>NC_045599.1:16993774-17307837 GCF_009762305.2 Zalophus californianus | reverse complement strand
ATGATATGCAAATGTAGGGTCACCAATTGTACCAAATGTACCACTCTGGGGGGGATGTTGATAATGGGGGAGTCCATGGCATGTTGGGGGCAACAAGTATTTGGGAAATCTCTACCTTCCTCTCGATTTTGCTTTCAATCTATAACTGTTTTAAAAAATAATGTCTATTAAAAATATGGAAAGTGGGGGAATTGACAAATATCCAGGGACTTCCCATGAAAGCATAAAATTCAGAAATATTTATATTAAAAACAATTTATCTGTACAGCTATAACATAGGGAAGGCTGAGAGGCTAAGCTTGCTACACAGCTCTTCCCATGAACTTTTACAATAGTAACATTTCAAAGAAAACTAATTATTTCTAGTACTTCTCTTTTACAAGATGAAAGTATATATCTTTGTGATATTTCCCATGACTATGAAATCTCCAAAGTTGATTTAGGTGTAAAAGATATCCTGGCAATTTACTTATTTTTCTGTATTTCAAATCTGAACTGGGGAAGGCAAAATTCAAAAAGTTCTCAGAGGAAATGTACACATTTCATTAAGATAGGATCAGGGGTGACTTTCCAATAATATTTGGTTCCTTAATCTAAGTAACAAGAAACATTTAAAAATAATCAAACATGATAAATAAAATTAAAAAGAAACTTAGCTCTTTCAAAAGTGAGAAGCTTTTGTCTTATAAAAGACAAAAATAATTTCCTTAAATGACCAGATATAATAAGGTGAAAATAAAGCACTTCTTAGACAAAAAAAAATTTGATATATAGGAAAATCACAAAGACAGTGAAGAATAATCTTTGATTTTGTAAACGAGAGTGTTAATTAGTTAAAAAAAAAGGAAACAAGACATCAGAATTAAGAAAGCTTATCTAAAGCTTAAATAAATCTCTGAAACTTTGTTTTCAGACTCGGATATTATAAACCAGGGTAAATAATATTTACTTTCCAACTTTTGTCTTTCATTAGAATAGGATTCCATGAGGTCAAATCTTATCTCAAAATAATAGTGTATATTGTTTATATTAACATGCAATGTATTAATGTCAAATAACTAAATTTTTAAAAGCTATCTGAAATTTTAAAGAGGTTAAAAATATTTTTTAAAAAACCTCCAAAAACCTCTTTTGTGGTGAGGAATTATTTTCCCACACTCCACAGAGAACCATGAAGAAAGGTTTCTCTCTCTCTCTCTTTTTTATTTATTTGTCAGAGAGAGAACAGAAGCAGGAGGAGCGGCAGGCAGAGGGAGAAGCAGGCTCCCTACTGAGCAGGGAGCCCGATGCAGGACTCCATCCCAGGACCCTGGGATCATGACCTGAGCCGAAGGCAGATGCTTAACTGACTGAGCCACCCAGGCATCCTGAAAGATTTCTCTTTATTGTACAACAGAATCTTGCAAATCAAAAAATTGCTAGAATCTCACATTTGCAATTTGTCCTTCAGGAAGAGAAGCAGAAAACTTAGTAATGAGAGAAGACAACTTTGCCCAAAAAGTAGATTTTAACCCTATTAAAGAGAGCCCAATAGAAACTCCAATATTTTAAAAGAAACTATTAAATCCTGGACATTGTTTAAAAGAAGGCTTAATAAGAAAATATAGCCTTTTTTTTTTTTTTTTTTTTTAAAGCCCGGAAACTGTGTAAAGACCTTTGAGATTTTCATACAAGCAGTGGTGTCATTTTTGATGACAAGGTAGAAGTGATATACAAGGATTCATTTTTCTCAGAGGGTTTGGGTGAAATCTGATAAGAAGAGCAGAGACAAGATAACAAGGGAGTTTCACAGAAAATACAAATGTACCAGTTTAATATGTTTCTGAAAACATCATTAACAAACAATGAGCATCCAAGATTTTGAAAACTGCTCTTTGCCAATCATTCGTAAGCCTTGTTGCTTTCAACACAGCCATTAGATGAATCAGACGTGGCCTGCCTCTGAGAGGGTATCCGTAGGTGAGATCACAGTGTCTTGCTTTTTGGGAAACAAGAGGTCATCCTCACTGACAGACCCTTCTTTCTGAGCAAGGCAATCTTCTGGTCTTCTGGTACGCAGCCAACATACTGTATACAAACTCTTTTGGCTCAAGTTAGGGTTGGCCAAGTTTGCTAAGCAGCCAGTCTTTCTCCATGCGGTCAGTACAAACATCCCAGTTACAGCTGCGTCCAAACACAGAGAGAAGATGTTGCATACTGCTGATTAGTGCCCTTTGTTTAGGCCTGCCTGGGTCCTAATGACATTAAATGCGAAATATAAAAAGCTGCTTACCGGTTATATTAAGTGCAAAACCACTACAGAAGAAATAGTATGTCTTTCATTGGTTCACATTCTTAATGAACCTCTGGAATCAAAAAGCACATCTTTTAGTGGGGGAAAAGAAGATATAAAAAGAATAGAGAAGATATCAGAAAACAGAATTTAGGCAGGGTAACAAAACATGCAAAAGGGTTAACACTTCATATGCGAGAAAACACAAAAGTAAATATGACGAATCAATAGAAAAATGTTGGAGCTACAGCACCAGATAGAGTAAAATAAGATCTGGATTACTGTAAGTGATGCACTAGACCCGTAGTTAATGTATCTAACAAGGCTCTTTAGTATTAAAGAAAGTAAACAACACTCAACACTATAAGCAAGAATAAATACTGAATGTCTTAGCTATTACATGATCTCTGGTGTTCTGGCTTCTGTTAAGCCTCAAGAAATCCTTTGGTACCACCCAATCTATTCTCCCTATTCACTGTGTGAGAGCTCATCTCATACCTTCCCTTTGCTCCACATTCTCATCAGACGTCCACCTTTTTGTCACAGAGTGGTTTGGAGACCTGTCCCCTAAGCCCATTGTACATATTATGTGATCTCCAAGCTTTGTGGCACATATAAGCACAAAAAAAATAAGATAACATGATTGTTGCCCAAAACCCATGCAATTAACATTGGTCAATGATGAGCTGTGAGTCAGAATCTGAGCTAAAATACAGAAAGATGATTTGTAAGACCTCCCTCATCATCAATAATGGTTCAAGCTAAACTCTAAACCTTATAAGCCCTTTGTAAGGCATTATCTTTTGGGCAGGAAAGGAATGCACAAATCTAAAGTATCAGACCCACTTAGTGTACACTGAAGTAAAATGATAGTATGAAAAAATTATGTCAGCCCAATTTTTAAAAAAATGCATTAGCTGGAACTGAATTAAGAAAGAAATTATTTTCTGTATTTGAAAGGAACTTACAAAACTACCTCTGATATCTCTTTCCTCTAAAACATATAAATCAGCCACCTTATTTATGTATTTACAAGTCTTTAGCTGGGACAGATCCCTGGATTCAGATAATGCCATTCTTAAGTTGCTCAAAATGCAGAAATACAACATGACCAAGACACAGAATATTCTTCTATTATAGGTGAACGCAACTTTGAGATCCCCCCTCCCCCCGCATTATGTCCTTCTCAGTCATTTTCTAATAAAGAACTCACTGTCTCTCTAGTATAAGCAAATTGGAAAATTCGTATAGGGAAGAATACAATGCCGTTGATCTTTCTAGAGAACATTCGGCTGATGTGGGTGGGAAGGACTTTGGAAGTTGGGAGGTGTTCTACTGCCGATAGGCAGATGAGCAAGACAGCCTTGGGCAGAGAAGAGTTCCATCAAGAGCATTACGGCTGGATGAAGCACCACAGATTTAGGAAACAGAGGGTACACTTGGGTGGCTAGAGGAGGCTGCATGATGGGATGGCAGAGGAGAGGGGATGAGAAAGGGGGAGGTGTGAGGAGTCTGCAGAGGTCCTTCCTGAAGGATCCTCAATCTCTCAGAAACACCAGTATGAATATGATACTTTCTCCAGAGACAGCAAACACAGGAGAGAAGACAAACTAAAGAAATAGCTTTCAAAATACAGAAATGAGTTCCCTTGCTTAAGAATATTTCTCTTTCTGGTCAAAAAAAGACCTAATAAGCTCTCATTACTTTTTCAAGGGGGGGAATAGTAGTAGGGGAAACCTTAGAAGTTTTCAGTGTATTAAAAAAAAAATGTATGAAGGGGAAAGAAATGCTATCATACCTTTTCTTTGGTTGTAAAGCTAATTGTTGGAAGTTTTAATACCTTCTTGATGTCCTATCAGTGGCACTCACTGGCATCTCATGGGAAGCTTTCAAAAGAGTTCACCTCAAGCACCACCCCACTGAGATTCGGATTTAAATGTTCTGGGAGTGCACGCAGGCCGTCCATATTCCAAAAGACTCCTCAAGTATTTTTAAAGTGTGACCAGAGTTGAGAAACACTGTGCTAAATTAATATTCTGAGAAGAGACAAATAAATAGTTAGGGTTTTAAAGGCAGGGGTCAACTAAGGCACTATTCATAATTACTGGTGACGGATAACTCAGAGTGATGGCTTTATGCAGGAGAGTTTTATTATTAGAGGAAAATTGGTAACAGGAAAAGGCCAATCCACTTTTTCAGAGAAATAGTGAAAAAAACCATGCTGGGTTATTACCTTAAATAAATTCATTAAAATTATATCATAAGGAATAAAGTTTAGTCTGTGCTTGTGGCTATGAACTGGAGTAAAGATTGAATCAAGGGCTGATTTTTCAGGACAAAAATTTTTTTTTTTTAAGTAGGCTCCATGCCCAGCATGAAGCCCAACTTGGGGCTTGAACCTATGATCCTGAGATCAAGACCTGAGCTGAGATCAAGAGTTAGATGCCCAACCAAATGAGCCACCTGGGCACCCCTAAAATTTTTCTTTTCTGACAAAATTATACAACAGTTCTGCTTCAACTAGAACTGTATGTGAAGAATTCTCAAAAATGTCATTAATTTCCCCAAGTTCCTCTTATCCCTTGATTCTGAAATAATTCTCTTATGAAACATCTAACTTATGTCCTCATCCATTTTAGTCCTCTCATTTTAAACTGTTCATTGGTATAACTCTGACGGGTCCTCATTTATCAATGGATTTATGTCCACTGATGTCCTCATGCTGTTTTCCAACATCAATTTCTTTGAATTAAAGAATATGTAGAAGGATGCCTGGCTGACTCGGTTGGTAAAGCGTGACTCTTGATCTCAGGGTTGTAAGTTTGAGCCCCACATTGGGTGTAGACATTACTTAAAAAAATGAGATCTTTACAAAAAAATAAATAAATTTGCAATCAATGTGCTTTGTTATATGGATTGTATGTGCACTGCATTTTTAGCATTGCATTTTTTGCATTAAATTGCTGTAAGCATCTTATAATCAGCCCAAAACTGATGAAAAGAGACATTAATTTGACATGGTTCTTGAAGGCTATTTTTATAATTAGTTGTTTCTTCAATGAACATTTTCCTCTTATGACAGCTCACCTTGTAACTGTACTTGAGGACTGAGATGCTGATGGCTTACCACACCACTTATTTAAGAACATCGAGGTAAAGAAAAATCATAATTCCCTAACTAAAGTCCCATAAAGTGAAAGCCAGGCTTACATATCTTTTTTTCCTCTAACGAACAAAGATATCTTAATGTGAATGAATAAACTTTGTAAAAGTGGTTTCCATGTTTCACATTTCTTTAAGCAACATATAAAATACATGGAAATATAAAATTTTTCAATTGTATCCCAATTCTTAAAATACTTTGAATGACATATATGTCCCTTGGAATTTGATATAAAGGAGGGAATCCCAGAAACTTAACAAAATGTACATATAATCAATGATTAATATTTGTACTACTTTGCATATGGAAAATCACTTAATTTAAGAGGTAAAAACAAATTAGCTATAATTTGGCTTGCTCATTACGTACTTGGTAATACTGAATATTCAAAGGCTGGGAAAAAAGGAGAAATAGAAAGAGAAACACTTTTTTATTTTTTAAATAAAAAATGGTATCAGGGAGAAAATGAGGATGAATGTTGCCCAAATTCAACTTTTCCCTCCCTTAAAAAACTTTGTAGTTCAATTTCAGGCCAAAAAATCCTAAGATACTTCTTTTCACAATATTCTACAAATAAGACAGAAACAGAACTGCCTGAATATGGTGCTCGTTATTCCAAGGTACCACTGTGAATGCATCATTTTAGTTAAAAATGTGAGGCATGTCTAGAAATTGAGAACTTAATTACAAGGGAGACAAAGGAAAATTAATATTATTTATTTTCCAAATTGAGGGTATCTACCCATATGGGAAAGTACCAAGGACTTCCCACTTATCTACTGAAATGGAACGTATTCTTATGTGGCCACGCTTCAGATTTCAGCATGCTCTGCACATATGCACATACACATACACACAAACACACACACACACTACTGTTATCTTCACAGTCTGGCCCTGAGCACAGAAGCCTGTCAAGATACAAAAAAGAAATCATTCCCTCAAGCACTCCTACAACCAGGCAAAGAAAGCAGAGCTGGTAAACAGATGTTCTTTGCCGTCAAGATGCTATGATTGCCACTTTATCCCAACAAGCTTTAAAAAGCATTTCTCACACAGCCCTTCCAGAAAGCTGTCATGTATTATGGATGACAAAGAATTCATAGTCTATCTTTTCAAATAATTTGTGGGTAAAATGAAGAAAGTTAAATAACACCCAGCTTCTTGAAGGTTCTACTGGAATACTTTTTTCTTTTCCTCTAGCTGCATTGAAATGTTACCTCCAATCTAATGATAAAAATGAGCTCGCTCACATCTGGGAATCATTCCTGGAAAGCTTGCCTCAAACTCTGTTCTAATTATTTGGTAATATAGTTAATGTGATAAAAAAAAAACAAAACACCTTACACAATCCATTGACAAGTGCTTTCATTATATCCATAATTATATCCGAATCATTAGTTTCGCTTACAACCCCACAGTTCAAATACCTCAGTAAGTCAATGAAATGATTACTTGCTGTGTGGCTACTAAAAGGTTTTAAAATTGACTTCTTGTCTTTATACTACCATGGACTGGACATGTCGGAAGGCCTGCAAATAGATCATATCAACCCTACTTTCATTTACCCAAATTCCAGTAGGTTATTAGGAAAAATGTGAGAGTCCTATTATTCAATGGCAAGAAGGAAGATGTGTATTTAAGTGGCTACTGACTTAGCTGTCTAGGCCATCTCTAATAATTTTACAGCTTTTACACTGTATTAGTCCATAAATCTATGCTCTACAGGAGACAGGATGTAGTTGTACTTACTGGTCAAATTGCCTTCTACGTGAACAGAGAGAAAAGAGGAAATTTCGTTTCAGTTTTGGAAAAATCATCAGCTATTTGAGACAAGCTCTATTCCCTCATCTTTAACACTGGAATCCTACTTTTAACCTCATTTAGTGATGTTAATGTACTTAGAAAATAAAAAGCCAAACAGACCCAACCATGGGATAAATGAAATGCATTTTTGAGTTTAAAAAAAAATCTCTGAGAAGCTGAATTCTAAAGACCTACAAAAATGCTACTAGCCAAACCACACAGTGTAATTCTGTTGGGTCTCCAAAAGTCACATGGGGCATGACATTCTTGAATCTCTAGCACTTCCAGAAAGGTCTGTGGTGATGGGCTGCCCTGGATGGACTCCAGGAAGAAAATCATTAGAAGGCATGCTTTCCTGGAGGGCAGGGCCAGATCATATCCATCTCTGGGTCTCCCATATCACCGATTATGATAGTTTGTACCAAACAGAAACTTAGCACGTCTGTTGAGTGCACATACTCCTAAAATGTTCTGCCATCAGATAGAATTTAAGGGAATGGCAGCTCTCTCTTGTTTCTTTGCTCTCTGGCACCTCCACTCATCTTATTATCATTACAAAACTCTACCAAAAATCCTGACTCCAGGGGTTGAGCAATGTTATAATCCACGAGGGATAAGTCACAGTCACATGATACCATAAGTGAAGGAAGGGAATAACACCGGACAGAGATCATGAGAGGTCAGGTGTGATGGATCTGTCAGTAATACACTGTGCGAGATTGGGTGGGTCAACTCCTCTCTAAGTCTCAGCAAATAAAGGAAGAGACAACAAACAGGTGCCCAAAACACAGCCCTAGGGCTGTCCTCCTGGACTCTTCAGCACTTCACATATATCTCAGGAAGCAGATATAGAGAAAAAACAAAAACAAAACAAATCTAGCATTCTTAATAATTCTATTATCCTTTGTTTGAAAGTGAGAAATATTAGGTTCTTTGAAAGAACTAAAGAGGCATAATTACAAACCACCTGAAGGCACTCTGATCAACAACGAATTTGGTATTAACACTTTTGGAAAGATAAATTACCACAGCCCCTTTGTGGACGGTAGTGGTGAATTCTGGCCTCTGCCCAGGGCCAGGGTGGTCATCCTTGTTCTATAGAATTTCAGTGGTGTTCAGGGCACAGCCTGAAGGGGCTGCATTCTTCACCTTGCCAGGACACATGTCCATAATTTTCAAGACTAAAACACATTTGGTCAAACGTGTATCTTTACTCTTTGCTAACCTTAGAGCATTTTTACCCATTCATCTTGGGGCCTTATAACTAAGCCCAGGATTTTGTGTTCCATCTTTATAATGAAATGTAGATTTCCTATTAAAGGCAAATATTTTAATTCAAAAGGCTGAGTGTAAGGATACTTAAAAATAGTTGCAGTTGGTTACACTTAGGGAGCTGAAAAAGTAAGTATGAAACAAGAAAAGTTTTGAAAATATGGAATGAAAATTTTAAACTCTCAGTGGAGAAATTATTTGCTTTCAATTCCAAACTTCGGTTGTTAATTCAGCGAGGACAAAACAAGTGTTCAAAGGAATATTGTATTTGTCTTTTTATTCCTTCCAGTGAAACCACCTAACTGCTTTTTCCTTACTGATACATTTTCAAAGACTGCTTGTATAAGAAATGTTAGTATTTTCCTAGTGTCTTCCCACTTCATGCATCATCTAGGCTTTCTCTCATTCCCTTACAGCTCAAAGCTTTCTCTTGTCCAAAGCCATTGTTTTCTTGACATGAAAAATAGGCTCCAGTAAAACTACTTACATCAAGTGAAGGAAAAACCCAAGTTTCAATTATGGAATAAATAATTATAAAACTATTAGGTAGAAGTGTCATACGTGAAGCCGTTCTTCCTCATTAAAAATTTTCTCAACAATTTCTTTTAATCTGTATTTGTGATCCTTAATACCATGACTCTTTACATTTTTGCAGTTAAGTGTCTCTAAATATAATCGACTCATTTAGCCAATAATTAGTCATGGATTGCAAATTAGGTGCCAGGCATTGAGCTATGCTCTGGGGTTACAGTCCTGAATATAACACAAATTTCCTGCTCTTGTGTAGCTTACATTTTAATGGGGCAAAAGGTAACACAGAGTTAAATATATAATTTTAGATTGAGGAGGGGGCTAGAAAGATGGTTAGAGCAGGGTGAGGGGAATGGGGACGGTCATCAGAGTTGTGCTACTTCTCAACAGAGTGGTTATGGAAGGCTCGGCAAGACGACAGCTGGGCAGAGATGTCTGAAAAGACAAAACAAATCCACCTCGGTCTCAGATGTTAGGCATGTCCTCCACCTCAGCTTGGCCATCTAAAGAGTGGATATTTTGATCCCTAACTGTGGTTTCTCAGGTGGAGAACCAAAAAAACAATGGTTCTCAATCTGGAGTAATTTGTGTCCCCATGGGATGCCAGGCAATGTCAAAACATTTCTGATTGTTACAGCTGGGAGGAAGGGGCTGCTGACAACCAGTGTGCAGGGGCCAGAGATGCTGCTAAATATCCTGCAGTGCAGGAGGACAACCCTACGACAGCAAATGATCTGTCCCAAAATGTCAGGAGAACCAAGGCTGAGAAAGAAATCCTATCATCGAGAACGAGGCATGCTTGGCCTCTCCCAAACCCTGACTACCTACCTCGGAGAAAACAACAGCACAGCATCCATTAAGAATGTCCACATAGAGCTTATTTACACAACACTCTCAGTGGTGGATTAAAGCAAGATATAATTACTAACATGTCCTTACTTCAGATAAAATAACTGCTTCCATAGAAAAGCCAAACTCTTATTCTTTCAAATATCCTGTAACTGAACTTCACACGAATTTCAACAGTCCCCAGTTCAAATTATTGAATTTTTAAAAATGTGTTCCTACTCTAATGACAGAGGGGAGTGGAGATCAAGAGGAACTTGAGAAAATGACTCTCTGGCAAGAATTTAGTTCTCTAAACAAATACTTCGCTCTCTACAACTAAGCAGCAAGCAGAAAATAACACTTGGTTGACGGAGCTTGAGAGCTAAGTGCCCAAGTTGCTTTCCACATTAAAAACTCAGTTTGTATTGTGTCACTGGCAAATCTGGTTGGTATGAACAACTTCTATAATTTTAACTCCTGAACATATTTGCTAACACTATTTTAAGATGCAATCTGCCATGGCATCTCTTACCATTCAAGTGTAATCACAAGTATTAAGAGGAAGGAAGAGAAGAGATTCTGTTTTGTTTCTTACTCGAAGCAAATATGGAGATGGAGTTTCACATATCCATTGCGAAAATCACTTATGAACCATCTCTAAGAACCATGTATCTTAAACCTTCTGCCCCTGGAAAAAGAGCAAGGCCTGCTGTCATCCTGTTGCTGTGAAAACAAGGGACAGAGTAGGGGGGTTACACCGTGGAATGCATTTACATCCCCGTGAGTGGAAGAGACAGTTGGGAGGACACATGGCGGCGTGAAGTGCCTGGGCTCTGAAGCCAGGGTGGACTACACTCACCTGAGGAATAACCAGGGTCAAGTTCCCTGACTTCTTTATAAGCCTTGTTGGCTCACCCATAAATTGGGGATAGTGGCCATCCAAGTTTCCCTGAGGACTAACATGAGGATAAATGAGACATCATCTGCAAATACTTGAACTCCACTGGGTGCTCCGTAGGCTTCAATTATGACTGGCAGTTGCAAGTGGATTGAAATGATCCTGCCTTTTCTTTAGCATCCAAATCCATATCCAGCAATCTGAATCGTGGTAAAGAGATGCCAGATCTTGGCTTGCTGGAGGGCCTGGAAGCCTGCAGTTGTCCTCCCTGTAGACACTACGTAAGGACCTATGAGCTGGAGCAGGGAGTCCCACTGGGAGGGAGCAAGGCAGGGCTGGTTCCATCCCCCAAACCACCCAGCTCTGATGTAAGTACTTGGGCAACCAGACAAGAGTGGATCAACCCCCGAAGAGTAGAAGAGGAGGAAAGGAAAAACCAAAAAATGCTTTAACATCGCCAACCAGAGCAATGCGAGAACATGCAGCTGGTGGGCACACACAGCTAAAACCCAAAACCTCCCACACGTCTCCATCCACAGAAGTTCGTTCCAGTCTCTGAGAGAGAAAGGTGACTTGGAGATAAAAATCATGTTTTATTTAAATTTGCTAGAGAAACTGTCTTCAAGTTTATGTTATACTCCTTTAACTTTTGATACTATGACATAATCAAGAAGTGAATTTATGAGAGACAAAGGACCCTGGAAATTCAGCATGGGGTATTACTGATTTAAGTGCTGGCTACTCTCACCATACCATCATGTATCTCTTCCTATCCAGCATTTCCAAGATAGTAGGGCTGGGTTTCAAATGGTAGACCCTGCCCAAAGACCATGGTTTCCCACAGGACCCGAAGAGACAAAGGTTGTTAGTGCCCTTCTGAGGAGGTCCTGAAGGCAGCAAAATTTCAAAGTGATAAGAGGCATATGCACGCCTACTGTTTCCACATAAAAGTGCAAAGTAAATTGGGAGGGTCATTGCACTTGTGAGAGTACAGAGTTTAAGCAGAGTTCATTTAAAACCTGAGATTGGGTTCATTCCCAAAAAGATAAAATCTGAGTCTTTACATGGTTTGCCTTTTTAACAGTAAACAGCTGACAGGCTTACCAAACTGGGAAACGGACTGTTCCTTTTAGAAAAGGTACCATTAAACCCAACAAGATGAACACTGCCATGAATAAAGTTGATTTTTGTATTTCAGAGTACGCACTTCTGATTTTTCTGTATTAGCTAGAAAATACCAATGCACCAAGTAGCCCGATTCATTAACAGTGCGTTACCGTGACAACTAAAAACAACTGAAGCTTCAAAATCTTCACCGAGACCAGGGAATTGAGACTGCTCAACCTGTGAGCTTTGTATACTTCTCTTTCAACACTTTAAAAATGTACACTGTCAGTTTTTTTTTTAAATATATATATATTTTTAAAGATTTTATTTATTTGACAGAGAGAGCACAAGCAGAGGGAGAGAGAGGGAGAAGCAGGCTCCCTGCCGAGCAAGGAGCCCGATGTGGGACTCGATCCCAGGACCCTGGGATCATGACCCGGGCCGAAGGCAGCCGCTTAACCAACTGAGCCACCCAGGCGTCCCCACTGTCAGTTTTAAGAGAGACAAGGTGCTGATTATCCTCACTGGTTAGCCAAGACATAAAGTAGAAATTTCTGGCACTAGAGATTGTAACTTTAAATATGTCCTTCCTTATGGTAAAGCAGGCTCCTGGGGCTGAAAGAAAGGGAGGGGTGGTGGGCCAAAAATGCATTAAAAAACATTTTTCTTTCGTCTTAGACCATGATCACTTGATTCAATTTATGAATGCCTAATCTCTGTTTAAGCTTAAGTTCTAAGGTACTAAAGCTAATTTATGGAAGCTCTCCTGTAAGCAGCCTGAAAATCAGCTTAATAAACAGGTATTACTCACCATCAGCAAGTGCCTAATAAATTTGTCTAGACACAGGTGACAAGGCAGTAAAATTTACTTCAAGATTTCCATGGCATTGTAGGAGCATGTGCTTCCTTGGGATAATGAAATGTTAGGTGTTCCTATGTTTTAACAAATGGGGTCATTGAAGTTATGTTTGTAGGACAAAGTAAGAGTAAATACTGAAGATAATATGCACCATGGACAAAGTTTAAGGGTAGATTCACCTGACATTCTGAGTTACTTTCATGAGTGTTACTAATAGTTTGAAAACCATTCCTCTGCTTCAAGATGTCAACAGTCCTCACTGGTCTGTTGCCCAGTGATTCTTAGTACTTACTGAGGAAGGAGAGAACCAAAGCTTCCCTAGCGAGGGAAGGAGAGGTCGGTGTTGGAAGAAATCGGAATGTTTCATCATTCCTTCTACTCATTCCCATTCTCATCCACCGTGTAATTCTTACCAGGTAACTTAGTACAAATGAGGGGGAAACATGATGGATCCCTGTATTCACACACACAAGGAGGAAAGAGCACTGCAGAGGACTATTTACACTTGGCTCTTCAGTATTTAAAATAACTCAATTGCATCTTGACCCCTCCTCATCCATCACATGCGGGAGAAGTCCAGCAGAATTTCCATGTTCTCCACTGAACGACCAAAATGAAACTCAACACATGGAAAAAATACCTCAGGTGCAATAGGGAAAAGAATCTCCCCAGTTTCCAATTCTAAGTAGGCTTCATACAGTGTCCTTTTCTAAACCGCTTGTAAGGGCAATTTATGAGCTCCTGATGACTCTAACATATTGTGCTCTCAGAAAGAAAAAGGTAATCGTACTTTGGCTCCACGTTGGCATTCCATTTTTTATAGATTATTATACAGTCTTCAAGCTGGGTTGAGTCTGAAATTAATATAATTAACCTCCTGCTCAGTGACACACATCTATTTTCCATCCCCATTCATCTTTTCTCTCTGCCACGGAAGACGGACTTGGAAAGGAAAGAAACCCATGTTCAGGGGTCTAACATTCAGGGTTAGTTCTCAGACTTCTGTTCTAGAAGCCAATATTGGTTGAATGTGAAAACAACTTGAGAAATCACAAGAGACCCTTCACAGCCGACTGGCTTTCTTTCCATAAATAGCACTTACATTTTCTGTAAAAAATGTTATAAAAACATATCAAGGATATCAGACAAATGATCAGATAAAAACAGGCCACAAAGGCTTGAATCAAGACAGGAAATCTCATACTGAGATATAAATGGGAAAGAGGAAATTTGGTATCTAATTTTGGACCAATCAATAATAAAAGACAATATCCTAAATAAAACGGGATTCCACCCCTTCCTTCTTTATTTGGCTGAAAAATACATATATATACATGGCTTAAACTAGAAAACTGGAGAGATACTTTTTTTCTTCTTTTTAACACTTGAAGAAGAAAATTTAAACCTATCCCAAATTGGCTTTGATTCTATTTTGAAGATTCTATTATTTTTCCCACTTAAACTATATTGGCATCCCACGTATATAAAATCGAAGACAACTCAAGTTTCCATGATTTACATGGAATATGAACACCAGAGACCTTTGGGCACATGAAGCCCACAGAGTGGGTTGATTGAGCCCACTTGGTCTTCTAAAAATAAGGCATTTTACAAAAAACATCCATATTTTTGTCTTCTCTTAAAAATCAGATGTGGAGAAACTGGCACTACCTTCCCAAGTGGTCACAAACCCAGCTGCCTCCTTCAGACCATACCTACATCATTCAGTTTGCCAGTTTCCACCACTTCCCACTGTATGATACCCAAATCTCCCTCCGGGTCTCCAAGTATCCTCCTGACTCTGTACTCACATGACTTTAGTGTACTTGCCCCTAGAAGAAGCAGAGGTGCATGTGAGTCCTGCTATCAACTCCTAAGCTTAGCCCATAAAGAGGTTTTAGGAAATGAGCATTCCCTTGAAGACGTGGGCCAACAGACTCGAATGACACACAAAACCTCATTCAAATACTACAGGGATCTAAAATAACATTGTGACCCAAAGGTCCTTATTAAATCGTGGTACATTATATATGAATTTCCAGGTATTTTATTAGTACTTGACTTTTGACTTCACCGTAGGAAACAAAAAAGAGAACTCAAAGACATCTTTAATGTGGTTCTCATTCATAAACCTTTATAAATTGTCAGTGTCAGCCTAACTTCATAATATGCGTGTATAAATATGAGACAGTATTACTGCAGTTGTGACCATTTTAATACCCAGAATAGTACAAAATGAGTAATAGATCCTTAGCTGGTCTTGACTGCTAGTAGTGATAATCCAGTTTGCAGACGTTTAGATTAATATAGATAAAGTGTGAATGCATATTTTTAAGTGGCTGACTTGCGGTTGTTAATGCATGCACCTGCATGTGTGCATGTTCATGATATATTCAGATTTCTGTATGTTTATATAAAAGTACCCTCCTTTCTGCATTTCAAAAAGCAAACACACTGTCACCTGTTTTTAATACTAAAATCCCTAATAATTTATAATGCAGAGTTACATAATATATACGGAACACTGTATCCATCATGGGAAAATATCTGTTCCATCCAGCTGTTCCTGAAATCCTCCATTAAATTAAAATCTGAGCTGAAACCAAAGACATATGAATAAAGTCATAGGTGCCTGAGAAAAGGCATAAAACACTTTACAATGAGATTATTTGTCATTTACTTCATTACATCAAAGAATATATGTGACAAAAGAGACTACAGTGACTCTCATTCCTTTTTTTTTTTTTTCTGTAGAAGACGAAAAATGATACGAAAATCTGAGAAATGTCTTAAAATCCTCTTGGATTATCTGACATGAGCAGTACCCTATTAAAATAAGCAAAGGAACAAGAGAACCTTGTCTACTTCAATTGTGCTGTCAGACCAACTGGAGGAAGTCGACTGTCACAGAGTAATAGGGGTGTTGCCTCATTTGTAACCTGATGCAACTGTGGGGAGCAATCAATCGTTTTCTCTCAGAATTCAGAACATGGTGTAAGAGAACACAGTTCAGGCATTCTCATCAAATGAGAAGCCCACAGGAAGTTATTCTAATTTAAATGAGGTTTCGATTCATTCCAAAAGTCACATACTTCAAGTCTGTAGGCTTCTATTTTTCCTAGTGACCACTCCTGTGATTTCTTTCTACTGGTTCCAAAATCTCATCATGAATGAAATGATTATAATGTAGGGTCATTTAAAGGTTGGTTTGTTTCTGTACACACTACACACACACACACACACACACACAAACACACACACACACACACACACACTTTTTTCTGTGTTAATCCCACTGAAGGGGAAATCAAGCATGGGCTCTGGAATGAGTACACCCAACTTCACGTCTGACTCCCACAGGTTTGCATCACAAATTTCCTTTACCTGCTAACTCATCTACTAAGTGGGCCAGAAATATAGGGCAGAAGCCATCTTGGAAGTGACCCTTTCACAGGAGGCCAGGCCACTGCCATGGGCTCTACCGTCTTGATAGGTGGGGATAAGCATACTTGCCTTCTATCTACAGAAGTTGTGGCAAGGGTCAAATGCGATAAACACCCAGTTTAAGTATCAAATTTCTGCGGTTAGGGAGAATAGAAACCTAGATAAGGAGACATCATTAAAACAAGGGTAGAAAGTTATCTACTGAAGCAGAAAATCTCTGGCGAAAGTTCAAGGATTAGAACTAACTATGGAGCATAGGATCAAGAAAAAGGGCTTTGATTTGGGCAGATTTGATTTAGAGTCATGACTACCCCATTAATTAGCTGTGTGATCTTGGACCAGTCACTTGACCTCTGTGAGTCTGTTTCTCTATCAGTAGAATCAGATCAACAGTACCTTCCTCACAGGAGAGTCACACAGATTCAATTCCCTGAGCTCCTGATACGGTGGCTGAGACTAAAAGTGGCTCGATCTTTTACACACACTCTTGTGCACACCACACACATTCTCTTGATAACCAGGATGTAACTAAAGAGAGGGCCTCTTCCCCTTTCCCATGCAAAAAAAGACTTATTCAAATAACAAGATTTCTCTTAGCTTTATTTTCTTTGTAAAATGAGGTTTCTGTGATAACGCCATATATAACCTCAATGTCAAGGATAAAATGTAGATATTATTTTTAATTATTCCAGTGTTTTCCTAAAATTTCCAAATAGTTTGGCAGTTTGTAATAGTTTGGTAATAATAATCACAGTTTAGTAGTGGATAGCACTATCGTGTGTTACCCAGAGGACTTACTTCCCTGGCTGCTAGAAAGGATGTTGCCCTCAGCTGTCGACTTTCTCTGGGAATTGTCCCTGGCTGGACAGAGCCACCCTCCAAGGGCAGCCTGCATCCAGCGACTGGCTGGCATGGAGTTATACAGGCCAGGCCTTTCTGTCCCAACTTGATACTCTTGAGGGGGCCCTCCTGGCTTCAGAGCTCCTCACAGGTCAACTGAGGCCTTTGGCAAGACTGCATAAGAGCCCCACGACTTCTGCCCACCTATGTTTCCCTCCCTTCTTTCCACAGGGGTTGATCTAAAGAGAACTCTCTAATCAACTTCCTACACAGTGTTTCCAGGGGACCTGAAATGCAACAGTGTAGCCCAGAGAAACCATCCACCAAATCTCAGTGTGCTTTAAAGGTTTCTTTTTTTTTTTTAATTTAAATTCAATTAGCCAACATATAGTACATCATTAGTTTCAGATGTAGTGTTCAATAATTTATCAGTTGCATATAACACCCAGTACTCATTACATCACGGGTCCTCCTTGATACCCATCACCCAGTCACCCCATTCCCCACCCATCTCCCCTCCAGCAACCCTCAGTTTGTTTTCTAGATTTTAAGAGTCTCTCATGGTTTGTCTCCTTCTCTGAGGACTTTCCATTCAGTTTTCCCTCCCTTCCCCTATGATCCTCTGTGCTGTTTCTTACATTCCACATATGAGCAAAACCATATGATAATTGTCTTTCTCTGAATGACTTTATTCACTCAGCATCATACCCTCCAGTTCCATCCACTTCAGTCTAAATGGTAGGTATTCATCCTTTCTGACGGCTTAGTAATATTCCATTGTACATACATACTACATTTTCTTTATCCATTCATCTGTTGACGGACATCTTGCTCCTTCCACAATTTGGTGATCATGGAAATTGCTGCTATGAACACTGGGGTGCAGGTGCTCCTTCGGATCACTATATTTGTATCTTTGGGGTAAATACCTAATACTGCAATTGCTGGGTCACAGGACACCTCTATTTTTAACTTCTTAAGGAACCTCCATACTGTTTTCCAGAGTGGCTGTACCAGCTTGCATTCCCACCGTCGGTGTAAGAGGGTTCCCCTTTCTCCATATCCTCACCAATATTTGTTGTTTCCTGTCTTGTTAATGTTAGCCATTCTGACTGGTGTGAGGTGGTATCTCATTGTGGCTTTGTATTTCCCTGATGCCAAGTGATGTTGAACATTTTTTCATGTGTCTGTTGGCTATTTGTATGTCTTCTTTGGAGAAATGTCTGTTCATGTCTTCTGCCCATTTCTTGACTGGATTACTTGTTCTTTGGGTGTTGAGTTTGATAAGTTCTTTATAGATCTTGGATACTAACCCTTTATCTGTCATTTGCAAATATCTTCTCCCATTCCATAGGTTGACTTTTATTTTTGTTGACTGTTTCCTTTGCCATGCAGAAGCTTTTTATCTTGATGAAGTTCCAATAGTTCATTTTTGCTTTTGTTTTCCCTTGCCTTTGGAGACATGTCTAGCAAGAAGTTGCTGTGACTGAAGTCGAAGAGGTTGCTTCCTGTGTTCTCCTCTAGGATTTTGATGGATTCCTGTCTCACATTAGGTCTTTCATCCATTTCGAGTTTGTCTTTGTGTATGGTGTAAGAAAACGGTTCGTGTGGCTGTCCAATTTTCCCAGAACCATTTACTGAAGAGACTGTCCTTTTTCCATTGGACATTCTTTCCTGCTTTGTCAAAGATTAGTTGACCATAGAGTTGAGGGTCCATTTCTGGGCTCTCTATTCTGTTCCATAGATCTATGTGTCTGTTTTTGTGCCAATACCATACTGTCTTAATGATTACACCTTTGTAATAGAGCTTGAAGTCTGGCATTGTGATGCCACCAGCTTTGCTTTTCTTTTTCAACATTCCTCTGGCTATTCCTCTGGTCTTTTCTGGTTCCATACAAATTTTAGGATTATTTGTTCCAGCTCTGTGAAAAATGTTGATGGTATTTTGATAGGGATTGCACTGAATGTGTAGATTGCTCTAGGTAGCACAGACATTTTAACAATATTTATTCTTCCAATCCATGAGCATGGAATGTTTTTCCATTTCTTTGTGTCTTCCTCAATTTCTTTCATAAGTGTTCTGTAGTTTTTAGAGTAAAGATCCTTTACCTCTTTGGTAGGTTTATTCCCAGGTATCTTATGGTTTTGGGTACAATTGTAAATGGAATAGATTCCTTAATTTCTCTTTTTTCTGTCTCAGTGTTAGTATATAGAAATGCAACAGATTTCTGGCACATTGATTTTATATCCTGCCATGTTGCTGAATTCTTGTATGAGTCCTAGCAATTTTGGGGTGGAGTCTTTTAGGTTTTCCACATAAAGCATCATGTCATCTGCAAAAAGTGAGTTTGACTTCTTCTTTGCCAACTTGAGTGCCTTTTATTTTTATATTTGTTGTTGTATGAATGCTGAAGCTAGGACTTCTAGTACTATGTTGAACAACAGTGGTAAGAGTGGGCATCCCTGTCGTGTTCCTGACCTTAGGGGAAAAGCACTCAGTTTTTGCCCATTGAGAATGATAGCTGTGGGCTTTTCATAGATGGCTTTTATGATATTGAGGTATGTTCCCTCTATCCCTACACTGTGGAGAGTTTTAATCAAGAAAGGGTGCTGTATTATATCAAATGCTTTTTCTGCATCAATCATATGATTCTTGTCTTTTCTTTTATTAATGTGATGTATCACGTTGATTGATTTGTGAATGTTGAACCACCCTTGCAGGCGAGGAATAAATCCAACTTAGTTGTGGTGAATAATCCTTTTAATGTACTGTTGGATCCTATTGGCTAGGAGCCTGGTGAGAATTTTGGCATCCATGTTCATCAGAGATATTCGGCTGTAATTCTTTTTGATGGGGTCTTTGTCTGGTTTTGGGATCAAGGTAATCTTGGCTTCATAGAATGAGATTGGGAGTTTTCCTTCCCTTTCTATTTTTTGGTATAGCTTCAGAAGAATAGGTATTAGTTCTTCTTTAAATGTTTGGTATAATTCCTCCAGGAAGCCATCCAGCCCTGGACTCTTGTTTGTTGGGAGATTTCTGATTACTGCTTCAATTTCCTTGTTGATTATGTGGCTGTTCAGGTTTTCTATTCTTCCTGTCTCAGTTTTGGTAGTTTATAAGTTTCCAGGAATGCATCCATTTCTTCTAGATTGCCTAATTTGTTGGCATATAGTTAATAATAGCTTCTTAAAATTGTTTGTATTTCTTTGGTGTTGGTCATGATCTCTCCTCTTTCATTCATGATTTTATTAATTTGGGTCCTTTCTCTTTTCTGATAAGTCTGGCCAAGGGGTTATCTATCTTATTCTTTCGAAGAACCAGCTTCTAGTATCATTGCTCTGTTTTACTGTTCTTCTGGTTTCTATTTCATTGAGTTCTGCTCTAATCTTTATTATTTCTTTTCTCCTGCTGGGTTTAGGCTTTATTTGCTATTCTTTCTCCAGCTCCTTTAGGTGTAAGTTTAGCTTATGTATTTGAGACTTTTCTAATTTTTTGAGAAAGGCTTGTATTGCTATGTACTTCCCTCTTAGGACTGCCTTTGCTATATCCCAAAAGTTTTGAACAGTTGTGTTTTCATTTTCATTTGTTTCCATGAATTTTTTAATTCTTCTTTAATTTCCTCATTGACCTATTCATTCTTTAGTAGGATGCTCTTTAAAACTTCCAAGTGTTTGAGTTCCTTCCAAATTTCCTCTTGTGATTGAGTTCAAGTTTCAAAGCATTGTGGTCTGAAAATATGCAGGGAATAATCCCAGTCTTTTGATACCTGTTGAGACCTGATTTGTGATCTATTCTGGGTAATGTTCCATGTGCACTCAAGAAGTTTGTGTATTCTGTTGCTTTAGGATGGAATGTTCTGTATTTATCTGTGAAGTCCATCTGGTCCAGTGTGTCATTCAAAGCTCTTGTTTTTTTGTTGATATTCTGCTTAGGTGATCTATCCATTGCTGTGGGTGGGGTTTTGAAGTCCCCTACTATATTGTATTATTATCAATGTGTTTCTTTAATTTCATTTTTAATTGGTTTATATAATTGGCTGCTCCCAAATTAGGAACATAAATACTTATTATTGTTAGATATTCTTATTGGATAGACCCTTTAATTATGATATAGTGTCTCTCTTCATCCCTTACTACAGTCTTTGGTTTAAAATCTAATTTGTCTGATATGAGGATTGCTACCCCAACTTTCTTTTGAGGTCCAATGGCATGATACATAGTTCTCCACTCCCTCACTTTCAATCTGGAGGTGTCTTTAGGTCTAAAATGAATCTCTTGTAGACAGCATATGGATGGATATTGCTTTTTTATCCAATCTGATACCCTGTGCCTTTTAATTGGAGCATTTACCTCATTTACATTCAGAGTAACTATTGACAGATATGGATTTAGTGCCATTTTATTACCTGTAAAGTCCCTGTTTCTGTAGATTGTCTCTGTTTTTTTCTCATCTATGTTACTTTTGGGCTCCCTCTTTGCTTACAGGATCCCCTTTAATATTTCTTGCAGGGCTGGTTTAGTGATCACAAATTCTTTTAGTTTCTGTTTCTCCTGGAAGCACTTTATCTCTCCTTCCATCCTGAATGACAGCCTTGCTGGATATAGTATTCTTGGCTGCACGTTTTTCCCATTTAGTACACTGAATATATCATGCCAGCCCTTTCTGGCCTGCCAGGTCTCTGTGGATAGGTCTGTTGTCAGTCTAATGTTCTATCATTTTAGGTTAAGGAACTCCTGGCCTTGAGCTGCTTTCAGGATTTTCTCTTTATGTCTAATATTTGCAAGTTTCACTATTGTATGTCTGGTTGTTGATCTATTTTTATTGATTTTGGGGGCGTTCTCACTACCTCTTGTACTTCAGTGCCTGTTTCCTTCCCCAGATTAGGGAAGTTCTCAGCTATGATCTGCTCAAATATACCTTCTCTCTCCCTCTCTCTCTCTTCTTCCTCTGGTACCCCAATAATTCTAATATTGTTTTCCTTTATGGTATTGTTGATTTCTCGAAGCCTCCCCTCACGGTCCATTAGTTTTCTCTGTTTTCCTCAGCTTCCTTCCTTTCCATCATCTTGTCTTCTATGTCACTGACTCTCTCTTTTGCCTCATTTACCCTAGCTGTTAGAGCATCCATTTTAGATGGCATCTCAGTTAAAGCATTTGTACATTCAGCCTGATTAGATTTTATTTCCGCACTAAGAGATTCTCTAGTGTCTTTTACACTTTTTTCAAGCCCAGCTAGAAAATTCATAATCGTTATCCTGAATTCCAGCTCTGACATTTTACTTATATCCAGATCAATTAGATCTGTGGCAGAGAGTATCACCTCTGGTTCTTTCCTTTCTTGTGAATTCCTCTTTCTAAACATTTTTCCCAGAACAAAATAAAAAATATCAACCATGACCCAAGTGAAATACACACTAGACAGATCCAAAGAGGTAAGAAACAAACAAACAAACAAAAGGGAATAAAGAGAGAATATAATCTTCCAGGTGGACAAACAGGGTGATCCACTTGGTCCTGGGTGTAGTTTGGTCTGTTTGTTAGATGACACTAAATCCCCAAATTGTAAATAAAGCAAACCTTATATCTATACAAAAATAAAACTGAATACAGTGAAAGGAAGACAAAAATGAAGAATATATCTATAAAATGTAAATGTGAAACTGAAAGTTAAAAAAAAACACTTAAAAACAAAGGTTCATAAAATAAGAAACTGTATCCTAGTATCCTGCCCCACTTTGCCACCTGAACACCTTTCAGCAGGGACATCCCTTACAGGAGCAGACTTCTAAAAGTTCCTATTTTATACTCTGCTGCTATATCACTTTCTGGTAGCTGGCTTACAGAGGCTCCTTCGCCCCATCATTTAGCTTCAGATATGTCCCCTCTGATTCACTTCCACACACCTCCTACCTTACAAAAAGTGTCGCTTTCCTATTTGTAGAATTGCAGCAATTCTCTTCTTACATCTCAGGTTGAATTCATAGGTGTTCAGAATGATTTGATGGTTATCTAGCTAAATTCAAGGGACCATATGAAACGAGGTCCCCTACTCTTCCAACATCTTGCCTCCCTCCCCTGCTTTAAAGGTTTCTGAGATCAGGTGTCCTACACCCAACATCACTGAGACATCTTTTATGTCTCCTAAGAGCTGGTCTATCTGTGGTCTCTACAAACTCAAATGGGTACCTCTGGTTGAGAAAGATGACAGAAAAGAAGCCCAATGATTAGTTTTGCTTATATGTTCACAAACTTGAATGGTTACTAGAACTGAACATTTATTTGACATTGTAAAGACAAAACCTTAGATATGACCAATGATGAAGCTGATTGTTTGGGTCCTTGGCAATTGTACAACTCGAACTTCTCTACAGA
Source organism: Zalophus californianus (assembly GCF_009762305.2). Lineage (NCBI taxonomy): Eukaryota > Metazoa > Chordata > Mammalia > Carnivora > Otariidae > Zalophus > Zalophus californianus. The sequence continues at coordinate 17,284,445 of NC_045599.1, read as the reverse complement.
ACTGTCCCCCACCCCTACCCCAACAACAATATTCCACTAAAGATGGATGCTAAAACATTAGGTTTTGTTTTTATTTGAAATAAGATTCAACAGTATCTTGGTTGTTAAGAAAATGGAAACGGGAAAAATGCTTGAAAACAGGTATTTGAGTTGCCTTGAAGTCTTCCTCTCACCCCTTCAACTGTGGTAGTTGTTAAAAGTGAAGGCACTTTGTCAAATGCATTTAAAAGTACCTTCTGGCCAAACCTACACTGATTTAATATTATCTCTGGCAATTTAATGACATTTCCTGAAAACTGCAATAACTAAATCCACACCTTTAGGGTCAGTATCCCTTTCACCCAAGGGGCCTAATTTGAAGGAATAATCCACAAATTACTGGATTACCCCAAATTAGGATTTTATACATTTGAATAGCAGTGACAATGAAATATTGCATGTGCTACTTAATCTAGAACTACTGCAAAGGTGCATAATATTAGCATGTTTTTTAATATTTCTCAATTGCAAAACAGAACTTGTACAAGAAACAATTTTTCTAATATGAATCCACATTTTCCAGATAAGGCTTTGCTATTAACATATTTTCTCTAATACGCCCTATGTTTTCCCTCCCTCAGTTTTACTACCTGATCCCACCGAGATGAACTCATGTGCCCTCTTTAACTCATCACCTCTGTTGGTCCTTTCTTGAGTATGAATCACTCTGGTGTTGACCTTGAACAAAGATTTGCCTGCCAACTCATTCATACAATAAACAGTTAAACTCTCCATAAATCATCTGAATTTGTTACCCATGTCTGAAAGAGACAATGCAGGATAATGATTAAGAGTACAGATTTGGATCTAAGGTCCCCAGGTTCAAATCCCAGCTGGGCCTCTTGTTAGCTGTGTGACCTGAGCAAATTATTCTAACTTTCTAAGCTTTTTTTTTTTTTTTAATCTATACAGTAGAGATGTTAATCATTCCTACCTCACTGGAATACCATGAAGATGAAATCTGCTAACCTATGTCAAGCATTTAGGTCGGTGACTGCACATGGTAAGTACATGTTTGCTATTATTAGTTCGCCATTGTAATTTCATTTTCCTGATGTTCCTCTTCTTGTAACTTCTTTGGAGAATGCAAAGCATGCCACAGCATCCTCTCATGGTGTTGCCTGACTCATTCTTTTTTTTTTTTTTCCCTGACTCATCCTCTTGATTGACTTCTCTTCTCTTCACAAAGCTCAAGCCTTCCACACTGATCTGTTCCTTCTTGGGGCTGCCAACTCCTCCATGTCCATCATAACATATATTCCATCTTCCATTATTTCTGACTTCTTATTGTCATCTGTCTCTAAACATTTTATTTGCAGCATCAAAGGACATGTAAAATGCAATTCACTAACATTGATATTAGATCTCAATTCATAACCTGCAAGGTATACAATATGCAGGACGTGTGTTGGTTTTTATTAAATGAGTTATAGAGTAAGCTCTGCCTTCATTAAATATGGTAGGAAGATATTATCATAGCTTGAGTGCTCAAGGGCAGGGGTAGAAAAACTAGAAAGTAAGATGTAAAGTTTCAAATCGAACATGAACTGAATTTTGAAGAACCCATGGCTTTACTGCAAATGGTCTCTGTCAATGCAAAGCTCTTATATCTACTTCATTGAATATCATGGTCAACAACTTCAGCTCTGGCTTAAATAGGTCCTGAGATCTTCAGGGCTGTGTGCAGTACAAAGGCCTACAGCTTGCTTTCACAATAGTCACTGTGTATTGGCTATGCAAGGCAGGCAGTAGTGAAACCTAGTGGGAGTCAATAAACTGAGTAGATAGGACTCGAACAACACCTAACCAACAAATAGGTTCCGCGATAATGTGACATTTTTATAGTCACATTTTTAAGCCATAACAGCGCTTGAATGGTATGCATTACAGTATTTCAATTTAGTCATTTATCTAAAAATGAGTTTTATCTTGGCTCATAAATAAACAGTAACATTCCAGAAATTTGAAAAGCTCGGCTTCCCTTTCTGCTACAAAGCTCATTTTACAATTACAGAAACACATGCCCCTTTGTGCCATGTTGCTTAATCTTTGATTTATGGCTCCTATCTTTGTGCTAACCTCTTTCTGTAAACTACACAAAGTTTGTACAAGCTCAGCTATTTCATTCTTAGTTCTAATCTTAACGGGTTCTTTTCTCCCTAGTGGCGATGTCTCTCTATCAAAGAGGTCGGGGGGAAAGTATTCACTCTTTCAGTTCACCATATACTATTTAGCGTCTTAGCATGTTCTCAGAGTCTGAAATAAGTAATGGATTTCCCTAAAAGCCTGGGTTGGCTCTTCCAGAAAGGCCTTCTCTTCTGTCCCAAGCTCCTCCCAATGCTTGCTCCCATGTGCCTTGTGGCAAAGTCCTTCTGAGCAATGGCTGCCTGCTCCCTCTCCTTTCTGCCCTTCACTTTGACCAGGCTCCCTAGGCCAGTAAGCTAGGGAGAGGAAAATTAAAATGACACATCAGAATGGTTTCTCCTCCAGGTCCATCCTCTACCTTTCAGTGGCAGACATCTGGGTGTTGACAGAGTCACTCCCAACTTCTCCCACAGTCTCTCTACAGCTCTAGGTCTTGTCCCACACCTCAGGGACCCTGGAGAAGTCGTTCACAGCAGTGCAGTGAATTTGAAGGAAGTCTGGGTCTTGCTCAAGGTCCAAGATGATAAGTGTAGGTTCTTATGTCTTCCTTCACCTCTATCCAAACATGACATGCTTGGCAGGTATACCTCAAGTGCTCTGGGCTTGTTGCTAATGACTTGTTTTATTACATATGGATTTTCTTCTCTGTTTTTCATTATTCCTGTCATTGTTTGGAAGGCGGCGAGAAATGTACTTTTTCTCCATCATTTTTAAGTAGAAGTTTTTACAAAAACATTTGTAAAAACATAAAAAGATACTGATGATACAATACCAAATAAAAACATGCAGGGTATAAGATAATATATCCAAGAAGACACATAATTATGCTATCAAATACAGGAAGGGCTAACATACAAAAATCTGAAATCACTGCCTCAGAGTTGGAGAGTGATTTAAAATTTTTCTACTGACACTTCATATTTTCCCAGTTTTATGTTTTTATAAACATAAACAAGCATCCCAATGTATTCAGCAAACAGTATTTACAAAAACACATTTATGTGGCCAGATAACCTGCCTAAGACTCTCTACCAAGCACAGGCTTCCAACTGCACACTTATTCATTCAACAAATATTTACTCAATTTCTGCTATGGGCCAGCCACTCTACCAGCTTTGGGGAATATAGCAGTGAACAAAGGCAAGTCTTACACATGTAGATTTACATTCAGGTGGGGGATGACAGACAATAAAAAAGCAAGTAAACATAGGATAGGTTGGGGGTAAATATTAAAAGAAAAAAAATAACACAAGGTAAAGGTACAGAGAATAACAGAGAATTGAGGGAAGACACTGCATGTATGGAGTTGATCTATCAAAGAAACCAGGGAAAGCAAAAAAGCAGACAGTCAGAAGAACCTCACTAGGTCCATACTTCAAGGGGTTATCATTCATTCATTCATTTATTCATTGTTCACTGTTCATTATTGTTAGGCAGTCATTCATTAAATCAACAAATATTTTCTGACTTCCCTGGCTTCTCCCTCTACATCTGCTGCTTGCTCTCTCTCAAATAAATCAATAAAATCTTAAAAAAACACCCCATAAGGTGAAACACAAATGCAGTAAATACTCCCTTTCTCCCTACTGCTAACAATCAAGTTTGTACCCGGAGGTAAATCCAGACTTCAATGAGTGGCCACCACATCCCACTATGCCACAGTGGCACTCGCTTTCCTCTTTTCACTTCATTGTTATAACACCCTAACGGAGATGGTGCTGCCACTTTAGAGGTTAAGAATTGGACCTACGATCTACAGCTTGCACATGTCTGAGCAAGAATTCAAACCAGACAATCTGACTATAGGGTCCATGCTTTTGACCATTACCCTCTGCCTACAATCCCTAAGCTTAGGATTACTTCGCTCAAAGCTTCATTTTTGATTGAAAAAATTCTACATTATTTAACAGACTCCCACACCTATCTGAAAAATTTTGAAACTAATTTTATAATTTTATACATAAAGTTTTAAATATCTATTTTTTTAAGATTTTATTTATTTATTTGACACAGAGAGAGACACAGCGAGAGAGGGAACACAAGCAGGGGGAGTGGGAGAGGGAAAAGCAGGCTTCCCACTGAGCAGGGAGCCCGATGTGGGGCTCGATCCCAGGACCCTGGGATCACGACCTGAGCCGAAGGCAGATGCTTAACGACTGAGCCACCCGGGTGCACCTTAAATATCTATTTTTTTAAAAGATTTTATTTATTTATTTGACAGAGAGAGACATAGCGAGAGCAGGAACACAAGCAGGGGGAGTGGGAGAGGGAGAAGCAGGCTTCCTGTGGAGCAGGGAGCCCAATGTGGGACCCGATCCCAGGACACTGGGATCATGACCTGAGCCGAAGGCAGACGCTTAACGACTGAGCCACCCAGGCGCCCTAAATATCTATTTTTAAAAGCCATCCCATAACACTCTCTTACAACCTGTCTGCTTTTGACTCGGTTTCCTCTCAGGATGTTGCCACACAGGCTGCTTCTGCACCTGCATCAGAGAGTTGCTGCTCTAGTCCTAATAAGCTTGTCACACCAAGGTTAATAAGACTCGTAAGTTAAATAAAGTTCTATGGTAAGTTCTAAGGAACACATGCTGGGCTCTCCACCCATCCACCCACCCATCTATTGGTTCAGCATTTCTAATAATCACTATAATAAATTCTCTCCACTTAACTTCTACTGCTCCTACACTAGTAAAGTTCTCTTTCAAATTCTCAGTTGCTAAAATAACCACCCTAGGTTGACTCCCTGTTATAAATCTCTTACCTAATCTGCACTTTTCCGCCACGTTCCCTTTCCAAAACAAAGCTTGATGTTGTTTTTCCCCTTTAAAGGAGATAATGTATGTAAATAAGTTAACACTTTGCCTGGTCTATAATAAGTGCTTCAAAAACACTCTAATTTTTGCTACAACTATGTGCCAGACATGAAGGTAAGCACTGGGAATATGGCAGACATGAATGAGACATGGAGCCTGGCATTGAGGAGCTGTGAGTCTACTGGAGACCAAAAAAAAAAAAAGTAAGTAATCACCACACAGTTGTGGAAACACCTCACCCCAATCTGGGTGGAGGCAGGGGAAATGAGTTCACAGGGTAAGAAGTCTGGGAAGAGAAAAGGGACAATTCCTAGGAAATTACAAGACTGGAAACTATAGGGAGCTTCAAGTCACTGAATAAGTCTCGAGAGGGGTGGGAGATTGGCCTGGGACCCATGAGGCTGGACAGGTGTGCAGGGCCAATCATGAGGGTTTGTATGTGATGCTAAGCATTTTTTATTTTATCTGTAGGCAATGAAAACCTATTACAAATTTACTAGCACAAACACAGACACAATCAATTTTAGAAAGATGAACTTGGTAATAGTGCGGGAACTAATCAGAAAGGGGTAGGGTTGAGTTGAAAGGTTGCTATGGTAATCAAAGGGGAAAATGCTGACACCTTGAGTAAAGACACTAGAAATGGGGATGGAAAACAGTCAATGATGTTGAGAGTAACTGACTAAACAAAGCAAGACTTACTGAGTATTGGGATGCTAGAGGTACCAGGGGATTTAAAAGAACAGGGGGTTGAAAATTACACATAATTTCGTTGAAAGCTGGGGCCATTTACTCAATTAAGAAATGGAGGAAGAGCCAAGATTTTGAGGGAAAGGGTGAATTTACTTTGGGGGTGTAAATTATGAGAGCCAATGAAACATCACAATATACATGACCAGAAGACAAAGAAGATCTCTAATCCAGGACTAGAGAGAAAAATCTGGAAGTTACCAACACAGGTGATAATATAAGCCCTAAGAATGGATGACACAAGAATCTATGTAGGATTATTTATTAGCGTCACTCATTGAAAAAGAAACATAAGCCCCCTTTGTCCATAGTGGGAAACAGATGAAGATTTGAAGAAAATTCAGTCATCCTTTTGACATTTTCTCCTGCCACTCTACACCATCTATCTTACCGTGAAGTCACATCAAAATACTTTAAACTTCACAAGTCTGTGAAGTTGCCCTTCCTTAAATTGCCCTCCCCTAAATTTTCTGCCTGGTGAACACACCCATTTGGCCTTGAACTCTAAATCAAAGGTCCCTTTGCCTGGGAAGCCCTTGATAATCTGACCACCTGCCTCCCCATCTCCGGTGGAGTTCACGGCTCCCTCCTCCTCCCTAGTATAGAACTTGTTCACACCTCTACTCCAGACAAACAAGTTTCTCTCCTCCACGAGGCAGAAAGTTCATAGAAGGAAAAGACTGAGTCTACACAAGGAAAGGTATCAAAGCGTGTTTACAGAACGACTGCATAAAGTAATGTGTCTTCCATCTGTGAACACCATCAGTTACTCGGCTTTAAAGGACTCATGACTACTTCTGTTTGGCAAGCGGCCACAGAGGGTTCTTGGGTAGAGTAACGTGATATTTTTGGTACGATCAACTAAGAATTTAATTTTATTCCCACGTTACTAGTACTCATGTCAACACAACTGATGTGGTGACAACAGCGTAATCATTTAGAATAATGAACACTATGAATACACTGGTTCCTCTCAGCGAAAATGCCACTGCACTTAACTTGAGGCAAAAAAAAAAAAAAAAAAAAAATGGCAAGAGATGGAATCTAAGCACAAGTAAAGGGCTGAAATGAAGTAATAGGAAGCTTCGTTAGGATCAATGGGGAGATCATGATGGCACTTTAACATACTATTTCTTCCAGAAAGGACAGTTTAAAGACAATAAATACACAGATGATAGATAATGAGTTAGAAAACTTCCTATTTGCTAAGTGCCCAATACACGAAAAACATATTTTTTATAATGAAAGGCAGGAAGCCTACCTAGGGTTGACTTTAAAGCCAAACGTGAAAGCATAAAGAGATCCAAATGTTCAAATGACAACCATTCCTTCCAGAAGCATCAGCAATTCTGGCAATGGGAGATGTTTTTTTCTCTACTCAGCTCCTTGAACAAAAGGGACAATATATAAATCCTTATTTGGACTGACATCAAAAGGCCCTTCAAATTTCTATGCCTCCCCTGACTCTACTTAATTGTAAAAATGAGACATTTCTGAAATTCACTCTCTCTAGTTTGAGAACACTTGCACAATTTTTCCAAGCCACTGAAAGATACATCCATCCAGTCCAGAATTTCAACAACTACGACAAATGTATCATCAAATGGAAAGAAGTCACAGGAAGTTTTGTTTTCACACTGGCCCCTACCTCTTCAGGGACTCCGTTAGTTTTCATTCTTGACAGACAGTTTAATCAGTGTACTATATGTTATAGACAAGATGACTCTAAATATCACAGTGACCTATTTTATGGGACTCAAGAATGAGAACTCAAAGACAGAATGTGTGTACATGCAGAAAATCTACTACATGAGCATCATAATGCTGGTCTCCTAGTCAGCTTTGATTATATAGAAGCACGTCTACACCCGAGAGCCTAGAAGAAATTCAGTCCTGAGGACCATCTGTCCTGAAACTACCAGGAGGGCATGAGTGTGAAAATGCTCAGTCCCAGCCCTTATGGTCATGAAGCTGAAGATGAGGAGACATCCATGATTCAGCCCAATTATTATTTAGTGATCACAAACAGGGTTTGCTGCATGAAGCACACCCAATTATCCCAAGTAGATGATGTTTTAAGTGACTAAATACTTGGAAGTTGTCACTTTCTTTTCCAGATGTGTGGTGACTATGTAGCCTGTGTGGTGAAACCGAGTCAGAAATCTTTAATTGACTTTTTAGCTCTGCTACAGGACACTTGCTGACTTTAGCCCTTGCTCTTCCTCTATCTTGCAGTTCCCATTTTTAACCTTTGCAACATGAGTTGTTTTCTTCTCACCTTTTTAAGATTTAACACAACGCAGTAATAATTATTATGGCAAACCCAATACTCTGTAAAAAAGAAAAACGATGTATGATAACGATACATAACCTTGTTGAGTACTCGCTACGAGCCCATCATTGTTTTAAATTCTACCTCAATCGTGTCATTCTCACAATGACCTCTGAGACAGGTTGTCACTTGCGTCAGGTTCCCAACAGCAAACAGGTGATACACACAAATGCAATTCGAGGGTAGTTTAATAAAGAGACTGTGTGAAAAGGTGTGGGCAGGGTTTGGAGTAACTCCCGAGAGATGGCACAGTGAGCGAGTGAGTCTAAAGGACAGTGGTTACTAGCATGAAGCGTCGGCAGGAGGGCACAGTTACCAGAATTTAGAAAGCAGCTTGAGGGATTTGGCTCCCTCCCAGGAGCCATGGCCTACAGAAGCAAGAGATAACCTGGTAAGGAGGAAATCCAGGAAGTCAAGAGCTCAAATTCTCTTGCTACCTGCTTGCTCATATCCTGATGATGCCTTCCACTGGCCAGACCCAACCAGAAGCCAGAGAACAAAGGAGCCTGCTTATTTAGTTCAAGCATCTCAGTACACAAAGCAGATAGAGAAAGGAAGACAGTGAACCCGATTATCCACTTACCCTGAATAAGTGATGTAAGCAATAAAATATCTCTTAGTAAGAGAAGAAATAATGTCAGGAGGTTTAGTAAGTACATGACATCACACACAGTGTAAGAGAATGAGCCAAGCCTTGCTCTGAGGTGGAAGTTCAAGCTCATAACCAGTATGGTATTTTGCCTCCTACCCGCCATCTTTATCCCACACCATGTATAAGTATGCTGTCAGGCGTCTGGGGAGACAGAATGATTATAAATAACTGCCACCCCCAAGAAGCTCATAATGTATGTGTGTTTTTTTTTTTAAAGATTTTATTTATTCATGAGAGACAGAGAGAGAGAGAGAAGCAGAGGGAGAAGCAGGCTCCTAAGGAGCAGGGAGCCCGATGTGGGACTCGATCCCAGGACCCTGGGATCATGACCTGAGCCGAAGGCAGACGCTTAACCATCTGAGCCACCCAGGCGCCCTGTATGTGCTAGTTTTATCTCATTTGTCCATCTCATTATTGTCAAATCCCCAAATTCCTTTCTTGCAAGAAAAGTTCTGTAATAGCCAGTCTCTCACTTCTTACAATTCCATCACTCATTCCAACAGGGGCTGAGCAGTGAAACCTTCCATCACATGGCATTCTGCCCCCTTGTCTGATAGTATTCTGCCTCAGAAGAATGTTCTGAATATATATAACACAGGTGACATGACAATATCTTTTGAGGAGACAAGTCCTTAACCCCTATTAACTGCAACAGAGTAAGCCTTGGGTCTTATAATATTAATACTTTTATATTCAAGACATGTTGAAGGATTCATGTATTCAGCCAACAGGTACTGGTTATAGAGTACACACTTGAGACTGTGCTAGGTACATGCACGGATTGAGAAAACAATTCTTACCAAAATCAACAACAGCTTTCTGCAGTAAGAAGTCAACACCTATCCAGAGGGAAGTTAAAAGTGTGTTAATTACCAATAGAGGTCATGGGCGCACATCTGGGAGTGCTCTCCTGACCCCCCTACCCCCCCGCCGGCAGCACCATCCTTTACTTCTCCCCACGTTGTTCAGAGCTTGGATATAGGCTAAAATCCTGTAACGAGCATCCTCACCCTGATGTCATTCCTGGAGAAAATCAAGTATTCTACTAGTTTTCCATCTCTTAGGAAGGGACTCTAGTTTGAAATACCAGCTCCATAGATAAGGGGCTGCCTCAAACAGATCAAACAGTAATTTGTTCCTGTGGGTTTTTTTTTTTTTTTTTTTTCTGAGTCCTACTTTTGAACTTGAGGAGGCCACTCTTTGCTGCCTGATCCTGACTGAAGTAGCACATAGAAATCTTTTGTCTTTTCAGGGACAAGGCAAGTGAGCTGGCCCAGCAATCTCTTTCATGCTATACAAGCACTAGCTTTGCATTTTTAAAAACTATTGTAAGTGTGTCATGCAGCGAGGTTTGCCAAAGGCAGGGAAAGGAGAAAAAAAGAATAGCAGAGTGGATTTCCTACATGCGAGTTTTAATGATTCTGGAAAACCATCAACCTGTCTCAAATTTCTGTACTAATTTCACAGTTTCCCACAAATGGCAAGAATGCAAAACCATCAATTAGCCTCCTGGTAATTATATTTTAAAGAGCAATCCTTTTTCTTGATAATTCTAACAAATGGAAAAATTCAGTTCATTAAAAACCCAAACACTTGATGATGTTTATTTCATCGAAGAGCTCACAGTAAAATCACCCTTTCAAAGATCTCCCAAATGTTTACTCAGGTGCACACACCTGTGCTTTCGGTCGCCAACAAAAGCTCTGAGTGTGCAGGATTTCTGCTACGTGACATTCATTTACATACATTATGCAACAGAAACTGAGAAGAAATCATCAAGTCCTTGCTGGGAGAAGCCCGCATCTCTCTACTTACCAAATCAATCTGTAACTTACAAAGAGCTCTGCTATTTCCTAGCAACATGAGTAAACATTGTGCTATATCCAGCTCCCAAGATTTGTAACCATGTTAATCTGTGAGTACTCAATTTAATTAAAGATTAGACTTTTAAATTGTATTTTTAGTGCACAACAGTACTGCTAAATTATGATGATCAGCAGTTAAGTGTGCTTATGTCTGCAGAACTAGGGGAATGAAAATGAATCATTTATTTCCATCTTGATATGACTGCTCTTCTCCAAGGCGCTATTCTCCGAGTTCACGGGCCTTGGAGTTCCTTGGAATTCAATGGTTAAAACACAGCTTGGAGACCTCATTTATGAAAATTCCTTTAAACCTTTCACCACTTTGACAGATCCCGTCCAAGTTCACCGAGCCAATTCAAAAGTAGCTCTCAGCCTTTTTATACGTTTTCAATTACACCAACACAGCACAGCCGAACTGTCATGTTGGACGAAGTATATTTTGGTCACAGAGAGGCACGAGTTCCTTTCTAAGAGACTCAGATGAAAGCAGCATTCTCCAAACTGGAGCCAACAGATGTAAAGCTTTGTCTGTCTCAAACCATCCTTGACTTATTAAAGAAGGGATCTTCCAATTACTTAAACATGGCTGGTGTTCAGTTATCTACCATATGATGTCTGTGATGTAGGCTATGATTTTTTTTTAACTTTTTAGAATCTACTTCGCAAAAATACTGGCAAGCTACCTTGTCTCCAAACTGTTCCAAAGAGTTTAGCTGAGGAATTGTTCAAACATTTTCATTCATCCCCGCCCCACCCCCTCATGGCTTGTGACAGCAGGACTGACTTTTCCCTGTGTGCCCTCTGAGACACAAAAACCCCCAAGCAGGTCCATGAGCTTTCCAGCTTGAAACTGGTCATCAACAGTAAAACGGAGGATAGGCCTGATTCCATTTTCTATTTCACAACACTCTTTAATTGGGCTGAGGTAACCATACTCTTCTCTGAGACAAGAATCACTTCACAGATCAAATAGCAATAATTTCTTCCATTTTCAAACTTTGCATTTATCTGAATATGTGGTTAGTATGGGCTTTATGGGAGCGCCAATCTGTGAGACTTGGTTGTATGAATTATTTCAAGTGACATTTACTATTAGGGGTAAAGTGGACAAACAAGCACATGCACATTAGTGGGTTTGAAGCACTTGCAAAATTTCAAAAACTGTGTGTGCAAATGCTAATTTACTCAGGATATCAATCTCCCATTCTCCCCGGGGAGGCGTGATGAGTCCAAAACCACTGGAAACAGAGAAAGCTCTCATGACGATGACTCTTTTCAGCTCCCTGACACAGCAATTCCTTTCCTGTATATTGAATGTTCTGGATATCAGTTGGCCTTTTTGGTGTTTGGTCTATCCTATATATTTGGGGATTTTGTTGTTGCTGTTATCCTGTTAAATAAGACCATTAAGCTTTAACACACTGGGCTTTGTGTAAGCTGTCCTAGTACTCAATATTAAAAGAGATGAAGCCTGGAGCTCAAGCAGACTTGCAGGAGCTCAGAACAACTCTAGGCTGGGACATCCCTATTCACTGTAGAGGCTTCCTGTCTGTTCACAGTCTGACTCAAATGCAATTCTGTGGCACTGGACAGAGCCAGGCAGTGACAGGCAAAGGGAGGTCACGCAAGGCAAGCCCCCCACCCCATATACACACCAATCCCTGCGGCTCCTGGGGGTAACAAATAACCTTTCCTCATCCGTTAATGAGTTCCCACCATACGGAAGGCCAACTGTGGGCCTCCTACACACTGCATTCCTCACTGGGGGCAGGAAGATGACCGACGCATTCCCTGAGCTCAAGAGCCCACGTTCGAGGGCACAGTCAGCCATGTCTAACAGGGGCAACAGTAGAGGTTCAAGCTAATTGCTGAGGGAGCCAGAGACAGTAGTTGCTGAGTCTGCCCCTGGGACACCCTGTGCCTCCTCAGAGCCCAGGCCTGGAGTCCACCATGGGAGCCACAAGCCACATGTGGCTCCCGAGCATCACAAGCGTGCCTAGCGTCTGAGTTAAAAATAAAATACACATCAAATTTCAGAAAATGTGGAAAATAAGAAGGAAAACTATCTGGTTAATAATTTTTTTATATTATATGTGGAAATGCTAATATTTGGGATATAGTGGGTTAAGTTAAATATATTATTAAAATTAATTCTACCTGTTTCTTCTTACTTTTCTTTATGTGCTTACTAGAGAACCTGGAATCACCTAAGTGGCTCACATTCTTGGATCTATTATTTCTATTTGCCTGTTCTGGTCTAAGGAGGCACAAGGCAATGCTTGGGGAAAGAACCTGGGAGGGTGGCTCAGGGGCAGGTGTGGGCGCAGGTGGGTGAGCAGGAAGAAGGAACTGCATAGAAACGAGCCCCCAGGGGCCCCTCTCAGGGGCTGCAAAGACGGAGCAGAGGTTGGTATTGTGTTTGCTTCCTGAGCAGTGCACGCCTGCCAGATTCATGTGCAGCAGAGAGACCACACCATAAAGGCCAAAATGACAATCATCACATCACAGATAAATTAGAGGCAGCCTGTGGTTTACAGGGAGCCATGCTCTGCTGGGGACCAGACCAACTAGCTAGCCCTGTGTCTCCACCCCATCTGGCCGGTCATCTGGTCACTCTGCCTGCTCATTTGCAAAGGGGTGGTTGAGATGCCTGGGGTGCCTGGGTCCCCATTACTCTGTCTACTAAAGTCTCTGGAAATCAGCACTCTCAACATCCCAGGGGAGGGAGGAAGGTGCTAGGGAAGGAGACACATTTGTGCCTAGAGTTGTAAAGCCGCAAAGAATGGAAACTGGAGTAGAATCAATCCTTTACACTTCCTTTTTCCTAAAACATTACACTTTATTTCTTTGTCCACCCCCTTTCCAGCGAGATATAGACTACATGGAAATGCCATGAGCTCGGGAACCACATCTGTGTGCTCACTCTGGCTCTGAGAGGTGCCTGGCATACGGCGAGCTCAAAATAACCGCCTGGGGAGGGGTTCCTACGGAGAATTTGCAGCCAGCTTTGCAGTGGAGGACCCTTGCAGTCAAGGTTTCCCAGTGTGCTAAATGCACTCTGGAATGAGCGGGGAGCTCACCTAGCCAGGGTCCGGCAGCAGGGCTGTATGCGGGTATGAGGTGTTGTCACAGGGGAAGGAGGAGAGGAGCTGAGACCTGCCCAGCCCTTTCAGCTCCTGCACGGGAGACATTTCCAGCAGCTCCTGCCGCAGAAGCAGCTGTGTGACCCACTTCCAACAGGGGCACTGAAGGGTGGGGTGGGGGGTCAGGGCTAACAAAGGCTCAGAATTTCCGGGGCACCGACCTCATGCCCAGTGTGGTAAGAGAAGCGAGCGTGGAGGCCGAGCGAAGTAGCAGCGATGCAGGTGTGGGTCCTGCATTCAATCCCACTCTCGCCCCTTGCTAGCTGGGAGACGGGGTTCCTCCCCTAACTTCACTCCCCACCCCTTCCAACAGGGCTCAGAATCCGTGTCTTAGAGGGGTGCTTAGGGCTCTGTACTTCTCCAAAAGGAGTGGCACAGGGTAAACAGTGGATAAACCTGCAGGTGACCGGCAGGATGTGGTCAATATACTACAATGGCTATTACCTGTCTTCCGGATTACAGCTTTGAAACAAGGTGTCTGACCTGGAGGCTATGGAGCCCCGGCAAATCCAAAAACGGGCTTCCATGGATCCTGGAAGCCCGTGAACTCAGTGGTGTGGAGGCACATCTATTTTCTCTGAGCAAAGTCTCCATAGCTTTCATCAGAACCTCACCGGGCTCGAGGCCCCTGGGTGGCTCAGTCGGTTAAACATCTGCCTTCAGCTCAGGTCATGATCTCAGGGTCCTGGGATCGATGAGTCCCACATTGGGCTCCTTGCTCAGCGGGGAGTCTGCTTCTCCCTCTCCCTTTGCTGCTTCCCCTGTTTGTGCTCTCTTGCTCTCTGTCAAATAAATAAAATCTTAAAAAAAAAAAAAAAAAGCTCTCAACTGGCTCTCAGACTGAAAACTGGTAAAAACCATTGAGCTGCTGTGGCTTCCAAAATGTTTGGCTCATTTTACTGATCTATGGACTCAGTTTCTGAGTGATCCTCAGAACTAAGACTTCCCTCTGGCTCTTCAGGATGCCTGCATTCTATACACAGCAGTACAACGTCCATAGGGGAGCCCTTTATTATCTGGCAACAGCAGAACCGTAGGAATATCACGAAATTTCTAAGGGAGACATTCGTCTTCGTTTCAACTATGGTACCGGAGTCCTTACTGCTTTAGATACATCTTTCTCCATAGTCTTTTTTGACACATTGAAAGCCAAGGGAGGTAGGTGGCATGTTTTATTCTTAGGAGGTGGTCACTTCACGTTAGAGCAATAACAGCAAAAATCGTAATGGGTGAATTGGAAGAGCCCAATCAAAGCTTGATCCTAATCCTCAACAACCTAGAGGTGTGTCTGACGGCTGAACAATCTCCGGGAAGAAGGGACCTGAGTGGCAAGCAAGCCCCTCCAACTCTGTAAATCTTAGTTTCCTCATAGGCAGAAAAAGGATGTATACTGGTAATATCTCCTTCCTAGGGCTGCTGTGAGAATTAATAAGAAAATAATTGTAAGTCATCTGTTAAGCACCCAACGCAGAGAAAGTGCCTCATAAATATTAACTATTAAATAACCTCTTTTATGGCGGGGGCGGGGGGGGCGGAAGGTATTCCTCATCTGGTCTCTGAGCCACACAGTCTAGCTTCGAGACTGTCTTTGGGCGGCTGATGGCTGATATTTTTCAGCTTCTTCCTTGAAGTAGCTGTTAGCGACCAAGCAGGCAACGAGCATACCAAGCAGCTGGGAAAACAGTTGAAAAGTGTCTGAGCAGCAATTTCAAAGAGTACCTGCTTTCGGAGCCAACACTGTGAGATGCAAATTTAAGAAATCGAGTTAAAGGAAATAGAGTAAACCTTGAAAATCACCAAGATGAATGACTCAGCACAGAGTTTTCATTCATTCTTCTACAGTAGAGCTTCTTTTGAGGAGCCCCGCACTAGGCACAGGGATGCACAAGGAGCCCCGCACTAGGCACAGGGATGCACAAAGACGAGAAAGCCCCAGGCAGCTGTCACTG
This sequence comes from Zalophus californianus, assembly GCF_009762305.2. NCBI lineage: Eukaryota > Metazoa > Chordata > Mammalia > Carnivora > Otariidae > Zalophus > Zalophus californianus. Next base: position 17,268,754 of record NC_045599.1, on the reverse strand, counting down.
TCAGTAGCCCCGGGGAGAGAGTCACAAATCCCCAGCATTTGAAACAAGGTTTCAAAGTAAACTATGATGCAGGGCTGGGCAGGACCTGGCATTCAGCAAAGGCTTCTTGCAAGAGCAACACTTGGGTTGAGTGTGGAAGGAGGAGGGGATGTTCAAGGGCATAAGGCAGGGCCCTCATCATGGAGAACCCCGGCAACCACGGAATTCAAGATCAGGAGCTTGGTCTTCCCCCCGCCCCCCAGGGTTATGAGGTTTTGAATGGCTCTTAGGCAGTTACCTGGTTCGATTTCATCTATTTGTTCTTTAGAAACAAATGGTGGGGAGGACAGAGTTGAAGCGGAGAGACTGGATGTGGCATTTTCAGAGGGGACTTGTGCAGGGTGAAACAGGGAGGCTCTAACTCTAAACTAATGTGGGGAAAGAGTAAGATGGAGACAGAGAAGGCAGTCCTGGTGATTCACCAGGTGGAGGTCACATCGGGATCATTCCCAGGTTCACGGCTTGGGGGCAGAGAGGATGATGCGTCCACGAGGGAAAACAGATGCAAGAGCAGACACCGGCCCCTTTGCTTGCACTGTATCCACTTTCTCTTCTTTTCCATATTTTCTTTTTAGGAACCAACCCCTTCCTGCTTTCAGGCCATTGGGTTTAGGAGGGTTTTGCTGACCACCCTCCCATGCAGCTCCAGCATTTGCACATCTCCCGCCTCCGCACATGGACTGCTACTCCTGTTCCCCAAGGCTCCAGGCCTGGGCACGTCGTCAAAGACAAGCGAACACGTGTTCCAAACCCCTGGCCCCAGCAGCTGGTTCAGGCATGGGCATGTGCCCACTAATTCGAGTTAATCCCAAATTATTCTCTTTTCCTGCAGGGGTTAAGCTTGAAGCTGCTGATGACCATCCTACCACCACAAAGAAGAGGGGGAAATCAGACTGGATTCTTCCTGAACTTTTCCCATACAGGAGCCAACACATGCCCCTTCCCGCCTGACCAAGTGTCTGCTAGGTTTCTGTGACTTGCAGCCAAGAGCTGCTGATAAAGATAAGAAGTAAAGAAAACTGTGTCTCCAAAAAGAAAGAGTCTACGTCTGTGAGTGGTGGACTATAAAAACCTCCATGAGACAATAGTACCTTGAAACATTTGAATCTAAAAAAAGACATTTTAGGGATTTTATAGCAAATTCTACTGTGACTAATGAAAAGTCAAACGAGACTGCTTTAGAAAATGTTACCGTACCAGATCATGGCACATTCACTCATTAAGTTAACATTTATTGAGCATCTTCAGGGTTCTTAGGCTTTACAAAAGAAACTATAAAAGTGTGTGCTTGGATTTGAGTGGGGCTATCCGAGGCCCTTCCATAACGAGCAGCTGTGTGTGCTCTTCAGACTGTGGTGATGCTAGAGTGGCCAGGTGTTTCTGTCTGGCCCACAGCTGCCCTTGATGGTGAGGGCACTACCTGAATTTCAGACTGGCCATCAATAACCCAAGGCTGGCGAAGCTGCACCTCCACTGAGCCCTCAGGTGAAAAAGCACTGAATGTGTTTTGAATTCCTCTCCCCTCTAATAGAACAACCACTGACATTTATGGAGGAGCCTGGAGGACGTACGATGTTGGGCCTTCTTTCTTTACTCTCCTTCCATGAAAAGACCCCAACACTAGCATGGGTTTAACTCTTATTAATGCACCCACAGAGCTCTATGTAAGTATGCCTGAGCTGTCAGCTCCTATCCTGTGGGCTTCTCAGGGGCTAGGTCCAAACAAATCTGCAAGGGTTCATTGCCGGTGGGCAGGTGTTGGTTTTGCCATCCTGTGTCCATTCCCACTTCTGAGAGCATTACACCCCTGTCCTCTGAGGAAGCACCTACTGACTCCTCACTGTGTGCCATCTTAGTGGTGTGGTCAACCCATGGGCCCAGCTAAGCAGTGTGCATGCCATTCACATTAGGCCAAAGGTTTTCTCTCTCTTTTTTAAGGTTGTATGTATGTATGTATGTATGTATTTATTTATTTATTTAATTTGAGAGAGAGAGAGAGAGAGAGAAACAAAGAGCAAGGGGAGGGGAAGGGAGAGGGGGACAAGAAGACTCCATGCTAGCGTGGAGCCCGACCTGGGACCCGGGGCTCCATCTCACGACTCTGAGATCATGATCTGAGCCGAAACCCAGAGTCAGATGCTCAACTGGCTGAATCACCCAGGTACCCCCAAAGGTTTTCTCTTTGAGGCTATGCTAAGTCCAAGGGCAGACCTCCAGCTGTGTCTTCCGGAAAAAAACTTGAGTTCTTACTCGCCTGGTCCCCAAGTAGTTCTGTTTCCATCCTGAAAGTGGTTCTTCTGACTTGCCTTTGACCCTTGGGATATCCTCCAGGTTGCCTTTTGGTTTCTGTTGCTTTACTCTAGAGAAACTCAAGTCTATATAATTCACTGCAACTTAAGCACTAAGCTATAGCTAACGTTCACAGCATACTCTGCAGTTTATAAAGTACTTTCACATTCAATTTATCTCTTTCAATCAACCTTTCTGGAACTGAATTTTTCTCCTCCCCCCATATAAATCACTTATTGATTTCTCTATTTTTCAAGACGGCACAATTGTTCCTTCAGACACTTAAGCTTTTTTAAAATTTCAGAATGATTTTGACTGGAGGCTTTCAGTAGTGCCTTATCATCATCAGTCACCTAATCCTAAAATATGGGACCCCCCAGAGTGATCCCTTCCTTTTCCTTGTCTCTGCCTCCACCTTTGCCAGAGCCTTCCTCACCTCCCAACAATGGTTTGCTGACTCTGCCACCAGCCTACTGTCACCAAACCATCCTGATTCCACTGGCAGAAAGCTGTGACTCAACTTTTACTATTGCTGCATTATTCCTCACTTACTTGAGGTTTATAGAACAAAGACTACAGGACAATGATGGCATTCCCTAACCTAAATTCTGGGCTGCCCACTGATCTCTCTTGACTCATAGTAGACTCTTCCTTAGTAGAAAACATACACCAGAATGAGTATTCAAACATGTAGTAAATTGAAACAAACAAACAAAAGACTACAATTTTGGGGGGGCTTCCTCTCCTTATAAGTGGAGTCTTTCTACACCCCTTGAATGCAGGGTGACCTTGTGATTTGCTCTGAACAATGGGAGAGTAACAAACAGGATATACGCAAAGGCTTCATACTTGCTTTTTTGCTGCTCTTGGTACAGTGCTTGTCTTGTAAAGAAGCCCAGTCTCATCTGCTCAAGAATGGGAGTTACATGTCCTGGTCACCTGTTAACCTGGCTAACAGCATGGTAACTGCCAGACATAACTGAAGCCATCCCAGATCGTCCTGCCACCAGCTCACCCACCAGCGGACTGAAGATGCCCGAGGGAACTCCCGTCAAGAAAAGCAGAAGAACCACCCAGCTGAACTCAGCCCAAACCACTGACCATAGAATCATGAGCTTTCGTGGTTGCTTTAAGCAACTGTATTTTGGGGTGATTGGTTATGCAGCGACACCATAATGGATAAAACATCTGAGCTGATTTGGTCATTTTCTCCTCAGAACTCCTTTCCAATTACTATTCAGCATCTTGGGTGCTGGATCATAAAGTATCTTTCATGTGTCCTATTTCCTCCCTTCTAAGAGCCCCGTGAAGAGATTGTGTGTTTTATATTTTTATATGCCCCAAATGCACAAAGTGAATATACTATAACTATTTAGGGATCAATTAATGTTTGTCCAGGGCCTAGCCATCAGTCTTATCAATTCATAGTCATCATTTCAACACATAACTTGATCATTAACTTTTAAAGCTTAAAAGAGAGTGAAGATGCAAACCATAAAAAATGAAATCTAGTTATCCATGTGCAGTGCAAAATCATTCAAAGTATATATCATAAAAGTAACCGATTTATTGATTTTCAGTAAATTACTCCTTGTAAGGAGACCTGCCTATCAATCAAAGGCGCACAAGGAAACAAATATACAAGGGTAAAAGTTTCACAGAAGTAACTGTTTGATTTTCGCCAGGATATTATTGTTCTCCCAAGACACATATTTCTCCTATGTGGTTTGCAACTGTAACCTGACAGACTGCCAAAAACAAGGCTTCTATTCTAAGAGTGTCACTGATTCTCTTGTTGCCGTTCAATTAGATTTTGCATTTAAAAGAGAATTTCCCTTGTGTTTCTTATAATGGTGCACCTGCTCCTTGTGAGATTTCGTCTTCTGACAAGCAATGCCTTAAATCTAGCAAGAAAAACAGCTCCAGGCTTTCTCTGATAATATCAAAGATCATTTGTTTGTATTAGATGTTTGTGTGGGTTTCCCTCCTCTTAAGAACAGTAAAGTACTACTACAATTCCTTCCAAAACAAGAGTGCACACAAAGTTTCTTGGCCTCTGTTCCACATTTCCACTGACACCTGCACCAACTGCCTGGAATTAGCAAAGCTGCGACATAGTTTATAGAGAGATTCATCTGGCTAGTCATGTCCTTTCGGACATCAACACATGGTAAATGTCAAATCAATAAATGCAGCATCATTTCACATCTACTATCTCGTAACCTTTCCTCATGAAGTGCTTCTGATGGAGAAAATGAAGTTTACATTCAAAGTTATATCCCTTATTTTGTTCTATTTGATTTCTGAGATGTCCAAAAGACCCTTAAGAGAAGCACCATCTTCTTCTAGACTCGGGAACTCCCACGTATTTGGTTATGGGTAATCGTCAGTGAAAACTGCCTTCCGGAGAGACTTCCGTGATTGACAGCAAAATGTCACACCTTCTTCAAATAGTTTTAAGAACCCCTTAAAGCTATGTCCCTTCCACTCGAACCACACTGAGCCTAAATTAACATTGAGCTTCATCGGGAATAGCCAATAAATGTTTTCTCCCAGATGTCAACACATTAGCATACTGCTTCCCTAGACCTTGTTCTCTCTGCCTTTTAAAATTTCAATATGTACAAATGAAGCACAGATTTCAGCCCATTCCCAATTGGGATGTCTGCTCCGTAATAAGAGAAATAGGTTTTTTGCCTTCCTGCAGATTCAGCGAAGAAAGTGGTGCTTGAAAATTACGTGTTTAGAGTGACACCTTGGAGAACTGACATACTCTGCACACATGTAATCCTCATAAACCTCCCCAGACAGCCCTTATTTCATTTTGCAAACTGCACCCTGGCCGGGCTCCACAGCACGTGGTGTGTGGCGAGACGGTCCTGCACCGGCTCTCCCTTCCTCTGGGCTCTTCCCTGCCTCCAGGCTCTTTGATGGGCACTTGTCAGTAATAGTCAAGAAGAGCCAGGAGGCCCAGGCACCAGCCAGGGTCAAACGGACACCAACAGTACTGCTTCCTCAATGAACTTTCCCAAGGAAAGCAACATTCCCACAGGAAAAAACAACACACGTTCACCCCCCCCCCCACCCCCCCATCCTCTCCTAGCGGACCATTGAAAATGAGCAACAATGCTGTTGCCTTTTTGTTTCGTAGACTTTCTTCGCTGCAAGCAGTAGCGTGTTCCTCAAAGAATGCTAGTATTTCCTGTGGAAACTGTATGGCTGCCAGGAATGGCTCATAATTTTCCCTTCTTTTCTTTTCGTAAAAATGAAATAAACAAAACGTGGCATTTAACAATAGCCAAAATACCAGTTCACCTCACTTACCACCTGCAGATGAAAGTCATCACCACGAGGGAAGGCCAAGAGAGGCACATTTCCCGGCTCAAATCGACGCGGACGAGCCTGGGAAGCAGGACAGCGCCCGGGGCAGGTCTGAGCCCTGCGGCTGGACGGGGCAGCCCGGGAGCCCCGAGGACGCGCGTGGGGCTCCCCGGGGCGGCAGCAACCCCAGGCGTCCCTCTTTCGCGTTATTATTGTTATTTGGTACTGTCGCTGTTACTATTACTTGGCCCCTCATTATCTGGACTCTTAGGCGCTGGGGCACTGCCCATCGCCGCCTCCGATACGATGTGAAGGGGCAGCACGGATAATAACCACACCAAACGGGCAAAGGAAAAGAACAATCCTTTGGCAACCGAGGTGGGGGCTGTCTCCCCCCCTTCCCCAGAGTAAAGCTGCCGCTCGGCAGCCGCCGCCGCCGCCGTTACTATAGAGACCTTCCCCCAAACCCTTGCTGCAGTGGCACCGCCGCTGCCCGGGCAGCCGGGACTCGCGGCACAAAGGGGGCCCCGGGGGCTGCGGGGAGCAGGGGCGACACCCGCCGGGGTCGCCCGGTGCAAACTTGGACAGGCTCAGTCGCCCGCGCCGCCGCCCCCCGCCTCCCCGCCGCGCCCGCCGGGGACCTGGACTCACCGGGGGCGCCCGGCGCGCCGGCGACTCGGGAGCGCGGACCGACTGACGGACGCACGGGTAGACGGCGGCGGCGGCGGCGGGAGCAGGAGCCGCCGCAGCGGGAGCGGGCGGGCTGCGGGCGGCAGAGGCGCTGCCGCGGCCCCGCTACGTCACAATGCGGCCGGGCCGCCGGCGTCGCTCCCCCGGCCCCCCAACGGGCGCGCGCGGGGCGGGGGCAGCCCCGGGGCGGCCGGGCGCGGAGCCGGCGCGGCGCGCGGGGCGGGGGGGGCGGAGGACGCGGGGCGCGGCGCGGGCGCACCGCCGGGGACGGGGGCGCGGCCACACCGCGCGGGCTGCGGGAGCCGCCGAGCGCCCCGCGCCCGCCCCCCCGGAGACCGCGAGTCCCGCTCCGCCTGGCTGACGGCGACCTTCCCCGGCCGGCCCACGCCCCTCCCGCACCGCCTCCCCGCCCGCCCGCCGGCCCGCCGGCTCCAGTCCGCGAACCTGCGCTTCCTTCTCCACCTCTCGCTCCTTCACCTCTGCCGCCTTTGCTTCTCCGCGGCTGGGCTTCTTCTCTCCTCCCCTCCTACTTTTTGCCCCCGCTTCCCTCTTTCTCCTCCGCCCCCTGCTTCCCCCCCCACCGCCATCCCCCGGCTCGGCGGCCTCTCTCCCTGGAAATGAAATCCCCCCTCACCGGGATCCACGCGTCAGCCGCTGCCGCCTCGTTGGTCCCCAAGCCAGTCCGGCGGTCCAGCCTGAACCGGGAGAAGGGACTCGGGGAGGGGAAACGGAAGGTGGGCACAGTCCTGGGACACTGCTGAGCTTGGGAAGCCTTTGGCAGAGGATGTGGCGCTGGCACGGAGTCCTCGCCCCCACTCCTCCCTCCCGCTCGCGAGGCTCGCCCCCTCCAGGACTTCGCCAAGGAGTGGATGGCAAGGGATCTTGGCCCGGACTGTCCTTTGCTCCGGCGTGGGTGCTGGATGGAGACTTCGGTCTGAAATAATGGCTCTTTAATTCGACAACGTTTACTATTCTAAGGGCCCTACAGTAATATTAACTTCGCTTTTACCGTCTTTTTCTTAATGGGAGGCGGGGGTGGGGGTGGGGGTGGGGTGGGGGGGTAGCTGGATGAGGCGTGTGGGCAAGCCGGCAGTGGTGACTGCCTCTTTCCTTCCTTATTTCCGAAATGAAATCAGGGAGAGTGGAAGCATTTATGGTAACGTTGGCTCAGGACCATCTGTCTTTTGCCCTTTGGAAAGCTTTAAATGGTTTTTAAGAAATCTCTTTCCCAGGAGAGATGACTCGGAGAAGTTCACTCAGCAGAGCTATTGAGGGCCACTCTCTTGCTCCAGGGTGTGGCTGCTTGCCTGATGTTGCCCCAGAGAAAAGTGTGAGGAAGCAAGTTCTCATCCATCCATTCTCTTTGTTCCCTTGCCAGTTCCAAGGGAGCGAGAGTGGCGCCACGGTCCTGGGAAACTCAGCGCTTATCTGCGTTAATGGTACTGGGGATGTGTAGCATGTGTTAGCCTGTCATTGAAAATACATCATCGATAATATATTTACTACACAGAATAAAGATAATGTACCATATATTAATAGCATATAATGTATTGCTGCATATGTTAATAATAATATATATTTAATACATAGCAACCAGAAACGATCTGGTTGTTTAAAAACTAGTTCTCTGGATGACTAGTGTAATACTGTACACAGTGCCTATAGAGTCCTTGGGCCTCTGTTGGCAGGAAAGAGGCAAACTGTAGGGTTAGGAGGACATGGCCGGCAATCCTGTCTGGACCTGTTTGGGTGCGTACAATAATTACCGAAATGAGGACTACCTTGAAGGCCAGCAGAAGACATTTCACATGCTTTTAATTTGATTTCCTATTGAGAAACTAAATTTCTCTCTCTCCGCTTTTTGACATCAACAGCCAAGATTGTGTCCTGCAGTGTTGTAATTTGTTTATTGTAATTGATCATGTATAAGACATCAAGTACATGCGTGGAAAGTGGCTTCACAATTTTAAAAACACACATTATCCCTCAGTAGAAAAGTATAAAATCAGATGACATCATATGGCACTAAAAATACTTGAAAATATTGGGCTTAATTCATTCACATCTGGTTAAAATAAAAATACTGTTTTTTGTGTTTTCCTTTTTTTTTTTTTTTTTGCCTAGTATAAACTCTGTGAAAAGCACATCTTGCTTCCATCCAGTAGATATGGATGGAAATTGGTGTCATCCTTGACGTGGTCCATAGAGAGCCTACTTCCACCGCCATCTTGTTAAATATTTTGACATGCTGTTTTTTAAAAATCAGATTTTAATGTATCATAGGAGTAATTTGTTGGAGAATAATAAACGGGCATCTTTTTCCCACTACCCCGAACGTCTACTAGCTCTAACAGTGAGCCAGGTGTTAACTCACTTTAAATGGTTCAAGAAGGGAACCGATTGTGTCGAATGTACAGAAAATGGGTTGTCCCAGAAAAAAAAAATTCTGTTGTTGTGTAGCCAAAGGAATAGCGTGCCATAGTGTAAAAGAGCAATCTCTGAGATGTTGTTTCAGATAGTTTCCCCTGTTTTTTTATAGTTCTTTTCCCATGGTTTATTCTCTTTCTAACATGTTTTTGATTACATGTTTACCATTGTTTCCGTGTGATTATTTTTACACTGTGATTTAAACCTGTGCTTATATATACTTTCCTACATAGTCCACGAGTTTGCTTTTGCTTGGATCGTTTGTTGGTTTCCTTCTCCTGTGCAGTCTGTTGTTGAATCCTAAACCACAAATTGATACACCAAAGTGTGGAAGGAGTGAAGTAATTGGGTTGGAACAGACCTGCTAGATTTTAGATTGGATGGCAAGAAAGCTAGCTTCTTCAACATCATGTTGACTTTTTATCAAGTTCATAAATTACTCTGCCTAGTCTTTTAGCTGCTTATTACCAATTACCAACCAGTCTCTGATACTCAGTTTTCCAATCAAGCAGCTGCCTCGGTAGGCTAGTTAGTACCAATGGAATGGCTTGGCGACCACAGCCCCTGGACCATTTATCCCTTTTAAGAGTACTCCCCACCCATGCCTACCACTGCACAGGATGTGCACCTTTTAGAGCAGTTAGCGTATTTCTGCTTCATGTCCATTTCTTTAAAAAAAAATTATTTACTTGAGAGAGAGCAGTGCGTGCACAGGGGGAGGGGCAGAGGGAGGCAAGCGGACTCCCCCGTGAGTGGGAAGCCCCCGTAGGTCTCCATCCCAGGAGCCCGTGATCAGGACCTAAGCCAAAATCAAGAGTCAGACGCTTGACCATCTAGGCCACCCAGGCTCCCCTCATGTCCATTTCTCATCCCCTACTATTCAACTGTCAGTTCCCATCAAGATGCCAGGGAGTTTGTATTACTCATTTGGGTCTTCAACACTGAGCACATTTTTATACTCAAGAGTTAGCTACTGAAAATAATTAGTACGAAAGTGCATTTCACTGTATATCATCTGCCAAAGAGCTGACATCTAATTGTTCATTCAATTATTACAATTAAACATCTGCCTCTATCCTTCTACCCAGTTTCCATAATATATCTTTATTGTGTGACAAACATTGGATAAACCTGCTATAACACTGGCAGTAATCAAGCAGAAAACCATTCTCTTTTTTCCCCTATTCTTGAAATGTAGATTTTCTTTAATAAAACATCTCACTCTGTATTAAAGGCTCAGGTTTTTTATTCTCGTTGCACAGTTTGTGTCATTGAGGGAAGATCTGTTTGAAGTCCTTTCTGATTTCTGGCTGAGAACTATAATTTGGTTGGGGCAGACTATTTTATTCTGGAGTCACATTTGTTTCATTTGCTTGTACAAATGTATGTAAGTAATTACAAGGTATTTATATCGAGAATCAGACCATACTTCTTACATAAACGTGACTGTATCAGTCAGGATAGGTTAGGTTACGCTGTGGTAACAATCATGCAACAACTCAGAACTTTCAGAGAACAGTAAAAATGTATTTCTTGCTCTCACTAGAGGTCAAGTCCAGGTCAGTTGCATCTCTGTTTCAGGTCTTTTTGATTTTAAGACTCTAGCCAAATGGAGCAAGTTGCTAACAGCAATATTGCTCATCACTCTAATGAGGGAAAGAGAACTCAGAAGGGTCTTTAATGAGGAATTAGATGCTGCAGCTTAGGAGTTAGACATGTCACGGCTGCTCACAACTCATTGGCCGGAAGTAGTCATGTGGCTCCACCAATCACAAGAGAACAAGGACGATGGGCAACTGGGTGGCTCAGTCGGGTAAGCATCTGCCTTCCACTGGGGTCATGGTATCAGGGTCCTGGGATCCAGCCCTGCATCAGGCTCCCTGCTCAGTGAGGAGCCTGCTTCTCCCTCTCCCTGCTGCTCCCCCTGCTTGTGCTTTCTCTCTGTCAAATAATAAAATCTTAAACAAGAGAAGAAGGACAGGCATCCTACAACATACCCAGAATATTTGGTAAATATTAAGATGGGGAAATGTGAACATTTTACATTTCACTGTAGATAAAACCAGAGAAAATTCTCTGCATATTTTGCCTGAAAGCCATAGAGCTTAAGTAGGGGAATAGATGTTGGACAGAAATGCAAACGCTATAGCAAATTTTACTTTCTGAAATAATCACCAAACCCATGGTAAAGAAATGTGACCGACAAAAAATGATGAGGAGCCGTTTTTGAACAGTTTTGAGTTTCACAGAAAAAAGACTGGTTATAGGACATACTCACTTGTTTCTCCCCACCTGCACACGCTCATCTTCCACGTGCTCTTTAGACAGCGCTGATCTCTTCTGCATCCGCGTATCTTCACCCGCCTGCGCTGAGTGTGACTAGGAATTTGGCATTCCTCACCTGACCAGTTGTCTATGGTCATTTCTTCACTTGTGATTCCTGCACCCTTCAATATGTCTTTTCTCTGTTAGCTTTTTGCTTCATCTTAGACTTCTAATAAAGTTAGAATTGGAAGGGAGATGAAATTGAAGTCCGGCAGCTTAGCTGCTTATAATATAGCAGCTTTAATAAAAGATTTGGTGTAGAAGGAAGTTTATGGATTGTTAACCCGATTCACTGAGATTATCCCGTGATTTCAATTAATCCCATTACTATGCTTTTGCCTATTCTTACAGATCATTGGAAGTTTTGTTGTTGGTATTTTTATTTATTTATTTTAAATTTTTCTTTTTAAGATTTCATTTATTTATTTGACAGAGAGAGACACAGCGAGAGGGAACACAAGCAGGGGGCGTGGCAGAGGGAGAAGCAGGCTTCCCACTGAGCAGGGTGCCTGATGCGGGGCTCGATCCCAGGACCCTGAGATCATGACCTGAGCTGAAGGCAAACGCTTAGCCGACTGAGCCACCCAGGTGCCCCTGGTTGTTGGTGTTTTTAAATGGAAACCATTAAATCATGTGTGAAACTACGATCAGGAGAAGGAGTGTCTTGACATGTGGTTCTGAGGCAGCCTGGGGCAAAAATACAAAAAGACTCTACCGGGGCAAAGGGTTTTGTTTTTTTGTTTTTTTGGTAAATCAGCTGATCTGGGGCCATGGTGTTTCCTCTGTTCTCTTCCATAGTGAGTTACTAGCAGAGAGCCCAGTGAATTTGTAAAGCTGTTGAAATACGGAGAGGAACTCTGGATCCAAACTTTATTCAGGCAGGCAGTATGTAAGTTTCATGATTGGATTTAACTATACTTACTTTACTCCAGTGGCCAGATTTTTGCAGGTTAGCGCTTTCTTCTCCCTGAGGTTGACTTGGGCTCACCGTTTCACCTGCTCCCAGGAGAGACTCTCTGCCCATTATTGTTAGGCTTCATCCGTAAACCCTGTTTTGAAGTGGTATTTCTTCAGCAAACTGCCCAAAGGTTGGGTCTCTTTTCCCAGAGATCCTCCTCATGTCATCTTTATTAATAGGTCACCTTTTCCTGGATACTTTGTATGGAAGGCCCTTTCAAGGCCCTTTCAAGGCCAACAAGGTGGCTTGTTGCCTTCAGATCTGTTGGAGTAGACTCCCCCTGGGTTAAATCCCATCTCCTTATCTGTCTGCTGACGCCGCCAGTCTGATTCAGGCTGCCACTGAAAAGGGTGAAATGTGCCCGAGCCTGTGCTCCCAGAAATCAGCAAGGAATGAGAAATGCCCCCACCTTCTTGTGTTCTGGAAAATGGCTTACCCCAAAGAGTCACTTCCCCAAATGATTGATAAAACTCATGGTCTACTCTTTCTCATGACTCCATAAGATTCACAGGTGGCTCCCTTGTTTACCTATGACAAGGCCAACCAAACACAGACTTTTCCCCTTCTGCCTGAACGTGCTGACAAGACTAGACACAGACCCTCCAACTTCCCTTTCTTTGTCTCATGAATGAATAGCCGAGATTAAAATGTTTGTCCCTCTGAAACTTGCTAGACACAGAAAAAACATTTCCTGTTCAGCTAACTGACCTAGACTTCCCTTGATTGCAAAACAATCCCAAATGTAAGTCACCCCACCTGTGACTTGTCTCTCCCTCCCTGTAAAAATCTAACACAAAATCCTGCTGCAGAAACACTCGGATACTCAGATTTAGGTGCTCGGGCTATTACAAGAACCTGAATAAAATCAATCTTACGTGCCTGTGTTTGGCTTTGATGCCATCCTCCTACCCTTCAGATTCTAGTGCATTTTTTATCTTCATGAATAGCTACCCTAGTCACTTGATGTGAATTGAGGCCGAGGAACTGTTATTTAACCACAAGACGGTTATTTCTAAGCAAACTTTCACATCCAACATTTTTGTCTGCAAGGGAAATTCCTAACACTCTACAACAATAATTGAGCAGTGTTTTAAATCCTCCAAATTGCACAGTCTCATTATTCAACTTTTCCATAGGTTTCTTTTTTCTGTTGGTAACTTGAAAAGCCCTCCTATATCAGAGCATCCAACTTAGTAGTTAGGGATAAATGAAGATGCTGTAAGTTGCCAAATGGTCAGCATACTTACTTTCATAATATGACACGTGTACATAAAAATATCTTAGTTATTAACTACTCAGCCAGATTCTTTATGCTCTACCATGGGATTAATATATTTTCCAGAGCTTCCACATTAGTAATTTGCCTACTGGGTTGCACTACTTTCCAACATGGACCAATAGGAGAGAGAAATAATTTCTAAGATTCGGGTGCAGGACGGATGCTTTCAACAATTGGAATATCCCACAGATTAAAGACCTCTTAAGAAAAGAAGGGGGAGGAGAGGTAGGAGGGGGAGAGAGGGGGAGGGGGAGGAGGGGGACGGAGGGGAAGGAGAAGAGAGAGAGGGAATTCATTTAAGAATGAAACACTATACGGGAGAATGAAACACTATACGGGCGCCTCGGTGGCTCAGTTGGTTGAGCGACTGCCTTCGGCTCAGGTCTTGATGCTGGAGTCCCGGGATCGAGTCCCACATCGGGCTTCCTGCTCAGCAGGGAGTCTGCTTCTCCCTCTGACCCTCTTCCCTCTCATGCTTTCTATCTCTCATTCTCTCTCTGAAATAAATAAATAAAATCTTAAAAAAAAAAAGAATGAAACACTATGGCCGGGAGGTCTTGTGAAATGCAGCAAACGTGCACTCTTCATCCTCAAATGTACATGTGGACACTAGAGATTTCACACGTGTGCGTAAACATCGATTAAATCTCAAACTGGAGGTTTTGGTATTTGAAATGAATTCGATTAGATGGTTATAAAAAGGAATGCAGGTCAGCGAGTGTGGTTAAATGATTTGAAGAGGAATGCAGGTCAACTTCCGAACACCATGCCACGTTCCCATGGACCTGCCCCCGATGCAGAATATGAGACTGACAAAAATGCGTTCCACTGATTACTTACCAATTGTAACCACACTATGTACTTAATTATGCCTGGTCCTCTGGGCAATAACACAGTCTCTCTTCTTCATTTTGATAATCATTTCACGATAGCACCTAATCTGTGCTGTGAATATTACTGTGATATATATATCCGCTTGGATTCAGAGTTTCTGTTGTCCTTATAAGTAATTCACCTTTATTCTTACCTCTTTTACCTTGAGACTAAACCCATGCATTTGGAGACGATTGGGTAGGTCTACAGCTGATGCTCATCCCTCTGAGGGGCAACAAAAGGATTTAGATGCCATGGGGACTAAAGCTATAATGGACTGTTTTTTGGCTTTATCTCTAAGCAGCTTCTGGTAGGTTAATAGAATAAAAACTTTTTCCCCTTGGATAAGCCATGACATTAGTACTGGTCACCTCTAAGTTGCAGAAGAAAGCCATCAGTGAATGGATAAGTAATTGTAATCCCCTCTGTTCCAAACCAGAATAAATCCTATGTCCAAACAGCTTTTGGGAAGAAAAACTGAAAATGAAGTGAGGTTTTTAGTTTTCTTAGATATGACTCTGTTGTGAGTTTTACTTTTTTTCTCTAAATTTATAGCTTCCGGTTCCCAAGTCCTCAGCCTGGGGACATACGGTCCTCTTTAGAAGAAAACAAGAAGAGAAAAGCTAAATTCATATTGAACTGGATGAGGAGAGCTAATGGCCAATGAAAAATGTTCCTTGTAAATCATGGGAAATGATTTAAAGGCAGCCTGTGGAGAGAATAGAGAAAGATGTAATTGTTGATAGACTAAATGCTTTTAAATTTAAAGTCTAGGGCAACCCTGTAGTGTAGACGTTAAGCACACTGATCTGGGTGTTAGACTCTCCAGGTTCAAATCTCAGCTTCATCTCATACTATCCTCAGGGGTGGTTAACGTGGTTAGGTCCTAGTTTCCACGACTACAAAATGGGACACTAATAGTGCCTATTTCCCCAGATTGTTATGATAATTGATTAAGTTAATATTCAAAGAGCACTTGAAGTTGAACACACTAAGAATATTAATAAGTATTTGTCAAATGAACGAACTCTAGAAAGCCAATAGCACCTGCGTGAATTCCCTGGCAATGTGGGTTCTAAAGCCCAATGCTATGCTAGCTGGCTGTGAAGTTCATTATTTCTCTACCTGCATCCTGGCATTAAATAGCCCTGGGATTCTTCACTCCTTAAACCAGAGTAGAAGTAAATTCTTGGATTCCTATGCCGTATGTGTATAGTTACCGACGGCCCTACTTTTTTTATAATCTCTAAGATTACATGAACTGTTATTTGGGAAGACTTTCAGTTTGGGTTTAAGTATTGTCACTGTTGCTCTGGCAAGTTAAGATTTTTAAAAATGTGGATCCTCTAATGTGATATTTAACTTTGGATTCTAAATGGCATTTAACATTTTTCCCAGACTTCCATTGGTGATTTGATGCACAATTCAGGAACAGATGAAGAGGAAGTATTTTGAAAAATGAAACATCTTTAGTCAGAGAAGCATTGTCAGTATCTTTAACTCTACGGCTGACAATATGATTTTTTTTTAAGATTTTATTTATTTATTTATTTGAGAGAGAGAATGAGAGAGAGAGAGAGAGCATGAGAGGGGGAGGGTCAGAGGGAGAAGCAGACTCCCTGCTGAGCAGGGAGCCCGATATGGGACTCGATCCCGGGACTCCAGGATCATGACCTGAGCCGAAGGCAGTCGCTTAACCAACTGAGCCCGATTTTGATGGGTTTACCATTAATGTGATAGAAATGGAAAAATAGGGTTCTTAGAAAAATACAAAGTAACTTGTTATGCATTTATCCAACAAAGTAATATTTTTGAGCACCTGCTGTGCACTTGGCAATGTGCTCCTTGTTTAGGATATACTGGGGTGGATAGAACAGACACACCAGACTGCCTTATAGATAGTCAATAAACAAGTATATTTCAGTGTTGCTAAGAGCTATGAAGGCAGAAAACAGATTATTGTGGCAACAAAAGTAAAGGTTCTAGGGGCGCCTGGGTGGTTCAGTTGGTTAAGCGTCTGCCTTCCGCTCAGGTCATGAACCTGGGGTCCTGGGATCGAGCCCCGCATCAGG
This sequence comes from Zalophus californianus, assembly GCF_009762305.2. Taxonomy (NCBI): domain Eukaryota; kingdom Metazoa; phylum Chordata; class Mammalia; order Carnivora; family Otariidae; genus Zalophus; species Zalophus californianus. Next base: position 17,252,481 of record NC_045599.1, on the reverse strand, counting down.
CTCGCTGCTCAGAGGGGAGTCTGCTTTTCCCTCTGCCCCTCCTCCCCTCATGCTCTCTCTCTCTCTCAAATAAATAAATAAAATCTTTAAAAAAAGGATCTAATATAACACTGGGTGGTCAGGGAAGGCCTCTGAGATATGAAGAAAGAGAAGAAGCCAACCCTATGAACGGTGGAAGGGAGTCCTAGAAAGAAGAAGGAGCTGGGACTGCTGAGCACCCCACCACCAACTACTAAGAAACCAAAAGAGCGTTCAGAGTAGTTCTCAAATAATGAAGCAATTTAAGGAGGGTCATATCAACCCACCTCTTGGACTGTCACCACACGCATACAAAAACAATCAACAACACCATTCCACTAACCATATGTTCAGGAAACACAAGTGGAAATACTGACCCATTAAAAGTGCTTGCAAAGCATCTGTGAGAACAGTATCACTGCGTATCGCTCATCCCCAGACAGCGAGTCCTCAGAGAAAGAAGAAGCTCCTCCGGCATCCTCCGTGGTGTGGAGATCAATCATTGTTATTGAACATGTGTAGCTGAGGTGGAAAGGAGATGAATTGTTCCAAAACCTTGGACAACTGAGACTGGAACACAAAAGACTTTCCAGAGCAAGTTGGGTAGCAGGAAATCACGCAGGGGATGAAAAGGTCTATGAGAATCATAAATAATGAGGGACGTACATCAAAAAATGTTTGGTATCTAATGTGGAATTTAAGAACTGTGACTTTGAAATTTGGAGTGCTTTTCCTCAGCTCGAACTTTCCACATTTTTCTAACATCTGTCATGACCTTGGCAATGGCTTTACTAAGCTGGATTGACTAGAGGAAAAGAACTTGGAATCTTGGTACAGATTCGAGGAAATGAACGTTTTTGAAAAAAACACAATTCTATTGTTCACAGCATCCTGAACTGCACAGAACTATGTAGTATTATATAAAAAGCATAACAAGTCCACAGCAAATATGTTAAGTATAGCCTACAGGGTCCCCCTTGGCTACGTTGTTCAATACAGTAGTCAGTACCTAGAGGTAGTTATTGAGCACTTGAACTAAGGCTAGTCCAAATTGAGACATGCTGTACATATAATATACACATCAGATTTCAAAGTCTCGGTACAGAAAAGAGAATGTAAAAATATCCCACTAATAACTGTATAATGTTCACATATATTGGATTAAATAAAATACTGAAAATTAATTTCACCATTAATTTTTTTAATCCCAATACTTCAACCCTTAAACTCACACATTCTGCTCAATTGTTCTTGGACAGCTGTGTTCTGGGGGAAAAGACCTCACCATACCTGCTCCCCTACACATCCATCCTAAAGCATTCTGTCAAAATGGATGGCTGTGTTGTCGGGGGAGGGGGGGAAACAGGTGGCTAATTGCTTTAGGTTTAGGTGGAAGGTAACAGATGGGTGTGACAGTTACACCGTATTGGAAAAATGGATGGTTGGTAGAAAACTCATCAATAAGTGTTGGGAGGAAATTACTGGGGTGCTCTGCAGATGCTTCCAAAGAAGGAACCCAGGGGAGGAAAAAACAAAACAAAATAAAACAAGACACTATTTTATCCTTGTGCCCAGTAACTGAGGGTCCTTTAGATTGCTTGTGCTTTTTTAAACAAAAGAGCATGCATGATTCTCCAACCCTATACCCCACCTCCCTGTCCCTCCCTCCACACAACTAAACAAGCAGAAAATAAGCCTTTGCAATCAGCTGAGACATCCAGTGTATATTCTGAAAATTTCATGGCAACAGCCCCACTCCATGTAGACTATGCAACAGATGTTGATGATGCTTAGCATGAGCTGAGGACAGAGGAAAACCCTATCATATCTTCATAGTTGGCTGAAGGAAAAATCTTTTCCCTTGAAAAGATGTGTGCAAATGTACGCCATTAGCAAACTAGCTAATACGTCAACCTTCAAAGTGACCAGACTGTACATTCACAGTTTTACTAATCCTCTGGCCTCCCCTGTTTTGAAATGGTTCTAGAAAAATCCATTTTGGAATATTTTGCCCTTGGCTTTAACACTTGGCAGAGGAGTTCACTGTCCTCTGCTCTTCCTTGTGTTAGTTATAAAGCTGTTTGTCATCTCTAGTATCCGGAACACCTGCTTTTTTTAAAGGACCGCTGGCTCGGGGAAAAGAACATAAGTTATTTTTATGCAAAACTCACCAGCTCAAGAGTCTTAAAATGCCTCTCTGAAACACTGTATTTTCTTCCCCCGTAATCAAATAGGAAATCTTAAAAATCAGAATTTTTCATTTTACCAGAGTTTCCTTTTGAGATAAATCACAGGAAGGCAAGTGACAGGACAGCTGGGTAAGACAGAGGAAGAGCATTTTGCTCGAAATAGGATACACAAGGGAAGAGAATCACAGGCAATCATGTGTTCCAATCCAGTGAGAGAGTTGTAAAGAACTTATGGAAGCAAAAGGAGGGAAAAGTTCCAAGAGTTTATGAAGATCAAGAAGATGAGCAAGGCTCTGTTACTTCTTCGTATGGAACGTGACACATTTTAAAACCCCATGTTTAGTGTATATCTGTAGTTTTTGCCTACTTCCCAGACCTTATCCCCTCTGGTAAGAGCTATTATCTTTTTCTTCTGGGGAAGAAAAGGGGGAACTCAGCCTTCCTCTGTTGACAGATTTGTTTATCACTTGACCTGCCTCCCTCACCATCAGGATGGGCACATTGCCAAGACCAACCCATCAGAGTCTCTCACTCTAGTGACCCTAGAGATTGCACAGGGATGGGGGATTTGTTGAGTGACTGAAAGAGAGGCATTCTCTCTTGTTCTGTAGGGTTGTTAGCTTTGGGAGTGATGGGAGTCTAAGGCAGCCATGTTGGCCATTTCTGCTCCACCCCCATCAAGAGCCTAATGGAGCATGGAGCCAACAGAGAGAAAGGCAGTACTGAGAGGGGTAAAAAGAAAGAAAACGTTGATGAAAAATGTAAGCCCCTGGATTTCTTATTCACATGATCCCCAAATTCCCAGTCTGCTTTCCTTTTCATCATAAGCTAGTTTAGCTGGGTTTCTGTCGCCTGTCATCAAAAGACTCATAACTAGTAGATTATGTTCAAGAGCAAATAAAAACTGTGTAAAAAAGAGAGAGAGAGAAAGCAAGAAAGAGTAACACGGGCCTCCCAAAGTAAAGAAAAGAAAGAGGAAAAGTGGAAATGATTACATAATTTCTCTTTCCTTCGCTCAATGTGTTAGCAAAAATTACACACGTGCACTCGGAAATTCTAAAGAGACTATCAATCTTAACTTACCCACTGGAGTTGAACACAGACTAAATCATCACCATGAAATGGACTATTTTTGTATGGCATACAAGGTGCTCTGCAGGCAAAAGCACATATATTGAACCATATCTCTCAGCTCTTTCCATGTTACTTTTCTGTTTCACCATTTCCCTCTTTTTTAAATAAAAAAATTGACTATTAAAAAAAATCAACCAGCTAATATCTGCTCATTTTTTTAAAAAAACATATAACTACTAAAGAAGTCAACTCATTAGAAAATGAAAATCCAAACCTCACTTTTCAAACCTATTCTTCAAGTGTGTGTTTTGAGTGTACTCTTCCAGACACTTCTTACCTATATCAAAAAATATCTCTTCTTTTTAACATAAAATCAAATCAAAGTTGGCATCTTGTTTCCCACTTAATTTTTTTAACAATTAAAAGCATCTTATGGACATCTTTTCATGTAGAATATATAGGTCCACCTCATTTTATTTGGTGCCTGACGAATATTTCAATGTATCTCAATGGACATTTAGTCTGTCTCTAGTTTTTTTGCTTGCTTTTGCTTTTGCTATTAGATCTAGTGATAAAATAAACAACCCTCAATATATTCTTATGCTCTTCTCCCTTTTAAAATTATGATTACTTTTACTATTGTTACAGTAGTTTCCTACTCATGAACTATGACCTAGCGATCAGGACAAGGGCTAATTAAAATCTTCATCTTGCATGCATCTTTGTGGGTACACACACTGGGTCTCATGAGATAGGCAGCAGCAAGGCGTGATTTGAAGCGTGACATGAAGAGAAACATGAATATAAATGATCTGGCCCAGGATGGGTGAGGTCTACACCCACAACCACACATGCATAGTTGCCTTCCCTAGGGTTACGGATGTTGGCAGATGACTGACCTCCTGACCTACATGTCTGCCATTTTTGTTGTCAGCTTCTGTCAATTACCACACAAGACAGTTAGTAAAACGGTTCTTCACCTTCCGGGCGGATGTCTGTGGTCCATTTGTCTAGATCAAGAGGCTTACGAGCATCTCTAATTCTGAATTCCGTGGGGCTGTTTGAGTCCTGGCAGTGCTGACAAAACAGTTGCTACTCTTTAATCAGCCTGGTGGACAGGATCCATTTATTTTACCTTCTGCCTTGAATTCCTTTCCAAGGAAACTTCTGGATCTTTAAAAATAGTTTAGACCTTTCTTTGTGCTTTTGTGTCATTATTAAACCAGCAGACAGTATCAGCCCTTTTTTTTGGTGGGGGGGTGGGAGGTGGTTTGTGACACTTCAGGCAAATGAAGCCTGAGTCAATTACCTGGAATATTTTCCTCTACCTTCTCCAGGCAGGAGAAGTTGAAAAAGCGATCCCTTCTTGGGGTGGTTTATCACCTGGCTTAGATTTCTTTGTGCTGGCATTTTTATGCCTGGAGCTGGGAGGTAAAATGTGCTGACTGATGTATACGGCTTGTTCTCAGATAATCCAAGCTGCCCAGGATGTGCTGGTGCCTGGCCTGGGACCCCGGCGAGGCAGCAGGGCCCATGTTCGCTTCTGTTTTCTTTTCTTCAGTTCTACCCAAAGTAAGAAAATAATGTAGATGATTTTTTAGTGAAATCTCCAGTGGTAGCCGCTTATTTGGCCAACGCGCCCTGGCCAGGCAAAACAGCAAGGCTTGCCTCTTTGCTGACAAGAAAGATGAACTCCTGATGGCAGCTTCCTGTCCAACGCTGAAATGTGGAACCGCATTTGAAGTGCAGATCAACCGGACTTCTGGGTTGTTCTTTTGTTTTCCAGTGGCAATCATCAATGAGTGGTGAATGGCTGCCATCGAAGCAGGGTCCTTCCTCACTCAAGGCCAGTACTTGACTGCAAAACTGTGGGATAGGCAAAGCTTAAGTCGACCACCTCATTTCACTTTTCAACTGCCTTCTCTCTCTCAAAATAGGCCCTGACTTCCCTCGCCTCTAGAAATCCACTATCTTCACCCTGGGCTGGACTGTCTGGGACCACACTTTATTCTTGGATCTGGACTGTGTACCACCTCCCAGGCTTTTCTGCCTCCACTCAACAGATGCCACCAAAACATACTTGTCTTAGGTCCCACTCCATCTGGGTCCTAATGGGATCTGGAGAAGAGCTGATGAAGTTACATAAGTGAAGGCTGCTAGTGGGTACATTTCTTGGATTATGTGTGCAGTTAACAGGCTCCTAATAAATCTGTTTAGACTCCCCTTTCGTGCAAAAGAAATGCATATTATGGTGAGGCTTTCAGGCACTTTCTGGCGGGAGGTATTCAGTGACAGAGTGGCTTTCAGAAACTCCTTAAAGTACATTAAGAGGCAGCTCCCTACCACACCAATCTAGCCTGGCTTTCTGCCTTTGCCATTTTGACAGGAAACTTCATGGAATATCTTAACAGAGCTGCAGCTATAACTTAGCAGTCATGACGCTCCTCCCCACAGCAGGCGAAGAGAGCTCTGCCAGGGAACATTCTCCAACATAAGGCAGCCTCTTGACATTGCATGAGCAAGGCAGTGAAAGATCTTGTTGTTTGAAATGTGTGGATTTTACTGATGACTTTTCCCGCACTTCCCGCTTACTTCCACCAGGGCTAACCTGCCCTCGTCTTTTAGAAGGCACACGAGTTTCTAGGTGTGCTGACTGCTTCTGTTGAACCTCGTTTAAATGCCTACCATGTTACATTCAGCAAGGGAGCTCAAAAAAAAAAAAAAAAAAAATCCAAACACCACATAGGGAGTCTAATTGGGATGAAAAGACAGCAATGTTCCATAAAACATTCAGCAGTGGCTTTTTTTGTGTGTCTTTTCAATTCAGTCCCATATTTTCTGATACCTTCAGACTCCCCATTTCATATCATGATTATTTTTTTCTTTAAACAGCTACAGATGGCCCCGGTCAGACTATGGTTTGACTTCACAACTTTTCTACCATATCATGGTGTAAAAAGCAATATGCATTCAGTAGAAATGGTAGTTTGAATTTTGATCTTTCCCTGGGCTAGTGATGTGCGGTGTGATACCCTGTCATCATGCTGGGCAGCTACCGCTCCCAATCAGGCACTCGGTCACAAAGGGAAACAACCAACACACTTACAACCATTCCGTCACCATACAATCTCTCTGTTTTTCACTTTCAGTGCAGAATTGGATCAATCTCATGAAATATTTAGCACTTGATGATAAAATAGGCTTTGTGTGAGATAATTTTGTCCAACTGTAGGCTACTGTAAGGGTTCTGGGCACGTTTCTGGTAGGCTACACTAAGCTACGATCGTAGGTATTAAACACATTTTCGACTCACGGTATTTTCAATTTATGACGGGTTTATTGGGATGTGACCCCATCAGAAGCCGAGGAAGATCAGTAGACTCTATGTAGGATTTCAATCTTATTTTCTAAGAAGCAACTGAAAAACCTTCATAGAAGTGATTTTTGATTAGGATCCTTGGGAATAGAATTTAATCTGAGGTTCTTAGGAAAAAGGTGATCTATTTGTATTTCTTAAATATAAGTAAAAATTCACTTCATAGACTGCAGTGTTTCCTCCAAATATGTCCTTAAATTCAATTAATTATTCTCTGGTCAATCCTTCTAGTTCCATTAGGTCCTTTTATAAGGTAGTTTGAAATATGACTGATGTTCTATTACCAGGAAGAGATTTTCCTGGCTACTTAGCTATTTTGGACGTGGTTACATCTAAACACAGAACTTTCTAATTTTTCCACAGGTGAAGGCCTTTGTTCAACTTACATAGCTCTAGCACAACATAAAGGAAAGTAAGAGGTACAGCAATAATTTTTATTCAATGATGTAGCTCTTTGAAGGATAAAGAATAATTGAAGACTTTGATTCAGATTGCATTAAGCTCTCCTGTATCACTTATAAAATAAAAATTTATTGGGGCGCCTGGGTGGCTCATTTGGTTAAGTGACTGCCTTCGGCTCAGGTCATGATCCTGGAGTCCCGGGATCAAGTCCCGCATCAGGCTCCCTGCTCAGCAAGGAGTCTGCTTCTCCCTCTGACCCTCTCTCCTCTAATGCTGTCTCTCTCATTCTCTCCCTCTTAAATAAATAAATAAAATCTTAAAAAAATAATAAAAATAAAAATGTATTTGCCTTTCCCTCAATTGAATATGTTCATGTTCAAGACAAGAATGACACAGGAGGGGAAAACTTCACATCTCAAGAAATTTAACAAAAATTAGATTGCAGTTATAAACCCCTAATCAGGGGATCTTAATGTTGGTGACAGGACATTAGGAACCAGCTAATTGGCAATTTAAGAAAGACCTAGGGCAGGAGGAAGATTTTTAAATCAATAGAGTAAAAACTGGTTGATGTTAGATAGATAAGAGAAACTTGTTTCTGAAAGCTGCATTTCCCCGTTTCTCTTAGTCTGAGAAAGACTGAATTTATAATGTGAAGTGGCAAGTAGGGGATGAATCCAGGGATTTCAGTTTGGGGCTTTGCCATAGTCCTAAATCATCCCTACGGTCTCAGCTCATGCTTCCCTCCTTTTGCTTCAAGCCATCTGGCAAGGCAATAAAAATACCTGTCATTTTCGCATCTTGAGGCAAAGGCTTAGGAGGAAGGCAGAATTCTTTTCAAGAATTTTTTTTTTCCCAATAAAATACCCTCATGGCCTGGATCTGTTTGGCTATGAGAGTGGAACCCTTCCTCCTCTCACCTAGCCTGAAGCGTCTAAAAGGTCTTCCGCCCTGTGACATAATTACTCTCTATTAGCCAGAACATTTTCCACAAACTTCTATCTTGCATTAATAGTATTTTTGCAAGTAAAAAAAAAAAATTTTTTTTTTGAGCTTTGCAGCTGCTATGTTGCCCAGTGCCAGGAACACCATTGACTCCTGGATGCGCTCTGGGAGATGTCATCCCCATAGACTACAAAGTGAGAAGTACCCCCGAGCTCTGTGGAGCAAGGTAGCCCTCGGGCTGTCTAGAATGGCCTGAGAAAATATAAAGGGGTAGGCTGTCACAGAGGCACAGGAATTCAGAGAAAGAGATAAACTGGGAAACAAATCCTTTTGGGAAATCTGTGAAAATAATGGGGAGGGGCACTGAGGTATAGACTGGGTATTGATCCAAGTTATTGGGGTACGAAAAAGAAGGGTAGCTCCTGAAGGCTTGAGGACAACCCTAGGGCAGACATTTTGAATACATATCCACAAATACACACCTCCCTGCATTTCCTGTCAAAATGGATCACAGATCTGTGATCCTCAGGGAGCTTATTCCTAGAAGAGCCGATCCAGGATAAAGAGACTCAGCCTATGTGTCTAGAGGAAGGGAAATCAAGAGGCGGTTGTGAGAAGAGTCACTAATGAATCTTGTTTTCCTCAGATTCTTCCTTTTCATTAATCTTAGCATATCTCAAAAGCTAGAGGGTTCATTCTCCCACCCAAATACCGAAATTTGAGCACTGAACGCTATACATTAATTCAAATATGTACGTAACGGACTTTAATTAAATATTTACATTCTTAATAAAAGACTGAGAAATTAGGTGGAAAATAAATCGGCCTAAGATCATTGGGTTTGGGTTTTACAAAGGCACATGCTTTTTTCTTTCTTTCCAGCATCATTTTTCAAAAACAGACTAGGTTCTTGTTGCTTACACATAAAACTGCCTAGACCCTGAATACAACATCGTCAGAGAGAAAAATCATGGAACCATCAGAGTGAAGATCTTGGTATGAAGCTGACATGAAACATTTTGATCCCCTTTGCCCTACAGGCAGCCCCGCCCTATTTTAATTAAAAAAAAAAAGTCCTTTCCTAAAATTTTAGTTTAGGAGATGGAAATTAAGGTCCTCTGAGCTAATGTGTATCTGACTCAAAATATTTTGCATGTGAAACAGCCGAGTTAGAGAAAAACCAGTTCAGCTGCAGAACCATGTGACACCTATAAAGCGGGCATGGGGTGGGGGGCGTTTTTCAAGGCGAGCCAAATGAGAAGCAGCTGGGGCTCCAGCATTCCTCCTCATCTCAGACAGTCCAAAACTGGGAACTCAAGTGCCAGCTTGATGTGCACACAGCAAGGGCTTATCTTTAAATAGTCTTTCTGGTAAATTCATCTTTCATCTATTAATAGGAATACCCCCTCCAACTCCAGCCCCCCTGGAAACACCAAAGGGCCCTCAATCTCAAAGGAAGAGTGAAGAATCCTTATTCTCTTGTGCTTTGATGACGAGGTGCCAGCACGGGCATAGATCATCATGAAGAAGCATAAATCCACTAACCGTGAAAATACAAATCTGCCATATTGGATCAGCAGTGAGGCAGTTCGGAAAGAAATATCCTTGACGCAGGCGAAACACCTGGTGAAAGGATTTTACCATGACCCATAAGAGCTGGAAAATTCTATCAGGAGCTGGTCTCCAACAGTACCAGGATATACATGTAAGGCAAAGCCTAAGGAACGCTTGTGGATCCAAGAAAATGGGAAGATACTTTAGCTATTATCACATTTGACCTCACTACTAAAAGGCAGTTACTGCAGAGATGTATCTGCTGGTTGTGCACCTTCAGGCGGTATAGTTTGAATGGAGGTCAGGGTGAGGACTGAGGACCCGGGGTCAGGTGTTCAAGGTGCAGGTCCAACTAGGAGTGTCTTTGTTTCCCTGTTTGCTATAATAGCATCAGTGCAGCCTCATGTCACAACAAACTCTTCAGGCTTCTGAAAGTGCTGCATCTGGCCCAGCTACCCCTCCAAGGGAGGATTTTGGCCTATGTATGTAACAAGAGTCTTAGTCTCTTTGAGTTATGGTAGGCAGACGCAAAGAACAACTTGGAAAATTTGCCATTTACATTGAGCACAACCCACAGAGGAAAATTTGTGCTCATTCGTGTCAGGAGTAGCCACGTTATCATCTACCCCCATCCCCCACTCACAACCACTGCATGGCCAGACCTTTTGTACTGGGCTGGTCTATATTGCAGAAGAGGTTGGCCACTGAGAGACCACGCCCACTGGGGGAATGAGGATGGTGTGACCTGACCATTGTGGAAGATACTTACTCTAGGTTCGGGCCATGCCCCTAAGTCTGCTGAGACCTCCGAGTGCCCAGCACAGCAGAGGCTGGAATGGCCCACCTGCTCAGGGCGTACCTAAATGTTCAAGACCCACCCAGACCTGCAGCCGACCTCTTCCCACTTTCCAAAGTAATTGTGGTCCTGCGCACATTCGAGAAGGTCTGAGTCACTCTGTGATTTGCAGATATATGTCTTGGGGTGAGGAAGCAGATAATGGCCTGCAGCTGCTATCACCACCCCAGATACGCGGTCATTCAGGGATTGTTCTCTGCTCCATCTCCTGGGGAATTCATGTTCTCCTCCACCTGCCAAATGACCCTAGTCCTGACATTACCCCAGTGATGGATGGCCTGGATTCTGAGTCTACCTGACCAAAACACATTTTGCACAGCCAAATATTTCCATCACTACAAAATAAAAATATTTGCCAAAAACGACAAACCCACAATTCTAATCTGTTAACGCTCGTGAAAGATAAAGATACCGAACAACCACTTTCCTTGGATTCTTTAGTCTCCGGTGTGAACTTTAACTATTATTTTTAATTACCTTTCCGTTCCTACTTGGACACTAGGGTAATTACAGATTTTAAGAGAAACCTACGTGCCAGGGTAAGAGTTACAGATCCAGGCCCTGAGAACAATTGTCAGGCATCGTCGTGTAGAGTGATTAGTCCGATGTCGAACACTTCATAATTTGGAACCAGTGCTTTGAAACTTTGTACTCAAATAGTTTATTCACCCTTTAAAATAATTGTAACTCCAGCTATTCAGAGAAACACAGGCCTCCTATGTTTCTGCATTAAGTATTATCTACAGAAGAAAACTCTGATCTCATGCTCATGATGTAATGTGTATCAGAGGCCAGTTTGTTCAGGTGAGTGAACTAGACCTTCACACGAGGAAGAAAACTCACATTGGATCTCTTTGCCTGGGTTGTGGTATTTGACATGACCACATGGGCTTATAAGGGATTGTTTTCTTTGGAGATTCTTCGTGTTGGGACGGATTGCTTGCGAAAATGTACAGCCATGTTTTACTCTGAGCAGTAAGAGCTTAGACATTTTGTTTATAAGGTTAACATGAAATCTACTCATCAGAGTTGAGGGTAAGCTCCAAGGGGCAATGTAGTAATTAAACTTCTCTGTGAAGTTGTGGGTTCTTAGATGGCATGTCTCCCAAGAAGTTCAGTCCTGCAATCTAGTGATTACAAGAGTTGGCTTTAAACGGGGAGGTTTGTGTGTGTGTGTGTGTGTAAGCAAACGCCTCTTAAGCCTCCTATCTACATGGCTGTTTGAAATACAGCTCATCAGGCTAAATTAAAAACAGTCTTTGTTGATCTGAGTATTTTCCCTTTTTTTTGAAATGTGCTGATTGAAACAGGTCTGCTATGTGAATTCACAATATCTCTATGGAAATTAGAAAGTGAAAGGGGCAGGCAGGGACAGGCAGGGCCTCTGTGTTTACATTTCAAGACTTTGTTTCTAGGTTGTTCTTATCATGTCTCCCATTAGTCAAATTAGAGGTGGGGCATAATGAAGGCCAACTATTCTATTTTTCTTTTTTAAAGATTTTATTTACTTATTTGACAGAGACACAGCGAGAGAGGGAACACAAGCAGGGGGAGTGGGAGAGGGAGAAGCAGACTCCCTGGCGAGCAGGGAGCCGGATGCGGGGCTCGATCCCAGGACCCTGGGATCGTGACCTGAGCCGAAGGCAGACGCCTGATGACTAAGCCACCCAGGTGCCCCGATGGCCAACTATTCTAACATTTACTAATTTTTTGAGATCAAAACCTGAGGTTTCTAAAATTATCTGAAGAAATTGATAACAGTTATGTCTGGGACTTGATCAACACATACTCAAACCGCACATAACTTCACAATCGTAGGGCTCATTACATTTCATTTTGCTGTTTTTTACTAAGATGAAAATAACTTTCTAGTCATTGGAAGTTTCAAGGAAATTTAAGATCAATTTTTCAATAGTTTATATGTGATACGACCACCTTCCCTTATGTCTTTTCCTTCCGTACCCCAACTCACACAAACACACACAGCACAGATACACACATTTGGGGGATGTCCAGATTCTGGAGGTGTACAGATTCAGGGAACAGGGAAAGAAAATTTAAATTTGTGAGCAGACCCTGCCCGACATGAAGACTTTACTAAGCATCTTAAGCATCTAATATGAAAGTATATGGATGAGCATCAGAAAGGATGTCTCCAACTAACAAATAAAATATGCAAATGAAAAAAATCACAGCCCCTCCCTTAAACTCTTTAGAGGATTAATGGTAAATTAAATTATTTACTACCTGAACTTCACCGGGTACAGACAGCCACAAAAATGAAAGAAATTTACATTTGATATTTTCTCACACTGACTTAGTCAATGATCGACTCCTTGTAATGCCCTATGATGATGAGTATCCATTTCTCTTTTCTTGTGGACACCGGCCCAAAGTCCCCTGGTACTGAAGTGCTGCCCTTCTTAAACCCTAGTCCCCACCCCACCACAGCCACACACAGACACACACACACAGACACACACACACACAATTCATACTTGTACTTGATTTCCTATCTGACTGCTAAACCTTGCACCCACTTTCTCTTATTCTATCTCCTGGCCAGTGAAAATACTAAAATTATGTAATTATTTAGGTACTGGAGGTATCTGTGGTTCCTTAATTTCTGTAAAATTTATCTTATGAATAAGGAACTAGGTGCCAGTAAGAAATGGCTGAAGAGGGGCGCCTAGGTGGTGCAGTCGGTTAAGCGTCTGCCTTCGGCTCAGGTCATGATCCCAGGGTCCTGGGATGGAGCCCCACATCGGGCTCCTTGCTCAGCAGGGAGTCTGCTTCTCCCTCTGCCTGCCATTCCCCCTGCTTGTGTTCCCTCTCTCTGTGTCTCTCTCTGTCAAATAAATAAATAAAATCTAAAAAAAAAAAAAAAATGGCTGAAGAAACTTCACTGCCTCATTGTCACTGACCTGTCCCTGAGAATCCAAGCAAGTTTCAGTGATCTGTGTGAGAGATAGAATCAAGTCCATCCCTTTATCAGCCCAGGTGACCTCAGCCTTCCCTGGCAATTCCAGATGGTCTTGACTCCTGCTCTGTTCTAAACCTTCACTCTCAGTCTGTTTAAACCTTGCCTTCTTAAAAATTCCACCAGACATCATTCTCTCCATAAAGCCTTCGCCAGTTTCCCTGAGTTGGAAAGACTCATTTCCTCTGAACACTGACTGTCCTTTGCTTTTATGGCTTGTATCTTAGGGCATTTAAGACTTTCTATTTTATGCAGTTGATATTTCTGGTTGTGTGTTACTCTGAAGTCTGCTTGAGGGCACAGCTTGATTTACCTTTCTACTCTCCTTCAGTGCCCAGCATCATTTTATGCACATGCTCTGTTCTCAAGAAATGTTAGTTGAATAAATGAATATAAAATTGCATAAATTAATAGATAACAGAATACACAATGGGCACGTTATCTATACTGTCAAGGTCCATACGTGATGGTGTGAAGAATAAACAAGAGCTCGTGGTGACAGCATTCAATCCCAGGCCTCAATTCCTAGATTGTAATCTCTTGTAATGACTTTCTTTGTATGGAAATGATGAGATTTTCATTTCACATTAAAGAATCACTCTAATTAACAAACAATCCCACATTAACTATCTTAATGTTAATAAATGTGTCATCATCAGAGAAAAAAAAACTCATTAATAAGCCTGAGTAGTAATCACAGAAGAAACACTACTTACAGCCTAGTTTGGAGGAGATGAAGATAGAAATGCCACTTTGTTAACATTCCAGATGGAGAATCTGAGATTGTACTCACACCCAATATTTTGGTTTCTCACACACCACGTTGTTCCATATGAGACCTGGGGAGGCGATGCCACATTCTGTTTGTCTTGCAAGATCCCAGAGGGAGAGCTTCATGTTTATAGTACATGTTATTAATATTATAATCATTAGTCAATATTCTGTAAAACAGATTAATAATTCCCCCTTGCCTCGCCATAGAATTATAATTTGATTCCTAGGTCTTTTTGGCATTGATGAAAAATTCATTAAATAATTGGAAAGTGGGAAAAGATTAGAACTGATTGTTTAAAGTTTTAATTTGAGATAACTGGAGGTTCACATGAAGTTTTAAGAAATAATTCAGGGAGGGGCACCTGGGTGGCTCAGATGGTTAAGCGTCTGCCTTCGGCTTGGGTCATGATCCCAGAGTCCTGGGATGGAGCCCCAAGTCCGGCTCCTGGCTCAGTGGGGAGCCTGCTTCTCCCTCTCCCTCTGCCTCTCCCCCTGTTCATGCTCTCTCTCTCTATCTCTATGTCTCAAATGAATAAAAAAAATCTATTAAAAAAAGAAAAAGAAATAATTCAGGGAGATCCCACGTACTCGACCCGGTTTCTCTCAACGGTAACATCTTATAAAACTACAGTAAGCTATAGTAAAATATCACAACCTTACTACAGGCAAAGAGCCTGTCCATTGCCCCTTTGTGGCCACATCTACCTACCCTGTTGATTCACACTGGCATCCAGTTATTCTCTTCCATTTCTATAATTTTAGCATATTAAGAATATTGTCTAAATGGAATGGATTACAGTATGTCATCTTTTAGGATTGGCTTTTTTCACTCAGTGTAATTCCCCAGAGATTCATCTTATGTCCTCAAAGGATATGCTTTTTTTTTTTGCATTTTTAAAAAATTTTATTATGTTATGTTAATCACCATACATTACATCATTAGTTTTTGATGTAGTGTTCCATGACTCATTGTTTGTGTATAATAGGGAACAAGCTGAGGGTTGCTGGAGGGGAGGTGGGTGGGGAATCGGGTAACTGGGTGATGGACATTAAGGAGGGCACATGATGTAATGAGCACTGGGTGTTAGGTGTTATATAAGACTGATGAATCACTGACTTCTACCTCTGAAACTAATAATACATTATAGGTTAATTAATTGAATTTAAATTAAAATATAAATAAATCTTTTCAAAAAGAACAAAGTTGGAGAAAAAAATTAAAAAATGCCCTTGCTTCCTTTGCCTTTGGTGATGTTTCTAGGAAGAAGTTGCTGCGGCTGAGGTCGAAGAGGTTGCTGCCTGTGTTCTCCTTTAGGATTTGGATGGACTCCTGTCTCACGTTTAGGTCTTTCAACCATTTGGAGTCTATTTTTGTGTGTGGTGTAAGGAAATGGTCCAGTTTCATTCTTCTGCATGTGGCTGTCCCATTTTCCCAACACCATTTGTTGAAGAGACTGTCTTTTTTCCATTGGACATTCTTTCCTGCTTTGTCGAAGATTAGTTGGTCATAGAGTTGAGGGTCCATTTCTGGGCTCTCGATTCTGTTCCATTGATCTATGTGTCTGTTTTTGTGCCAGTACCATACTGTCTTGATGATGACAGCTTTGTAATAGAGCTGGAAGTCCGGAATTGTGATGCCGCCAGCTTTGCTTTGCTTTTTCAACATTCCTCTGGCTATTCAGGGTCTCTTCTGGTTCCATACAAATTTTAGGATTATTTGTTCCATCTGTTTGAATAAAGTTGATGGTATTTTGATAGGGATTGCATTATGGAAAGAGCCAAGATGTCCATCGACAGATGAATGGATAAGGATATGCTTTTTATTGCTGAGTCGTATTCTAGGGTACGGATGTACCACAGTTCGTCTAACCATTCACCTGTTGAAGGGTATGTGGGTTGTTTCCAGTCCTTGGCTATCATTAAAACAACCGTTAATGTTTCTGTGTGCATATAAGTTTTTATTTCTTTGGGATTGCCCAAAGGCAATTGCTGGGTCATAGGCTATTTGTGTATGTAGATGTGTAAGAAGCTGCCAAACTATTTTCCAGAGTAGTAGTACCATTTTTCATTCTCACCAGCAATGTTTGAGTGATTCAGCTTCTCTGCAATCTTGTCAGCATTTGCTGTGGTTGCTCTTCTTCATTTTAGCCTTTGTGATGGGTAGGTAGCGATATCTTATTATGCCTATATTTTATGTTTTCCTAGTGGCTGATACATTTTCCCATGCTTATTCGTCATCCATATATCCTTTTTGGTAAAATACTTCTCCATGGCTTTTGCCCATTTTTAATTGGATTATTGGTGTGACATTGAGTTTTGAGGGCTTGTAACATATTCTAGATACTAGTTGTTGGTCAGATAGATGCCTTGAAAATATTTCTCCTGGCCCAGAGCTTGTTTTTTCATCCATTTAACAGTCTTTTATTGAGCAAAATTTTAAGATTTTGATGAGGTTTAGTTTATTAGTTTTACATTTTTAGATAACGATATTGGTATCAAGTCTCAGAACTTTTGCCTGGTAACACCTGTCATCAGATTTTCTGCTATTAATCTGTTACCAAAGATTTTACTCCTATTTTTTTTTTTCCTTCCTCCTTTCCTTCCTTTATCTCATGGCTGGAACTTCCAGTCCTACATTAAATAAGAATGGTGAGAATGGATATCCTGGCCATGAGTCTTTCACTGTTAAGTATCATGTTAGTGCTAGGTGTTTTGTAGATGCACTTTATCAAGTTAAGAAGTTTCCCTCTATCGGTAGTTTGCTGAGGATTTTTGTTATAATCAGGTATTGGATTTTGTCAAGTATGTCTTCTACATCAATTGATATGATCATATGATCTTTCCTCTTTAGCCTGTTGATATGGTGAATTACATTGATTTTTCAAATGTTGAACCAGCCATGCAGACCTGGAATAAATCCTCTTTGGTCATGGTACATAATTAATTTTATACATTGCTGGATTTGCTAATATTTTGTTGCACATTTTTGCAGCTAAGTTCATGAGTGATATTGGCCTATAGTTTTCTTTTTCTTTAGTGTCTTTGTCTGATTTTGATATGAGGGTAGTATTAGATGAGCTGGGAAATGTTCCCTCCTCTTCTATTTCCTGGAAGGGATTGTGTAAAATTGGTGTTAATTACTTAAGTGTTTGGTAGAATACTCCAGTGAAACCATCTGGGCTTAGAAGTTTCTTTTTCAAGAGCTTTTTAATTACCAACTCAATTTAATGTTTGTAGGACTATTCAGGTTGCCTATTTCATCTTGGCTGAGTTTTAATACCTTGTGGTTTTAAGGTCCATTTCTTCTAAGTTGTCAAATTTATGAGCATAAAGTGGGTTGTAGTATTCCTTTATCATGATGTTTGCAGGATCTGTATTGATAGATCCTGTTTTGTTCCTAATGTTGGTGATTTGTGTCTTTTCTCTCTTTTTAATCTTTGTCGGTCTTGCTAGAGATTTGTCAGTTTTATTGATTTTTTCCAAAGAACCAGCTTTTTGTTCCATTGATTTTCTCTACTGTTTTCCTGTTTTCAATTTCATTGATTAATGTTCTAATCTTCATTATTTCTTTCCTTCTGCCTGATAGTGCAAAAGTATATTTTTCTATATTTATATTTTACATATTAAAAGCTAACAGTTTCTGAGTTGACATGACAGCCGGTCTATAAATATTATCTTAACTGTGTTAAGTACTGAATATTTTTTAAATTGGTAACAATGTTTAGTATTTAAGTGTTTATTGTCATTGTCACAAGTTTAGGCAGAAAACAGGAAAATCAGTTCACTGGCATGGAATAAGTTCAAGTCTTACTTCAGTTTCTGTCTGAAAAGATTCTGGGTATTTACAAATATTCTCTCTCAAACTAAAAAGTCATATTTTAGGACAATTTGCAACGTTAACTCTAAATCACTGTGCATGGATATGTTGAGAGCTAGAAAAGTCCTATAAAAGGTCTTTCTTCCAGGGAAGGACAGGGAAACTGCAGAGTAGAAAATAAACTGGAGAAAAATGAATTACCCACACAGGAAAGAAGGGATATTTTAGCTGAAATATAGCTGGAAAATTTAGGTAGAGGTCTTACAGGAGAGAGGGGAAAAAGCAGAAATGTCTGAGTCAGAGAAAGATCGCTCCCTGAAGAGAAGAGAGCTGCCAAAAAGAGCAGAGGTTTGCAACTGAGCTAAGTTGAGAATAAATGTAGAGAGAAAACAAGACCTTTCTTAATATCTAAATATATATTACACATATAAAATAAATATGGGATAAATATATACTATATATAATATACATATAAAATAAATATGGGATAAATATAAATATATGTAATAAATACATATATATATAAATAACATTTTAAAAGAAGTAAAGGGCAAGAGTAGAAGTAAAAATACTAGTTAATTAATCTTCAGGACCTTATGAATTTAAGTCAAAGTTCCTGCCTGCCTAAAGTTTGCAATCTGACCAACTGAGTCTGTTTTATTGGATTGCTTTAAAGTACATTTCACTTAAAATAGTTGTTCCTGTGTTAAAGTTTTAATTGCTTAAGAGAGATAGTGTTTTTTAAAACTGCAACTTTTAAATTTATATGAGTCCCGGAAGTTTAGCCAGAGCATCTGCCTTAATAATCAGTCCTACTGAGCTATAGTGTATTGAGTTTTCTATAGACTACAAATCTGATAAGGAGCTAGATGCTTGTTGTTTATGCCTACTGGAGTCCAAGAACAATCAAGAGGTAACCCTATGTTATTTTTAAATTTACCTCTGGACATTAGCTTCTCCCAAGTCTCTGAAGATGCCCTAACTCTGTTTTGCTTTAACTTCCTCCCTTGTCTCCCTAAATGTAAATAAACCTTCATCAATGTTTTGTCTTCAGACCTTTCCTCTTCTACTCTTAAGTTCTGTGACACGTCAGTCTGGAATGTCTGTCCCTCCTCCATACCCCTCTCAATATCTGTTCAACCCCCACGTGTACCTTTAAATTCAGCTCAGAAGTTACCCCCTCTCCTAAGTCGTTTCTAAATACTCTTTCCCTACAGCACTCATTCCATTCCTATATACATTGCTCGTGGTCACACTTACAACAGTGCACTCTGTTCCTCATCTTACACTCACCTTCCTAACTAGACTTGATGCCTGAGACTGGGTCTTAAGACTCTGGTGTTCCAAATTCTTCGCACAGGGAAAGCTCTTGATAATAGAGGCTCTCGAATGAATGGATACATATACAAGCTAGTGATCGATGGCTATTTAATAACTACTCATTAAAACAGTTTTAACACGTCCATAAAAAATACTCAGCATGTTCAGAGTATTCTTCCTCTTCTGATGTAATAAAAAGGTAGTTTAAAAGATATTTTTAATAATTCAAGAAGACAAGTCACAGACTGGGAGAAAACATTTGCAAAAGATGTAACTTATAAAAGATTTATCCAAAATATAGAAAGAACTCTTAAAACTCAAAAATTAAAAAATATCACCAATTTAAAAAATGAGCCAAGGTACTTAACAGACACCTCATCAAAGAAGATATACAGATGGTGGATAAGCACAGGAAAAGATGTCCAACATCACGTATCATTAGGGAATTGAAAATTAAAATAATAATGAGATATTACTAGACACCTATTAGAATGATCAAAATTTGGAGCAGTGACAACACGAAATACAAGTGAGGATGTGGAGCAATGAGAACTCTCATACATTGCTGGTGGAAACGCAGAATGCTACAGCCACTTTGGAAGACAATTTGGCAGTTTCTTACAAAACTAAACATACTCCTACCATATGATCCAGCAATTACATTCCTTGGTATTTACCCAAAGGAGTTGAAAACTTATGTCCACACAAAAACCCGCACATGGATGTTTATAGCAGCTCTATTCCTAATTGCTAAAACTTGGAAGCAACCAAGATGTCCTTCAATACTTGAATAGATAAATGGTGATATATCAAGATGATGGAATATTATTCAGCGCTAGAAAGAAATGAGCTATCAAGCCATGAAAATACGTGGAGGAACCAAAGTGAAAAAAGTCAATACTGAAAAGTCCACATACTGTCTGATTCCAACTATATGGCATTCGGGAAAAGGCAAACACAATACAGACAAAGAGATCAGTGGTTGCCAAGGGTTAGGGAAGGATGGATGGGCAGAGCACAGGGGATTTTGAAGGCAGTCAAAGTGTTCTGTGTAATACTATGACAGCAGATACACACCGTTATACGTTTGTCAAAAGCCATAGAACTTACAATGACAACAACTGTGTACCCTAATATAAACGATGGACTTTGGGTGATAATGATGGATCAGTGTAAGGTCATCATCACTCTTGTTGGGGACGTTGATAGAGGGCAAGGTTGTGCATGGTGATGGAGGGTACATGGAGACCCTCTGTACTGCCTGCTCAATTTTTCTCTGAACCTAAAACTTCTCTAAAATAAATTTTATTAGAAAAAAATTTGTTCTACCTTTTTGGAGGGTAATTCACATAAAGAAGCCACTGTTGCATAACACAGTGTAAGACCTTGCTACTCAAAGTCAGTCTGTGGACCAGCTTCAAGGTCAGCACCTGGGAACTTGTTAGAAACATACAAGCCCAAATCGTACCCCAGACCTATTGAACCACAGTCTGTGTTTGAACCAGTTCCCCAGGTCATGGTAGATACACACGAGGGTTTGAGAAGCCCTGGTGGAGAGGACCAAGGATGGAACCAGGAGCAAGGAGAGCCAGGTTCTTTTCTGACCCTCCTCCACCTGCAAGCTGTGTAGCACTGCGCTCCATATTCAAATGGCAGGTTCCTACTCCATAAATCAAGAGGGTTGGCCTGGCTCCGAGGTTCTCACAGGGTTGTTGTTGGACCAACAGCGTCAGCATCACCCGTGCTTGCTGCAAAGGCAAATTCTGCTGAATCTGCCCACGTTTTGTGTTTTAATAAGCCCTCCAGGTGTTTCAGAGCGAAATTTGAGACCCAGTGACTACAGTTCCCTTCATTGTGAACATTCCAGGATGATTTAGAAACATTTGAATGTCACGAGATTTTGTCTCTATCTATCCATCCATCCATCCATCATCTATCTATCTCCATAGCATCCTTTTCATTTCAGATAGTGCCCTTGACCCTTTAAAAATATTTCTTATATTGCTAGAAATTTCTATTGAATTTTTCAGGTAACAAAAGCAGATTCTTTGGATGCTGATACAAAAGAAACAACTGATTTGAAGACACTCTTCAGACAAAGAAACTCTGCGCTTGCTGCCCATTAAGAGATGAAGCTTTTAAACTGACAGAATAGCTTTTTTTTTCCTTTTATAATTAGCAAACCACGTATTTTTAGTGCCATCATGGCTGACTAGGGTCATTTCCATTATCATAATTCCCACTGAATGCTAAGTGTGTTCCTTTTTATCCAATTAGAAAATCTGAAGAAAAAAAGCAGACAATGTAAATTTTAACTTGGGTTAATCACAGAAAAGAATGCCATGATCACATACTAAGCCGTGAATCACGGAACAGCTAATAGGATTCAAGAAGAAAAAAAAAACCACGAAGGCAGTAACTTCTTGTCTGGTTCAAACAGGATGAGAGAATTTGGCTTCATTTGAAATTTTGTCAAGAACCACACAGATGAGCACTATTTTTAACTCCGGCTTTAATCACGAGAGAATTCACAATGTAAAAATCAGAGGGTTAGCATTTTGAAAGGGGAATAAGGTGGGTACCTAACCTATTAGTGCTATTAGGTAATAAATATTAGTATTTATTATCAGACAGTGGCTAATATTACTGGAGGTGGGGAGTTGGCATCGTGTTGTTGTGGATGCATGGGACCACGTTTGCAGTCACTCCGTGAGTAGAACACCCACCTCCAGAGAGCTCCAAAGGGGCTTCTTTCCTTGACTCTGACTGGGAACTATTTCATATGTACAGTGTCACAGTAGTGGGTGGATGATGCCTTCCCATACTTTAGATTTGATTTACTTTAACTGTTTCCTTTCTGATAGGCGAGCCCTAGTCACCCATCACAGCGGTATCAGTCGCTGGCTCTGACATCTTGTATATTGGCACAGCACTGTCATGTTTATTCTCCTGGTGATGTCCGATCTCTTCGGTCTTTTGAACCTTGATGAGTAGAGCAATCCCACCAACATTTCTGGCCAGATTTTCAAAGGAACAGTCTCCATTTTAATGAGATAAAATTGACTTTTTGCCTCTTATTTTGCAGAAAATAACTTACTGGCTTTAAGCATAAATCAAACAGAAGCCTTAAATACAGGAGACTCTGAAAAGGGAGGGGCCTTGAAAATTGGGCCTAGGGGCGCCTGGGTGGCTCAGCGGGTTAAGTGTTCGACTTTTGATTTCAGCTCAGGCCATGATCTCAGGAGCGTGAGATCGAGTCCTGCGTGGGGCTCTGCACTCAGCAAGGAGTCTGCTTGAGATGCTCTTCCTCTCCCTCTGGCTCTCCCCCTGCTCTCTCTCTCTCTCTCTCAAATAAATAAATAAATCTTTTTAAAAAAATCTGGCCTAAATGTGTTGCTGAGGGCAATACATCAGTAGGATTTTGATATCCTATAGAGTGTTTACTGCTCTAAACACTCTACCTTGCCAAAGGGAATGACACATTTGGGTTACAAAGAGCCAGTGTGGGCCAAGGGTGACATATTTAGCATGACAAAGGATGTGACTCTGGGGTCAGCTGCAAAAACGTACCACAGAGAATTTGCTCCGAGAGGTGTCCATCCCAATCCCAAAAGAATTGCCTAGGTAGATGAGATGAGAGAGGACCAAAAAAAAAAAAAAAAAAAAAGGTCAAAGGAGAGGAAATGAGAACATGGAGAGGGAAATAGAGAAGAAGAAGAAGAAGAGAACAAGATGGGCAGGAGAACAGGAGATGAGAAAAAAAAGAAAAGGCAGAGCGAGAGGCTGGAAATGGGGATCTGAGGCAGAGTCGGGGACGTGGTCAAAGGGAGAAGGGCGAGGTGGGGGTGTGTTTATCTTGGGAGGGTCTCCATGGGTGTGGACCTGGCGATTTTGTCTAATGAGGTCATGATAATTGCATGGTAGACAGCCTGCCCCAGCTTCTCCCCAACATATGTCTGGCAAATGCATCCCTGGCATGGCTGAAATTAGCTGAGAGCCAGCTCTCTGGAGATATGTCGTTTTCCTCGAGGAAGAAAAGCCACGAGGTGAAATATCTCAGCTGCAGGGGTTGGAAACCAGCAAGTACAGTCGGAGGGAGGCTTCTGCGGCCAGATTGTCATATCCCAATTAGCCTAGAAAAATGCCTCAGCCTTGTATAATTGTTTCCTCCATGACTCTTTCAGTAATGAGGGTTCAGTCACTGCAGGACATGCCGATGCCCATGGAGGGCCTTTTCTTGCTGAGGATTTACACCAGTCCCCTTTTGTGACTTGAAGCGGTCTGTCACAGCCTCACTCGCAGCATTATATTCTCTCTATGATAAACCGTACACCGTGTTTTTCTAATATTTATTTTTACCACAGGCCTAGTGGGAAATTTGGGGGGGGGGAAGGTCCAGATATTTTCTCAGTTTTACTTACAGTGCAATAAAATTAAATTTATTTCTGTTCAACCTGACCTGAAAATGTATACTACATACTTCATACTCTTTGTTACATGTGGGCTCTATGTAAGTTTACTGAAAACGGTGGTGTTTGTCATTTGCATATTTTACAGTATCAGATTTCTGTTGCCAACTACTTCATACCTGTTTGTCCAGAGACAGTCTTTTATTGTAATGAGCTGAATATCACACATGTAATAAGGATTCTGTACATAAAAAGATATCTTAAGAGTTCCACTTTTTTCTTACTGCTTTACTACCTCTAATATCACTGAGTGCTTTTTAACAATTGTAATATTCCTCTATATTCTAAATCTGCTGTCAGATTTTTTCCCCAAAATGCTAGAAAATAAATGACAACCAGTAAAACACCAGTTAAATAAATCTTCAAAAGCCCTTGTTTGGTTTTTGTTAGAAGTAACTCCTACCTAAGCAATGTGGAATGTGTTCAGCACAAGTGTGAATCATCAATATGTAATCCTTAAGAGTATGTTGAAAGGCAGATCTTTGCAGAAGAGAAAGTACCTTAAAATAATCTTAAAGCATCTGGTTCACACCTGGATAAGTAAATTTTATAGTTTCGCACCATGATGGTTTTAGAACTCTGATGGGAGCTGTCTTCGGATTTTATATTTTCTTAATTTCAGACTCTTTCTACTACCAAATCTTAATTTGACTGTGTTGAGCCTTTTTGGGGGCAACAAACACCTGAAGTCAAAGTTGCAAAGTAGACGGATTGCGCTGAGGCAGTCTTACAAATGCTTCACCAGAGTTAGCTGTGTGTGAATGCGTGAGCCTTTGTGTTGTCGTCGGGCTCAGAAGCTTGAAATGTTCACTGTCTTCAAAGATTTTAGCCTAAAAGCATGAACACACCTATATTCAAGATTTGGATCTAAAACCTACTTATGCAGAGGAGTAACATATCAGGTGCTTTTGAAATAATGCAAAAATGTCACTGAAGGTGGGCATGGTATGAATATTTTTTTTGCATTGTCTTGGTTTCTGAATATGATTGTAGTTCATTCCTTCATATTATCAATGACAGTACACAGGAAGGCGTTCAACAGGCTTGTTGGTTTTTTCTTTGCATTTCCCCTTTTGGCACATCAGTTCTTAAGTTTTATGCATGTAATAGTTTTCTTATAAGGTGAGAAATGTCAATAAAATGGTTCGTTATTTTTTTTCAGATGATATCAAACAAATGTATGTATCTACTTTTCACATTATCTTTATTCATGGAGCCCCTCATCTCCGTCTCTCCTCTCTAAACCCCCTGCTTATGTATGTCGGGTTCCCTCATGTGGGTTTGCTTATGTGAATTCATGAACAGGTCTACCCATGTGCATTGGCTACACACACATAACTCAGTATTTTGCAACTAACTTTAGATGCTTTCTTCTTACCTGGTCATTTTTCTCTTGTTATTTCTCAGTTAGAAATATCAAGAAATAGCAAGATATCTCTAGATGTTTCTTGATATTTTCTGGATCCTGATTCTACCCCTTGATGTCCGAGATAAGGACAGGCGAAGTTTCAAAGGAGGTCAAGACTGGGTTCAACATTCTTCTTTTCAGTCTTTGTCATTTCCGCCATCTTTCCCTCCTCTCACTTAGTGGCCTCGTGCTGTACCCCAGGGCTCTCTCTGCTCGGCAATGTCCTCCCTGCCCACATAGACTCGCCCTAGGCAGCTTCTCCCATTTCTCAATCTTTCCCAGTCCCACAGTCCACCAAAATGCATTTTTTGTGTCACAGGAACTTGCTCTTTGATAGACGATAGGAGCAGTAATGAATTAAGCAGTAAACTCTCTGTCTGCGTGAAAGTGAGGTAATGGGTTCACCTCTGTAGAGGGCATTGGGTTTTCCCAGCCGTGCACTTCCTTCCTATCCTCCGGCTCCCCTCTTGTGTCACCTCCTCCTAAGCCTTTCCCTGACTCCCTCTCTATTGTCTAGTCCATTACCAATTTATTCCTTCACAGCGCTTCAACATTTAGATTGCAAGTATTTAATGTTTACCAAAAAGTGCATAAATTGTAACTCTCCATTCTGTTAGATTTCCACACAATGATCTTCCATCCGGGAGTGGAACGATGCCAGCCTCCCAGGGACCCACTTCATGGCCTCTTTTTGTCATTGGTTCTCTTCCACCCCAAAGGGATCCACAATCCTAATGAAGCTAATTTCATTAGTTTGTGAGTGTTTTTAAATTTATGAAGTAGACGGGGCACCTGGGTGGCTCAGTCAGTTAAGCCTCTGACTCTTGATTTCAGCTCAGCATCATGAGATCGAGTCCCTTGGAGGGCTCCGTACTGGGGGTGGAGCCTGCTTAAGATTCTCTCTCCCCTCTGTCCCTCCTCACTCTGTTAATGTTTTTTGATAAAGCACTTTTTAAATTTGATGTTATCTTGTCCAATTTGTAAATCTTTTTCTTTATGGTTAGTGCTTTTATGTTCTGTTTTACAAATACCTTTTTGTCCCTCAAGTTCAGAAAAATACCTTCCCATGCTATCCTCTAGAAGCACTGATGCTTACCTTTCACTTTTAGAACTACAGTCTATCTGGAATTGATGTTCGGGTACAATGAGGGGCAAGAATGAAATTTCAGGGCGCCTGGGTGGCTCAGTCGGTTAAGCGACTGCCTTCGGCTCAGGTCATGATCCCGGAGTCCCAGGATCGAGTCCCGCATCGGGCTCCCTGCTCAGCGGGGAGTCTGCTTCTCCCTCTGGCCCTCTTCCCTCTCGTGCTCTCTATCTCTCATTCTCTCTCTCAAATAAATAAAATCTTTAAAAAAAAAGAATGAA
This sequence comes from Zalophus californianus, assembly GCF_009762305.2. Taxonomy (NCBI): domain Eukaryota; kingdom Metazoa; phylum Chordata; class Mammalia; order Carnivora; family Otariidae; genus Zalophus; species Zalophus californianus. The sequence goes on along the minus strand of NC_045599.1, from coordinate 17,225,934 downwards.
ATTTCATTTATTTTCATATATAGATATCCAATTGGCCCGTCATCACTTATTGAAAAGACTGTCCTTTTCCCACTCTGGGAAGGACCATTTTTGTCATAAATCAAATGTCCTTCTGGGTGTAGGCCTGTTTCTGAACTCTCTACAATGCTCCCTTGATTTGTTTTCACTTTTCTGAATATTGTTTTGATAATTGTAGAATTATGATATGTCTTAATATCCATTACTGTGAATCTTCCAAATTTGATCCATAAGATTATCATGGCTATTTTTGGTCTTTAGAATTCCCATATACATTTTAGATTTAGCTCTTTTTATTTATGCATACATACTTATATACATACACACACACACAAACACACACACGTGAAATTTTTAAAATTGAGAATGCAAAACCTGCCAAGAATATAAGGGAAAAAAAAATGCCTTTCACGAATATGTATCCAAAAAAATCTAAATTTGGCACACCACTATACCCAGGAAATTTCTCCTTAAAAATATAGCCTCTAACTGATACTTGCATACTTGGGTAAGTCACCTAATGCTTCTGCACCTCTACTTTGTATTTTTCAGTATTCACTTGCTGTTTGGTGAGATCCATATGAAATCATGTATATAAAGCCCTCATGAGAGTGGCACCCAGAGCCCGTAACAGTTGGTATTATTGCTTCCTCTGTGAAAGCACTCCTTCGTTTGGTCTCTGACTATAACTCATGATGCATGTGTCTATTTCTCTTGCTAAATTATAGGCTCTATGGTCGGACCACCCTTGCCCTAGGCAAGAGCCCACATCCCAGCCTCTATGCTTTCCTGAGCCCCGTATATCATAAACACCAAAATGCTAAATTTGTTTAAAAAACCCATGGGTGCTAAGTCATTTGAGGTCCAACCCTGGAGATTGGCACAATGTAGCCTGCCACCCTAAACACCAGCTCTTATGACAAACCTGTCCAGGTCCAGGGACCATCTTGTCCATGTTTCTTGTCTCATGTCCTGAAAACAACAGTGATTGCACTTGAACGCTGGGAAGGTTTATTGCCTGTGTCCCTGCCCATGTCAGAAGCCAGTGTTCCTCTGAAGTTAGGGGAAGATTTGATGAGCACAGGTGTGCTTAGGCAAGAGAAAAGACAAAGTTAGCAACTGTCAAGTTCTCTCTTTTACATAAGATGAATGCAGTAGGTTTTTGTCTAACAGTCATTTCTTTGTGGTGCCAAGAGTCTCTCTTCCTCCCTCTCTTTGTGTTCTGACTTATGCCTCTGGAGGTACAACATGCACAGGAGTTGCCCATGGTGGCTGAAATATTAAACAATTCATATATGCACATCTAGACATAACCTGCATAGGGCATGCTACTAATTCTTTACATTGGTAATGAAAGAGATACTCAGTGCTAAAAATGCAAATAGCTTTATTTTTCTCAAAATATTTAGTGACATTGCTGCTATGAACATTGGGGTGCATATGGCCCTTCTTTTCATGACATCTGTGTCTTTAAGAGCCCAGATGCCCTTCGACAGATGAATGGATAAAGAAGATGTGGTCCATATATACAACGGAATATTACTCGGCGGTCAGAAAGGATGAATACCCAACTTTTGCATCAACATGCATGGGACTGGAGGAGATTATGCTAAGTGAAATAAGTCAAGCAGAGAAAGTCAATTATCATATGGTTTCACTTATTTATGGAACATAAGGAATAGAATGGAGGACATTAGGAGAAGGAAGGGAAAAATGAAGAGGGGGGAATTGGAGGGGGAGATGAACCATGAGAGACTATGGACTCTGAGAAACAAACTGAGGGTTTTAGAGGGGAGGGTGTGGGGGGATGGGTTAGCCCGGTGATGGGTATTAAGGAGGGTATGTATTGCATGGAGCACTGGGTGTTATACGAAAACAATGACTCATGGAACACTACATCAAAAATTAACGATGTACTGTATGATGACTAACATAACATAATAAAATTAAATTTAAAAAAATTTAGTGACATTTCGTTGTTTTCAAAATTTAAATATTTTCAGCTTCACTTAATTTTGACTTTTTAAATAATTTTGATTTTAGAAGTTAATTTATATGAATCCTTCTTCAATTCTCCCAAAAAATGGAAAAAGAGGGAGTACCCATTTTTTGGTTGCTGATCACCCTGACACCAAGACAGACAAGACTCCTCAAGAAAAGAAAACTGTAGGCCAGAATCCCTAATGAACATAGATGGAAAAATCCTTAATAAAATACTAGAAATTGAATTTAACAGCACATTAAAAGGATCCTACACCATGACCAAGTGGGATCTATCTTCGGGATGCAGGGATGGTTCAACAAACACAACTCAATCAAGATGATATACTCTGTTAACAAAATAAAAGACAAATACCGCATGATTAATGATGCAGAAAAAAATTGAGAAAAAATTAACACCCATTCATGATAAAAAAAAAAAAACTCTACAAAATTGGTAGAGAAGAAACTTACCTCACCACAATAAAAGCCATATATGAAAAGCCCACAGCTAACATTATAAACAACTGAAAGCTTTTCCTCTAAGATTTGGTTCAAGGCAAGAATGCCCACTTTTCCCCACTTCTATTCAAGATAGTACTGGAAGCCCTAGCCAGAGCAATTAGACAAGAAAAAGAAAAATAATGCATCCAAATCGGAAAGGAAGGAGTAAAATAATCTCTATTTACAGATGACATGATCATATATGTAGAAAACCCCAAAGGTTCAATAAAAAGACAGTTTAGAACTAATAAACAAATACAGTATAGTTGCAGGATACAAAACCAACATACAAAAGTTGGTGACATTTCTATATACTAACAATGACCTATCCAAAAAGGAAATTAAGAATACTATTCAGCCTTAAAAAAGAAGACATACCTGGAGGACATTATGCTGAATGAAATAAAGCAGGCACAGAAAAACAAATATACTACCTATCTCACTTATATGTGGAATCCAAAGTAGTCAAACTCATCTCAAAGAGGTAGAGAGTGGAATGAGGGTTGCCAGGGGTGGAGAGAACAGTTTCAGTTTTGCAAGATGAATGGGTTCTGGAGATATAATGTGCAGCATGGTGATGATAACAGTTAACAATACCCGTTAATACTGCAAACCTGAGATTTGCTAAAAGCCTAGATCTTAATTAATTTAAATTTCCTTAACACACACATACACAATTATAATTATGGTGGCTATGTTATTCAGTTCAACTGTGGTGATCTTTCCACAATGTTTACCTATATCAAAACATTAAGTTACATGTCTTAAATACACACAATTTTTTACATCAAAGATATCTCAATAAAGTTGTTTACAATTTTAATTAATGGCTTTAAAATATTTACCCATATGGTATGTGGGCTTCCATTTGCACTCTCGACATGGTCTGGAAAATGTGACATGGGTCTCTTCTTGAAATCAAAGACCATGATCTTATCCCTATTCGAACCATGCGTGAATACAAAACACAAAACTCTGCACGTGATAGGTCCCCTCTCTCCCCAGAATGTTCAGTTGACAAATGTATTTTGTGGACTAAACTTATGGTGGGACTGTCAGGTATTTTAGAGCTAGTGAGCCTTTTGACAACTCTAAATTGTATTTTTAGAGACAGTGATATTTAGGCATTATCTAGTCCAGCCCTGAGTAAAGTTGCTGCATTCCCAGACACTCTGCCAAGAAACGTACTTCTTCCTTCTTAACCACTTCCTTCCCCAATAGCTCAGGCCCTCCTTCAGAACCCATCTCTTGGGGCTATCAGATTAAACTGAGCAGGAAAACTGGTAGAAAGGTTAATACGATCGGATCCAAAACTTGGAATGGTTTAAATTCAAGGGCTTAGTTGCTAATTTTAGTCCCAGGGTAGGACATTCAAAAAGTTGACTGTGCCTCTGTTTAAATAATCTTCCTTAATGATGATGTAAAGTAAAATAAATTAGTTTTAAAACGTCCCAGAGACAGACAGAATTTTTTTTAAAACCTTTGGCTTTGTGTGGATGCCCACTCAGACTGGGTATAGATGAACATAGCCACATAAAGTGGCCAGTTGAGGGAGAAAAAAAAAAAGAAGACCAATACAACTTGGGGTTTATTACAAAATATAAAAAATATGATATAGACCTCCCACTGAGTTGCTCTGAATTAAGTTAGCCAGTTTTTACTTAACTGTTGTGGCATTTGTCTTTCTGTAATCCTTTCCTGCTCCCCCATCCCCCAATCACCATCCCACACCCCCCAAAACTTTTAAAGTAATAAAAGAATGACATTACATTTGATTTTAAATATTTTAATTTGTTTTGATGCTTTAGCCAAAAACCTTTATTTAGGTTCACCCTATTATTGCCAGTCTGTCAGAGGGCACAGCGTTCATTTTGGAATCATAATCGTTATTTAGCGAAACTCCATCCTACACATAGCTCTACAGAGGATATTTTCTTTCCTGAAGTAATTTAAAATACTCTGTGTGGGACTTCGACTCTCAGAATCCCCACTCTGGGGTTTTAATGGCCTTTCTGCTTTCCAGCCCAGCACCTTCTATTAAGCAAGATGTGCTTTATAAGGCAATACATTGGAACAAGAATTGCCTCTGTGTTTATCAGCTCAGACTTGTTCAATTGTGTTTTCGTCATGCATTTTGCCACGTAAGGCCAAGTCAAAACTTGCAGTTTGTTTCTATTTATCTCTTGCTTGCCAAATGATCTTCTGCTCTCAAACTTCCCAACCCCCCCCAAAAAACCAGAACAAGAAAAGGAGTTTACGTTATTCTTATGTGATGCCTTTATTTGGTCCTTTCATATTTCTGAGGCTTACTTCTCATCCATAAAATTAAAAATAGAAGTGAAAGTCATCTTTTTTTTCATAATTAAACCCTCATTTCATTAAATTGGATTTCATTGGCAAGACTTAAAGGCATAACCTTCCGCATATTATCACTGTCCTTTAGAATTCCTGCACTCATTACTTCTGTGGCAGACAACTGTGGTTTGTGCCTTTCTGTTGTTGCTTTTTAAATATATGTCCCTTATTGTTCTTTGGAAAGTGGCCATTGTTAACATGGAGGTTCCTCCATACTTCCAAGTTTATGTTTGCCAGATGCTCTAGAATAAATGATTATTCGAAACATACTTGAATCTTTTTTATTTTCTCCCAAGGCTTAACTTTTGTACCCAAAGATTGATGAACTTAAAACATCATTTTCTCCTTATACACTTGCAACTCAGTCACATCCCTATGCAAGACTTTTTTTCTGTCTATATAAAATGCAAGAAGCATTAACTCTACAACTCCATAGGGTCACCAAGGTGGCTGAGGCCGGGAGAAGGAAGTGGGGGAGGGAATTTTAAGCTGCAGGATAGCACGATGGGCATCTCTGTTTCTACCATCATGATGGCAAGGCTCCAGGCTAAATAAGCCTGCATGTTAGGATTTGGGCTGTCCGCACCAATGGCCAACCCAACATCCCTTATCAAACAAGTGTCATGATTTTCTTTCTTTTTTTTTTTTTTAAGATTTTATTTATTTGAGAGAGAGAGCATGAGAGAGAGAGAGAGAGTGCATGAGCAGGGAGGAGGGGCAGAGGGAGAGGGAGAAGCAGACGCCCTACTGAGCAGTGAGCCCCATGTGGGGCTCAATCCCAGGTCTCCGGGATCATGACCTGAGCCCAAGGCAGACACCTAACAGACTGAGCCACCCAGGGGCCCAAGTGTCATGATTTTCTAGTAAAAAGGAAGTTGTTTCCTATGCATAAGCCTTTAAAAAGGAGATGTTTTGGGGTACCAACAGCTCTATGTTGCTGGCAAAAATAAATACAGATTGTGATGTTTTGCTTCTCAACATTCTTTTTGTTACAAAGTCTTATGTTACTGCATCCCTCCAGCTTCTTAGCAAGTGCCAGTGACTGTCACCGAGGCACAGCTAAAGTACAGAGGTGAAAAATACTTAGCCAGTGGCCTTAGAGGAGCCAGAGAAGAACACAGGTAGTTGTAGGTGCTAAAGACTAGTTAAGCCCAGTTAAGCTTCCAAAATCTACATTACCTAGATATGTAGTCAGGATAGCAACAAGGGCCCAAGGGAGGTAGCAACAAGGGCCCAAGGGAGGTAGCATCATGGCCCACCCAGCAGGGAGGCCATATTAAAAAACAGACACAGGAACCCAGGGGCAAATGAGATGCTTAAACATAAGTTAAAATTATAACACAGCTACCATTTTGGAATTGCCTACTGGAGTTTCCAAAAGCGAATCTGGCTTCTGGGTAAGCTGAAAGAAAGGTCTACAAACCAACGGAGGCATGGAGAGTGGTGTTTCTGTTACACACACACACACACACACACACACACACACACACACACACACACACACACTACTTTTGAACAAAGCAGACTCCTGCTCCCGATCTGGATTCTCAGATTCCATTGATCTCAGCAGAGCCAAGAGGGACTGGCAAAGGGCCTGGAGTTGGAGAGGGTATGTGAAACTTAAAAACATAAACATCGTTAAAAATCATTAAAAATGTTTGTAACCCAAAGTAAATTCACATGCAGCCGCAGAAATTTGCCTCTGACAGGTTAAATGGCTAGGGCCTCCAGCCCTTATTGGTGTTGAAAGCTAGGTCCAGGCTGTGTCTGCTGCCCAAGGTCACAGGGATTCGGAGCAAGGAGGAGGGGTCGCCATTTTGCACATGTGGGAATCTAAGTTTTAAAATACTTTCTCTCCAAGACACATTCTTTGCACCTTGCTCCTTCTGCCTTACAAGTCTCGCTGGTCGGCAGCAATAAAGTAAGCTCTTCATTTTGCCCTTGACGGAACACATTGTTGAAACCTCCAACAAGAAAGGATTTTCCATAACCCCAGTGTGAGTCAAAGTTGAAGTGAGTAATCTTTGGTTCGAGAACAAGAAAAATAGCCTTTAAGATTGCAAGAAAGTCTTTTTTTCCTTATGGAATTAATGGAAAAACAGATTTGGGATTCTGTATTAGAGACTGGGGGAGAGAATTGAAGTATTTACCTTGTTTTAAAATGAGGTGACACGGATTCAGATTTTGTTGATTTTTTAAACATTTAACCCTCAACAGAAAAATACTAGCATCTACAAATAAACCTGAAATAGTGAAAAGTGTATTTTAATCTATTTCTCATTTTAATAAAAAACATGCAGAGGGGAGCCTGGGTGGCTCAGTTGGTTAGGTGTTCAACTCTTGATCTCAGCTCAGGTCTTGATCTCAGGATCCTGCATTCAAGCCCCACATTGGGCTCCATGCTGGGGGTGGACCCTGCTTACAAAAACAAAACAAAACAAACATGCAGAATATGCCTGGCTTGAGTTTTTACTTCACAGATAGGAAAATGTCATCCAAACTCTGCTTTACAAAGTCCAGCCCCTTAGGCTCGTAGTGTTGACATTCCCTGGGAATTTGTGAGAAGTCCAGAATCTTGTGCCCCAACATGGACATACTGGATCAGAATCTGCATTTGAGCAGGCTCCCAGGTGACTCAGGTACGCACATGAAAGGTATTTGAAGCCCTGATGCAAAGGGAACATTCACATCAGTAGGGAGTAGGCTTTGGAAAGCTACCTTTTGATCTGGCGACCAAACACGTATACATTTGCAAGCAAAGTAGAAAATTACCTTTGCTATGTGAGTACAAATTCAAAATGAGTCCCCTCATACTCCCTGTAAACATTCTGGAGTTTCCAGCTATTTCTTGACTTCTCTACTTCTTTCTCTGAAATACTTCTTAAGGTAAATATTTTTACTTTTTGCGCAGATTTTTTTTTTTTTGCATGTGACCTTGGAAACTTGAGTAAATAACAATGGAAAGATAACAGAAAGAAGTAATACCAAGAAGCGCATAGGAAAGAAAAGTAAGTAAGTGAAAGACAAGGCAGAAATACAAAAGAGCAAAGACAGCATGAATGAGAGAAATATCCACATCTTTGATTTCTGTTGAAAATAGACTTACTGTTTATCCAAATATAAAAACAACACATGATAATAGTTTTTTGTTGTACTAATCAAAAAATGGTAAATTTTCAAATGCTACACAAAAGTCAGAAGAAAAAATAATATGTCCGGAAACATCATCATGAGGAGGTAAACTTCTTCTGTTCTTATAGTGACTCAGTGTCCACTTACACTTCTCCAGGTAATCATACCATGATTTTTCTTTAGAGAGTCTCCCCTTTTCTCCCCCTGTCCCATCCAACTCTCAAGCTGCATGCTATAGGTATTATGATATATGAATATGTGGTTATATGGATATACATGTGGATATACGCTAGAATGTGTGACCCAGCACACAGGCCTATGCCGATCAGAATCTTAGATTTTCTAGGTCACAGTATTGATTTGGGTGTGGGTGCATGCCCCAACTTAGTGGACAAGGCCCAATGAACCTAGAATTGTCAACTGAGTAATCAGGAAAAGACTTCCTCTTTTCATGCTAGTGCTGAAATGGCAAAAACTGTGGCAGCCATTTTGTCACCATGAGGGCAGACACTGCTCTGGAAACAGAGCCATCAGAGAGGAAGCGGGACAGAAACCTGGTAACAGAGAAAAACCTGTCTCTTCTTGATAACCCTGAAACCAAACAAAAACTCTACACTTTTCAGCTGAGCCCAAAATTTCCCCTTCTGCTTAAGTCAGTTTGCACTTTCTGTCGTTTGTATTGAAGGGAAATATAACTGATATATGATTGTAAATGTTTATATGTTTCCATGTGTACATCTACATAGATGGATTTTATTATATATAATCTCGTACTGAGTTGATTCTTTGCCTCGTATTTTTAACCTGATTTTCTCAACCAACAAACCTATCATGAGCATCTTTCTGGGTAATTATATTCAGATATGCATTGTCATTTTATTGGATATATAATGTTCTATACTTTGTATATGAACTTACTGAATCGGTTTCCTACTAAGGGACAGCTACAGATTGTTTAAACACCCTCAAGAAAATCCTCACACATATATATTCATTTAACCTAAACTATGATCTTGAGAAAAATTTTTAGAAGTGGAGTTTTTAGGCCAAAGGTGTCTAATTTAAGATATTATACACCCACTCTGCCTCCCAGAAATCTATAGAATTACATTTCCACCAATTAGACTTGGACATTTCAGTGTTCCCTGCAGTCACATAAACATCTGTTAATTTCATGAGTAAAAAATAATACGTATAATTTCTTTTCCATTTCTCTATTAGTGAGAGTGAATAAATTCCACGTTTATCAGTTCTTATATTTCTCCTTTTGTGAAATACCTGTTTGTTTTTTTTTTTTAGCCATATTTCTGTTAGAAGGGTTGTTTCATTGGTATGCTAGAGCTCCTCACATACAAAGTGTATTAATTCTTTCTTATCTATTATCCGGCTTGTGTTTTGTTTTTGGATTTACTTTAAAAGCTTACTTCATGGTACAGAAATTTTACATTATTATGTAATCATACTTATCAAAATATAATTATAGATCTTAAGTTACTTATATTGCTTAGATTTTCCTAATCTATAAAATTATCCATCATATTTTCTTCTAGTATTTCATGCTTTTTTCCTTTCTTTCCTTTATCTTTTCCTAAATTTTATGTATACATTTAAACCTTTGATTTACCAAGAACTTATTTTCCCATAAGGGATTCAGCTTTTCTTCCCCCAAATGTCTAGCCAAGAATCCTGCTGTAACTTTTTGGAAATTCTACCCATCTTCTCACCAATTTGAAGTGCCATTCTTATCATATACTTGAATACCAAATATCTTTGGGTCTATTTCTGGCTATTATGTTTGAATTCAGACTGCTTCTGTGTTCTGTTTTAGATAATGTAATTTACAAATTTTAATATCTTAGCAGGATAAACATTCTTATAGTTCTTTTTTTAATCCTTCCAAATTTTCTTAGCTTTATCTATTTTTAAAATTAAGTTTAAAAAGTGACAAATTCTGAAAGAAACATTGCTTCAATACTGAACACAATTACACTGGTATTAGGGAGTATTTTGAAGAAAGTGAATCAATGAATAGCCTTAAAATTTTTTTTCTAAACAGAAACGTGGCATTTTTATTTATGAAATTATGTTTAATGCCCTTTAGTAGAATTTTTCAGTTTTCTTTTACATTCCTGCAGAACATTGCTTAATCAGTTTTTTCATGTATATTTTATTTTTATGTAGTGTTTTTATTACCATTTTGAATATAACTTTTCTTATATTATCTTTTTGCCAAGTTTGGATTATTACCATGATAAGTCTATCTTCTTATTTATAATTTTTGGGAGATTAAAAATTTTTTTATTAGGTTAGGAATGGGTCCTTAATGTAATCAAATACCTTTTTGCATCTACTATGATTTGTCTTATTGAAAGAAATCAGTGTATTTCCTGATATTGAACCAGATACCTTCTTGAAGTTAAGCCCACTTGGTTATGTTGTCTTATTCTTCTAAAGTGCTGCTAAATTATCTCTGCTAATATAGGATTTAAGAATTTTTGTGAGGAAAAAAGAGAAGGGAGGGTTGAGGAGGGGGAGAGAGAATCTGTTCGATGTTACTATCACACACATATGCTGGTGTCATAAAAGAATTTGAAGAGAAAAAAAAAGAATTTGAAGCGAATTCCTTATTTTGTGTTGCTCTGGAACAAATTTAAATCATATTGGAGTAATCTGTTTCTTGGAAGAACGAAAAAAATTACCAAAGACTCCTTCTGTGTCAGAAGCTTTTTGGGAAATTTTGACAACATTCACAATTTCTCCCACAATTTGCAGTCTATTTATTTCTTCTAGAAAAAAATACCCAGGTTTTAAAAGTTATTAGTATAAAGTTGTGTGAAATATTTTTTTGAAAGCATTATTTATTTATTTGAGAGAGAGAGAATGGTGGGGGGAGGGGCAGAGGGAGAGAGAGAGAGAGAGAGAGAGAATCCCAGGCAGACTCCCCACTGAGCTAGGAGGACATCAAGAGGCTGGATGCCATGACCCTGAGATCATGACCTGAGCTGAAACCGAGAGTCAGATACTCAACCAAGTGAGCCACCCAGGTGCCCCTAAAGTATTTTCACATGATGACTTTCCCGTCATCTGTAGTCATTTTCCCTTTTCACTGCTTATTTCATGAATTTGTGTTTTTTCTCTCCCTTTTGTTCTCACCCATATTTAGTACTGGTAAAAAAAAATTATTTAATTGTATTTGTTTTTTTTTTCTCCCCACAGAACCAAGTCTTAAATTCATTTATAATTCCTATCACTTTTCTCTTCATGGATTTTTGCTTAGTTTAAAAAATCCCTTCCTTCTGTTTTCCTAGAGTTTATTTTGGTTTTCATTTTCTCACTTAACAAATGGCACCTTATTTATTTATTCCCATTTTTTTCTCAGTAATATAAATGTATACAGTTTCTCTCACTAGTATTTTACCAACATTCTGTAATTGTGATTTTATTGATTCTTTAACCTGAGAATGATTTAATAGGTAAGTTTTTGTTTTGTCTAATTTTCTTAATTGGTTCTAGCATTGAAAGCATTTTGGTTAGAGAATGTTGCCTACCATATTTCTTTTGGGAACTTGGCAGTTCTTCTGTTTCAAAAAAATATGATAAATACCTGTGAATATCTATGGGTCCCTGAAAAAAAGATGCATTTTATTATTTCTGGGATTGGATATTTGACAAAAGCATGTCTGTTAATTATTGCTATACACATTACTATTCAAATCTTCTGCATTTAAGTTTTATCTTTTTTGTCAATAAAGAATTAGAAGAGAAGTGTTGCCTTCCATTATTTTTGTTTCTGTAAGTCTATTTTTTATCCTCTCTAATTGTGTATTTTATTCATATTTTTACTCATAAGGAATACAGAATAATTATAACTGCTCTGTAGATTTTAACCTGAATTATTAAGTGATAAAAAGTTTTCAGCTTGAACTAGCCTCTCCTTGATATTAGCATGAAGTTTCTAGCTGCCATTTTGTTTATTTAGTAGATTATCCTGTTTATTTTATGGGTAAGCCAATATTAGATTTCTTGTCATATGAATGTTCTTTTCTGCTTTTAACACCTTGTGTCTCCTTTCTTTGCTATCTTCTACTTTAACATATGAAAAAAAAACAGACTTTTAAGTTCAAATAGAAATTGTATAGTTTTAAATAATATGTTTAAACCTATGGCTCTCAAGGTGTCAATTTCATTTAGAGCATAGCTATTTCTCTTCAGTTCAAGAAATTAGGAAATAAATGTTCATTTGGGCAATCATAATTTCAGTTTCTAAGCGCTCACTGTCTTTCTTGTTCCAAACCTGAAATGGCTGATACACAAATTGTTTTATTATTAATTTATGCTGCACTTGCACCTCTGAGTTGGTGGTCTAGAGTAATAGCTATTGCATTGCTAAAAGTGGAACCAAGGGGTTAGCAGCTGCAACAGTAATTATTTGAGGACACAAATTTTAAAACTTAAACTTCTTGTAGACCACTTTATCTCATTACCTTGAATGAGAATGGAGAGACTGTTTAAAAACTGAAAATTGTGAGCAGAAATGACCTACTCTTGCTTTGCTTGACTTCACACCCTTCAGTGACTGCACAGACATTATATCTTAGATTTCACTCCTGCTTATCATTAAAATGCAAAAGAGGGAAATGTAGTCAGTCTTCCTCTAGTACAAATAACAGGAAAACAAACCCACTGGAAGATAATGCTCCACTCCACTTTGACAGTGGAAATCTATTCTCTATTGATTAAGCAATTACATACCTTGATTTCATTCTTATTTTTTGGATTATAATACTCCTTATGGCAGGATATTAAAAATTAACCCATGGCAGGGGAATAAGGGAGGAGAATGGGAATGATGTTTATTTTCCCACCCACCCAAATTGTGGCCAACTGGCAGAAAATACCAAACATGTCAGCATATCACCCTGCTCTGGCTCAGAAGGAACGTAATAGCCTCTGTTCCCATCTAGTCCCCAGGTACCAGAATGAATTCTGAGAATCTTAACATTTTCTCTGCAGGTTTGCCTTTCTAGAGCTATGGGGGTGTGTGTGTGTGTGTGTGTGTGTGTGTAATGTGTTTGCACGTGTGTGTATGTGTGATCTTCGCGTACACGTAGATGCCTGCTAAAAATGTATTGTTTCAATCTCTCTGTTCACATATAATCAACATTCCCACTTCCTTCTTCCATTGAATTCTGCAAAGTGAGCCCTTGCAGGGCCCCATGCCTGCTTTAGCTCACCAAACAATCAGAATAAAGAGGATCTAAGTCTTCTAAGGGATTTCTTAGGGTGGTATGGCAAAGAAGTTTGCGTCGCAACAAAGTGATTGAGGAATAACGCGCTATTTTTTCACTCTGCTTTGGAAACTGAGAGGTTGTCTCCTTTTCTTTTCCCCCCCCGTTACTGTTAAATTGTATTAACAATATACAAAGTATTAGAAATCTTTTGGATTTGATTATGATTTTGGTCCAGAAAAATGTGTAATCCCCAATGAAGAACATATTAAAAGAGCCAACTCCTTTCCAAAACTGTAGTAATCAGATGTTAGTATATGAATAGCTTTTGGCTTGGGTAGGAAACTTGTTCCTTTACCCCATGTTTTTTAACTTAAGCTATAAACTATAATAGTAATTTGTTTTCTTTATCAGTCAGGGTCCTTGCAAAAGAAAAATAGCTGATACATTCAAATTGGATGATTTGAGGACTGTTTAAGGAGAGACCTTTGCAAAGGTGTGAGCAGGGTGCAAAGAAACCCCAAGGGATGGTATAGTACTTGGGGTAAGTAATGCTGCTAAAAAAAACCCAAAACAAACAAAACAAACAAACAAACACCTTCACTCTAGGCCTGAGAAGTCAAGGGGAGGAAATTGCCATGGTAACAAGGAGAAAACCAACTGGGTGAAGAAGACCGGAATCTTCAATTCCCTTGCCAGCTCAAACCACCCTGCAAGGAGGAAATGGAAAGAAAAGCCCGAACCTCACGTCTTCTCTCAGGTATCCTGCTGGTGCTCATTTGGTCAATCCTACCAAATCTCAAAGGGCAAGGGAGCCCACAACTCTGAGTGTAAGTCGGCCTCCTGGTGTGCAGAGCATGAAGGGGCAACTGGAAGAGATCTAGCCCCTTTCTATTAAAATCAACCAGTAGCTAGCCAATGGTATGGAAATAACGTTGTATGCTGACAGATGGTAGCCACACTTATGAGCAAAGCATAACTATAACACAGAGTTGACAAATCACTATGTTTTACACCTGAAAGTAAGGTAACATGGTGTGTCAACTGTACTTAGATTAAAAAATTCATTAGCAAATCTAAAAAATTAACCGATAACTATTCAACAACTACACCTGAGGAATTCATTTACAAAATTCCATCATCTACATAGATTGGAATCCAAGGAAAATTTTCCCATGACAATAGACTCTCTAGGTTTTAGGACATTGCTAAGGTAAAACACAAGTAACTTGACCTTTGCTGGCATAAGATGTACACTCCAAAACTGACTTCATTTGGGGCTAGATGTGTAACTTTGAACAAGTCCGTTCTGGTCCCTAATACTCAATGGTATTCATCAGCATGGTGATGATAATCATGTCTTTTTTACTTTTGCCATGGGATGGCTGCTAGTATAAAATTATCTAGTGTATATGAAAATATTCTATGAACGACAGTACACTTGAATTTTAATTTACTTTGGAACAACTTTTCTGAAGCCATGACAGTTTCAACCTTCTTACAGGTCAAACTGTCTTCCTTTGAAAAGGAGGTCCTATTGTCAAAGTTGTTTGGTCATTTAATAGTTTAGACATTTGTACCTTATGAAGTGAGTAAGTGCTCAGAGTGGATACAAAAGACCTCCACCAGGGAATTTGCAATTTCCTTCATCACGTCAAGGAAATCTTATAAATAATGTTATATATAGAGAGACTGCTTTGCTCATTAATTACATACAGTTACCTCCAGAGAGAGGGTCTGGCTTGCCAAGAGTACTGCTGATCTGGCTCTAGCTCGAGAGATAAAGACATGATGCAAGATGCATTACATTAAGGACCTCTGGGTATCATCTTTTCAGCTCTCTCCCCCTGGAACTCTGAGCTGGTTCCAGAGGTTATGGAAAGCCATCAAAAATGCAATCCATAGATAACTTGGGATGTATGCTCTGGGCCCAGTCCAGCAACAAGAGAATATTCTCACTTGGGAGACCTTAACAAAGATATATATATATATATATATATATATATATATATATATATATGAAGTAGACAAAAATGCAATAAAACCAAACAAGACAAACAAAAACTCATAAAGGATAGAAAAAAAAGAGAAACCCAGGCAGGAAAATCAATTCACCTTGAAATTTAAAAACACACAAAATGGTAATCCTAATAAAAAATAGTCTTGAAAATGTTTAATAAAAAAAGTAAATATAAATGAATCAAATACTAACATAAGCTGAGAAAGAATGAGAAAACACAAGAAACTAGAAGAGGATTTAAAAGATAAAAATAGAATTTAATTCATTAGAAAAGAAAAGCACAACAGAATATATATGTATACTCAAATGTTGCCTCTTTGGAAATTCTAATAAGAATAAAAAACAGTGGAATGATAAAGGGATCAAAACTTTTAAAAATAAGAGAACATTCTTACCCAAAGTAACTTTTAAAATCAAAATGATTGATCTCCCTCTGCTGCTCCCCCAGCTTGTGCTTTCTCTGTCAAATAAATAAATAAAATCTTTAAAAAAAAAAGATACAACTCTATACTCATTAGAACAGCTAAAACTAACAAAAACTGACCATACCAGGGGCTGACAAGGATGTGGAAAAAGTGGAACTCTCAAAGTACTGCTATTAGTTTGTAAAATGGTACAATTACAATAGAAAAGTACTAATAAGAAGTGGGCCTTAGCTACCTCTTCCCATTTATAATGAAACCTTTTAAAAGAGTCTATAGTTTCTCTCCAAATTCTCAGTTTCCATTATCACTCAAGTTTTTTAATCCTTTCCAACTTTACTTACGCCCCTTTTGCCAAAATGACTAACGAACTTCCTCTCTACTGAATGTTTGTGTCCCTCCAGAATTTATAGGTTGAAATCCTGCCCCCCAAAAGAGGATGGTTTTAGGAGGTGGGGCCTGTGGGAGGTGATTAGGTCATTCTTGGGATTAGTGCCCTTATAAATCAGAGCTCAGAGAGTTCCCTCACCCCTTTCACCATCTGAGGACACAACAAGATGACAGCGGTTCAGGAACCAGGAAGTGTGTCCTCACCAGACAGAGCATCTGCCAGTGCCTTGATCTTGGACTGCCCAGCCTCCAAAACTGTGAGAAGTAAATTTCTTATTTATGTCACTAATAGCTTGAATGAACTAACACAGATAGTGGTACTGAGAATGAGGTACTGCTTTAACACATACCAAAACAGCTTTAGAGCCGGACAGTGTGCAGTGGCTGCAGGAGTTTTGAGGTACATTCTCGAAAAAAACCTATATTGCTCTGAACAGACCACTGAGGATGACTCTGGTAAGGACTCAGGAGAGGAAGAGAGCTGTGGAGAATGCTTTAATCTTCTTGGATACTTTCTAAGTAATCCTGAACAGAATGTTGGTAGAAATATGGACTATGCTAGCCATTCTGATGAGGTCTCAGAAGGAAATGAGCAACATGTTAATGAAAACCAGAGAAAAAGCAATCCTCGTTATGAAGTGTCAAAGAATTTGACTCAATTGTGTCCCTCTTCTGGTGTTTTGTGGAACATAGAACTTGTAAGCAAAGAAATAGACTTTAGCTGAAGCAATTTCCAAGCCAAGTGTTGAAGGTACAGCTTGTCTCCTTCTGACTGCTTGTAGTAAAATGTGGGACAACTGGAATGACTTAATGATGGAATCATTAAGCAAAAAGGAAGAACTCAAAGATTTGAGAAATGCTGAACCCATCCACGTTGCAAAGAATGAGAACAGCAAGGGTGTGGCCCACCATCACTTTGATAAAGAGATTAGACTATCTGTGCACCAAAGATTTAATCAGCCACCTCAACAGGAAAACTGGTGTTTGAACAGAAAGGGAAGGAGATTGGAAGGATGGAAGAAGAATGCAGGCTTCAGGGGTTTACAAGACAAAACCCTAGAGCTATTTAACTGTGAAAGTGCACCACTCTTCAAGACA
Organism: Zalophus californianus; assembly: GCF_009762305.2. Classification (NCBI taxonomy): domain Eukaryota; kingdom Metazoa; phylum Chordata; class Mammalia; order Carnivora; family Otariidae; genus Zalophus; species Zalophus californianus. The sequence continues at coordinate 17,208,787 of NC_045599.1, read as the reverse complement.
AGGTGAGAACAACCCTGAAAGTGATTCAGAGATGATCACCACCATCTCCTTTTTTGCAAAAGGGGTGGCCATCTGCCAAAACTGTGGGGGTTGGTTTTCCCAGAGCCTTGGGAGGGGTCCCACCCCAACCTGGCAAAGCCTCCGCAGCAAGATTGCCACCCTAGTGGGTCCGCAAGGTGGGACTTCTGCCCCAACGTGTCTGGAAAGTGGGACCTCTGCCCTACCTGGACCTGGAGGGTAGACATCGACTCAACAAGGATGATACTTGAGCATTAAGATCTCATGGACTTTGTTGAAGTTTGGACTTATTTGGGACACGTTACCCACCCAGCCCCCCTTTATTTCTCTCCTTTTTGGACTGGAAGGATCTATCCACTCTGGATTTTCTGTACTTCCCGGCAGTTCACACATGTTCCTGCCTGCAGACCTTTGCATTTACTACTCTCTGTCTCAAAATCTCCTGCCCCAGGTTTTGGAATGGTCACCATTCTCTTCAAATTCTATACTCAAATATCTCACAAGACACTGCCCTGATGACTTCAACTACAACTCCCTACACTGCTTGGTTTTACTTCAGAGAACAATATTTAATTGTATTTCCTCTCTACTCCTTCAGTGAAAACCCCAGGACTTCAGGGATTTTGTGTTTTCCATTTACTATTGTATTCCTGGTGCCCAGGACATGGTAGGTACTCAATAAATACTTGCTTTCGGTTTAAGACCAGCACTATTTATCTTCTAGCAAGAAGCATGTGGTGCACTTTCAAATATTTGCTGTGTCTTCCTGTTGCGGGATTATACATCCTTCCCCATGGAATTCAAGCATGGCTGTGTGACCCTCCCAGGGCAGAAGCCCTAATAGCCTGCACGTGGCTCACCATGTCTTCTTTGCCACTCTGCCATAATAACCAGCAGTGTAATAGACAGAGGCTGTTCTGTCAGCCTGAGCCCCAGAGAAAATGCTGTGGACCTTAGCCACAGTCGATCATATGGATCTGTAGCATGCACAGTAAATAAACTTTGCTGTATTAAGCCACTGAGATTTGGGGGTTGTTTGTTTCCACAGTATAACCTAATTTATCCTGGCTGGTACAGACATGTAGGCAACTGTGGACAAAGAGAGGGCCCAAGAGTACCTAAAACATTTTTGACAAAGTACCTAAATTTGCCTAAGCTGGCTCTTCCCTCCTTAGCGCTTTGCCACCACAACATTTTCTTTGAAAAAATAAAGACCAACCAACCAAAAGAGCAATGGTCCATTATTGTGCCATGGTTCAAAGTTCTTATTTTATTTCTTCATGTTTTCATGAAAAACCATTTTAAGAAAAAGTAACTGAAGTATCTTAGGGATTTAAAAATTGTTTCCCAAATGTGGCATATCTTAAAATTAAATAAGAGATACAAATGATGCTGATTCCAAAGCTTTGCCTCATACTGAGTAAGAATCCCTGGGACTGCTGTCTTCTAATCTATAGTATTTTCTAAATTCCCCCACTGATTATGATATAGCTAGTCCAAAAACCAGTCTTTGAGGTAAATGTCTCTATATTTATAAGCCTAGGAGACATAAGGGGATACACAGCCAGAGCCCACCAAGAGCCCGTACTCTACCCCACTTAAAAACGCATCCAAAGGGGGCGCCTGGGTGGCTCAGTTGGTTAAGCGACTGCCTTCGGCTCAGGTCATGATCCTGGAGTCCCGGGATCGAGTCCCGCATCGGGCTCCCTGCTCAGCGGGGAGTCTGCTTCTCCCTCTGACCCTCTTCCCTCTCATGCTCTCTATCTCTCATTCTCTCTCTCTCAAATAAATAAATAAAATCTTAAAAAAAAAAAAAAAAACGCATCCAAAGGTATATCGTCTATAAAGCCTCACTGATTTGCAACACTTAAATTGTCAGTGGAAATTTTTGTAGGATAACTTTCTAAAGAGGAAAATATTTGCTTTAGTTTCAGTTGTCATTAAATGGGAATGGTGTACTCTATACAAAAGTCTCAAGGTAGTGTCTCTTAGGTCTACTCTTTTAGGGATAGACTGGACTAAGAATGCCATTATAAACCCAGTACAATTGTTTTCTGTTCAGGCACTGTGAGACTGACTTGGATCTAGCAGGAGGATTTCCTTTATTAAACCACAATAGGAGTTGTTTATATTGTTTTATAAGCTATAATTCAGATAAAGTAGTAGCAGCTACCAAGAGTCCTATAGGAAACAGCAGGTTTTTGTTGTTCGGTCCAACACTGGATGTGAATGCCATGTGGATATTTCCAAACACAGGCAATATAATGAAGTCTTGCCTCTTACACAAGAAGGCCTTTAACCCCATCTATACCTTGCCCCAGGATTCCCTCCCTCAGTGATGAAGAAATGAAAGAAAGGGCTGCAGCCTTTTGAACTTTTATTTGACTTTGATGGCAGGGATGAAAGTCTCAGAAAATTAAAATGCTGGAGGAGAGGGCGTTTGTGCCACTAATAGTTAGAGAAAGCATACTTACCTAACAATGCTCTGCTATCCAACCAGAAACCTTACACCAGTTTGTAAGATGTTTACGTTTAGGAGCAAGGGACGGTCTATATTGAACGATCCCTGTCCAAAGCGAGCTGCATAGTGCAGTGAGGGTCATCAAAGCAGAAGGGACGCTGGGAGGGTTATGGTTTGCTGGACAGCAAGGATCAGTCTGTATGCCTTGGCAGTGACACTCAGCCTCATCTGGATAGATATACAGCATTCAAGGAAAAACAGATAAACATCTACCATTGCCCAAAGACGAAGAGAACTGGTCTACCGCATCTTGGCTTCTTCGCCGTCATTTTTAGTAACACAAATACAAATGAGATTTTTCTTTCCCACGAAGTAACTAATTACTAGTTAAGTTATTTCAAGTCCTAGCATTACTACAAAGAAAAGCAAATTCCTTTCTGGCACCACCTTAAAAGCATAATTCCAAGTGGATTAGGTTCCTTTAATCTAGATGAACATAATAATACCTTTTTTTTTTAACCGTCCCTCAATCAAATCCCTCCCTATCCCATGCTTTCTTTATTCTCACTTAAAAATAGCTTTTATTTCTTGGACTTTATGATGAAACTTTACCAACACTAGGCAAAAGTACAGATTTTAGCAAATTAACTGCGTAATTTGGAATAAATTTACAAATGAAAACACCAAAGTTTGAATTATTCAGGAAACTGATTAGATAGATATACTTCACATACATGCAGAGAAAGAGACAGGGACAGAGAGACAGACAAATAGGATATATAGACTATTCCCTATAGCTCTAGAACACCAGTGGATTCTGCTGTTTTGCCATTTTTCTGCTCAAATCAACCCGTGACTCGAATGAAGCCAAGAGTTTACTAGAAAATTTTAAAAGCTTCTGCTTTTCTGGAATTCTAATTTACAATGTTTATGACTAACTATTGTTTTATATTCTTTCCCTTCCTCCTTATTATTTCAATTGACTGATTTTAATACTTAACGGATCAGGGGCTCATCACAGGCTGTAGTCACCTAAATATAGTTATGAAACTTTGTCGAGAAAGGTGAGAACATTCCTTCAGGTCTTAAATCTACCCTCCTGTTTTGAGAAGTGAAATGTGCCTCTCCCTTTCCCACCCTCCCTGCAGCATCTAATCCCTACACAACTGCCCAACAAACTTCAGCTTCTCCTCGAAGATGGTCAATAAGCAAGGTCTTTTTTCTCTAAAGAGATTTTCAAGGAACCTTCCACAAATCCACTTTACCTGGTGAACATGTTACTTTATTTAGGTAAAATTGTGAAGAACATAGATATTTTAGTTCTTGTTTTATTGTTTGTGTATAAGATCTGAGGCAAAAAAAAAAAAAGGAAAATGATCAACTGTTCAAAGTTTTGTAGTTTTGCAGTGTGTAGTTCTTTGCTAAACTATGCTACTTTTAAAATCTGAAGAAGAAGAAAAAAATCACCCACTACATCCTCTATCATGTTTCAGAGTCTTCATAGCCTTTACTTTCCTTGTTATATGTATAACTTAATTTTTATGTAACTATTTTTATTTTTTCCCTCATTTTATTTTTTTATTTTATTTTATTTTTTTTATGTAACTATTTTTAATACCCTCTTCCCTACCCACAAGTTCCATGAAGGCAAGAGTGTGCCTATCTTAGTTACTTCTGTGAAGTCTATTTTTAGGTAAATGCATAAATTGATTAGAATAGGTGAGTGACTCAGAATAAGTGGACCTATCTATACAACGGGAACAGGGACACCGTTTGTATGCTTAGTGAACATAAACTCTCCTAGCCATTTACAGGGCTTCATCCTCAGTGCATGGATCAAAGAGGTGATAACATTTAGAGAGTGGTCTGAAAGTTGAATACTGTTTTTGCCAACTTTTAAGAAGTTTCCAGAAGGGCGCCTGGGTGGCTCAGTTGGTTAGGCGACTGCCTTCGGCTCAGGTCATGATCCTGGAGTCCCGGGATCGAGTCTCCCGTCGGGATCCCTGCTCAGCGGGGAGTCTGCTTCTCCTTCTGACCCTCTCCCCTCTCATGCTCTCTCTCTATCTCATTCTCTCTCTCAAATAAATAAATAAATAATCTTAAAAAAAAAAAGTTTCCAGAAATAATGATCCAAGGAGAACAGTGAACGAGCGCACCTCCTGTTACACACGCATAGGATAAGTTTCTAAGAATTTGAGAAAGCGCTGGGACATCCTGAGCAGTCTGATACGGCATCAACACGTTAAGAACCTGTCAGGGGTTTTGTACATTAGTCAATCCCTTGTATCATTTTAAACTTGGAACTACGGATCAAGAATTTGGAACAGTCTGACATTATAAGTTATGTACAAACAAGTTAGCTTGCCACAGTTTCATGGAGGCCGGCAGAAGATATGACTCCTGGATCAGAGACAGAACAGCTTATTACACACAGAAATCGTGGTAACATTTCTATGCTAGGAGCTCCAAGTCCCACAGGGCATTGTGAAGAAAGCCATAACACACCTGGACGCGCAGTGGCTTATGCCACTGTGGGTTATACCTGAGCTCAGGTAACCTGGATCTTTAATAATGGGCAGTGAGCCTGTCCATACTTTGCTCTAGAGGCAGATACTATATTGTCCAAGACTGTTCACTCCTTAGAGATATGGCCCAGAAGAAAGGACAGTCAGTATTTTTTGCAAGATGGGCAGAAACTTGAGAGACTCATGGAGAATTGTCTCCCAATGCTCTATCTCTGGAAGGTTTTTTCCCTAGGGACTTTATTCATGTAAATGATACACAAAAATATGTACAAAGAAATACACAAACATATCTCCAAGTATTGTCTATAACACACACATGCTAACGTCAGGAGGATTGAATAAGATGAGTGAAGAGTTAGAAAGCCAAATGTCCAGCTCCAAAGAAAGGGCAGGAGGTGAACACTCCTTCTCTCCCCTGGCTTTGGTGTGTCAGATGGGAGTTACAGAACGATGCCAAAAACAATGATGAGAAAAACCCCAAATATCCTGTTCTTCTCTCCTGTCAGAATATACTGTCATTTGGCGCAAGTTGAATCACTTCTCTTTATTCTTATTTGGAGGTTATGAAAGCCAGAATAACCCTTTCAAAAGCTACTTTACCTCTGCCTAACACGCAGCTGCTTTGTTCTCCTCAAAGGCCAGAGAAGGCACAAGAGCAAGAGTTCAGATGTGTCGGGGGTTGCGAGGGTGAAAGAAAAAAAGAAGAAAAGTCATTTGTCACCTGTCAAGCAAGAACCCAGCAGTGCTGACAGGGAAATCCTGAGACTCTGGTCTCCTGCTCCTGCTAATGCCTTTCTGCTCCAAGTGGACAGAGTTGGGGAAATTTGAGTCAGAGGGAACCTCAGGCCTGCAAGACAATTACACCTTTGTTGTTGTTGTTGTTTAAATAAAGAAAACAACAAGGCCTGGCCTTTGTTCTTTAGAGTGTGAGGCCTTCCCATACAACAGGCTCTCAGGGCACCCAGATAGTGGGGAGGGTTTCTCAAGCGCAGTGAAAAGCTCCTGAGGATTTTATAAACTGTTTCAACTGTCAGAAAGTATTTATGCAGACTCGGCACTTAGACTGAATTATTCTTATTAAGCAAAAATTGGGAAAATTGCTTCAGTCTCTCCAGAAGGTACCTGCAGTCTATCAGAAGCTGAGACGTCCTATATAAGCCTACAAACTTATGGGGAAAAGAAATTCCATGTCCATATGGACGGCTGTGGGGAGAGGGAGTCCAAAGAGAATGCCTCCCAGCTTTGCTCCTTATGCTGCTGGGCTGGGTGATTTCTCCATTCTCATTCCCTAGAGAACTTAGGGAGGACTTTTGGAAGGACTGCATCTCAAGGACAGGTGCCCTTTCATTTCCCCAGGGACCTCTCTCCCCGTACACAGTACATAGCACACGCGCCTGTACTTAAGGATTTTGTGGGAATGTGAGCCATGGCGCGGAACAATCTACATGAATTATTTTATTACTTTCTAGCAACAATCGCAGCAGGTACTGCTATTGACCCCATTGTTCAAATGCGGACCCAAGAGACAGAGAATCGAGGAAACTTCAAAAGTCCTGGGGTTGTGGTGATCCATCTGTGATGTAAACTCTGGCAGCCTGCTTCCAGGGTAGACTCCTCTACCAATTCCATGAGGCCACCTAGTCGCCTGCTCCCAGAAGTCACAGGATTGCTGATGCAGCTGCTCACGCCTGGCACATACAAGGGAATTGCGCTGGGCAGCCTGTCCTCACGGGGGCCGCACCGGCCATATTCAGCTCTCTTAATTCATCAGTGACAGGTTTTAGTCCTCTCCCCAAGCCCTTCATCTCTTTTGCCTTTTTGCCCTCATCTTTCTGAATTCAGAAAGCCTTATCAGTTCTAATTCTTTCTAAATTTGCCGAACACCCTCCCATGCAGGGCTTGGCACAGGGTGGAGGCTCCAGAAATCTTTGCTGAATGAGTTTAGAAAGCAGACAATTCCCACCCTACTGGGCTCATTAGCGTCAAAACCATTCATGGCACACATCCTGTCTTAAGGATGGCCCATCTTTGTTCTTTCCTTCGAATATATAAATTCCCATATTTGCACCTTAGAACATCTGCTCCATCAGCCTGGGATCACCCAGTATACCATGCCAAACTCACTTCAGCTAATGGCCCCATTATAAAAACACTTTAGAAGGCTAAGCTTTTTCCCAAAGTTCTTATTTAAATATTTAATCAACACTCCTAGAAACTGCTCTAGTCAAAATAGTCGTTTTCTAAGACCCCACTGATAACATTTATTAGATTTGTATATGGTTTCTGTCAAATGAACATCACTCTCAGAGGGATCAGATTTAAGACATGATGTTCTGGTACGGCCCAGTGTCTTGCAACCATCTTTAAAGCAAGAGCTAAGAATTAAGAAGAAAGTTGAGAAGAGAGGAAAGGTCTTATTTGTGTAGAGACAATTTCCTAAAAGTTATATAAGTTGTGTCTGAAAATGCGACCACATCAAACAATCAACAATATTAATTAATAAATGTTTTTCATAGCTTATGTCTACTTAGCTACTCTTAGCTATCTGCCCTGGTTCTGTGTGTGTGTGTGTGTGTGTGTGTGTGTCTCCTGACAGACTACTATTATCAGCTGGTTTTTAATTCTGTGGCCAGTGCCATCACCGAACACTAAGACCTAACTGGAAGGAATGAGACAGCTCTGGCCAGCTCTCCATATAAAGATGTAGTCTTGCTTTCAGTGGCTCCTTCTCAGAATCCCACCTCTACATTGTGAAAGGTCAAAAAATGGTGAGATTTTTTCTTCAAGAAACCTAGAATTCTCATTTAACTCTGGTTACTCCTCAAACTCCTCTCCAGTCAAATGATCCTGTTGGAGATGGAGCCAAGGAAGGAATTTCACTCCCTTGTTTTCATTAGACTTGTAGCTCAGAGTCCTAAGTGGACTTCGAAATACTAGACACATTCCAGCCAGTACTCTGGGGTCAGACAGTGGAAGTGCCCACTGAAGGGCTCCACAGATGGTTCAGCAGAATTCTTTAAAGTGATTTTTGCCTCTCCAAACAGAAGATCTTCACCTCCAGCTACCCTCCATTACCAGGCCACATCCTTCCTAGGCTCTCCTCCTCCTCCTCAGAGTTCATCAGCGACTCTCTTTTCCTCCTATAACAAGTTTAATCTCCTCCTGGCTTATGGGACCCTCTGTACATTTGTGTCACCCTTGCTATCTGTTGCAGAACAGATTTTGAGGTGGAGATTTGCATGCAGGAAGCATTGGGCCTACTTTGGGAATTCTTATCTTTAGGTAAGTGTGGGAAGCCGGACAAGGGAAGCAGCGAGAGATGTCAGGCCATGATATGGTCATAGCAGAGGTCTCTGACAATCCCATGGGATGCGTGGAGCTGGAATGGCCCCGCAGAATGGCCTCTTCATGGAGGCAAGAGGCCCAGTCCTTGTCTCCTAAATTCCATCAGTCACTGGATATGGGCTGTCCCCGGAGAAAAGTTGAAACCTTGGCCCAGAGGGCTCCCTTCAGCTGAAAGCAATTTCTGGACAGGTCTCAGCTGAGAGATTCAGCAGACAACAGTCCAAGTGGCTGGGGAACGGTTGCTTTCATCTTAAAGCAGGGGTCTGGGTGGTCTGCCATGGCATCCGGCATCCATTTTCCTTCTCCCCCCTCTCCAACACGTATTATTCTTCCCGTCTGGTCCTGCTGCATTAACAGGTGTAGTCTCCGGTCCAGAATCCTGGGTCTTGCCTCCAGCTATTGCACTAACCTGTTTCTCTAACCTAGGCCCCAGCTTTTTGTTGCCCTGGCTGGGTGCTCTGTTATCTGCCTATCTTCAGTCTGTGGCATCAATTAGCATTTAAATATGGTGTCTCATTTGAAGCAGCAATGTCATTGGTTTGTGCACTTGGGGGTGGGAACAGTAAGGGAAGAGAAAGTGTTATTTGTCTCCCCATTTGGATTGCATATTCCTTGAGGGCAAAGACCTGGTTTTAATTTCTCATGTATCACACAACATAGTAAGAGTGCTGTGCATGTGGAAAATGCACAGTGTCTTCACACACACACAAAATACATATATAGCACTTATTTAGCCAAGCACTATTCTAGGTACTGGGGTTTCAATGGCAATTAATAAAAAGGCCTTACTCTCAAGGAGATTACATTCTGTTTATTAGGAACTGAAAATCAGTCTGCTACTTCTTCTACCTCAACATTTTATTAGTCATTATCTAGAATGTGCAGTAATTATAAAGAACTCTAATAGTCACATCTTCTGTCTTCCTTATGTTGTGACAGTAAGTTAACCTTGAAATCTCAGGGACATAACAACAATTCTCATCCTCATCATACCCTGATGGGGGTTGGGTGGCTCGCCTCCATCTTGGAGCAATACCATTGGGAACATGTAGCCTCCACGTTTTCTTCCTCAGGAAAGAGACCTTGAAAGCACACTGGCTCTTAACTGCCTCAGTCCTGCCCATGGCCTTAAAATAAATGCAGAGGAGGCTGGGAAACGTAGTGGAACAAATACATAGGTATTGAGCACTAACTGTCTCTGCCACAGTAGTCAATGTCTGTTAAGTACTTCTATACAGTTCTAAGCGCTTAAATGTTCTGCACCCAATTCCCCAGGGGGTGGTTTCGACACCAACAACCATTGTTAGACACCAGCTGGGTGATCTACAATTCCAGTCATTTCTGACACTATCTATCCAGATCCCACAGGTAAAGGGTCCTGTCCTAAAAGACCGCCCCCTCCCCACTAACTGAGATGCCCTTTGCCAAGTCCAGAGGGTCACCTGTGCTTCTGAATGACTGGCTCTCCACTGGAAGTTCCAAAGACCTCTCCTTGAGTCAGACACCTTTGCTAGAGCAGCTCACAGAACTCAGAGAAATATTTCACTTACCAGATTACTGGTTGTTAATAAAAGGGTAGAACTCAGCAACAGCCACATGGAAGAAATGCATAGGGCAAGGTATGGGGAAGGGGCTCCGAGCTTCCTTGCCCTGGATAGGTGTAGCACTCTGCCTGCGTTCACCCAACCTGCCCTGTGTTCACCAACCAGGAGCTCTCAGAACCAGTCCTTTTGGGTTTTCACAGAAACTTCGTTACACAAACAGAATCGATGAAATCATTGGCCTTTTGCCACCAACTCAAGTTCCAGCCCCGTTCTGTCCCAGAAGGCCCCGGGGTGGAACTGATAGTTCCAACCCTCGAATCACCTAGTTGGTTCTCCAGGCGACTAAAGTGCTTCCCAAAGTCACCTCATTAACATAAAAAGAGACACCTCTATGGCCCTATTTCCCTTCGGGAAATTCCAAAGGTCTTTAAGACCTCTGTACCAGAAACAGAGACCAAGGCCAAATCTATACTTTTTATTATAAATCACAATATCACAGTGCTTCACACTGATCACACACAACCCTATGATGTAAATACTGATATTAATTCTCTTTTACAGATTAAAAAAACTGAGGCACGGAGAGGAGTAATTTAGCCAAAATCCCATAGGTAGTAGTAATTGGAGCAGGTGGGCTTCGAGTTCACTCTGTAAGCTCCAAAGTCTATGTTGTTTCCACCAACTATACTTTGAGAATACAATAAAGACTGTAAAAGAAAGGCCTTTCCCCTTTCAGGATAGATCTCTGAGAAATACCCTAGAAAATAATCTCATTTACTCTTGGTATGCCTTGGAAATACTTATCCAACCTACTTCAGAAGTTTCCCTCTTTCTAACCCTTCTTGTGAGTAACATCGCAGTTCCCTTGGGGCTCTGCATGAGAACACTTGGGATTTTAAAATTTTTGCTTTTTCTAACCTTCATTAGTAGTTCAAACATTTCAACGAGCTCCCTTTGAGTAAGCCATACGAATCTGCCAAGAGCCTTGCTATTAAACTGAAAACTATTGCTGATTAAAGTTTTATTGTCCCTTCCCAACTGAAAAAGAAAGAAAGAAAAAATCCTCACAATAACATGTCCAGAGGCTATTGAAACATACATGTTCTTTATGAATAGGAGTCTCCCGTGATTTGGAAAAGCAAAGTCCTTCTCAAGCGTTCAGATTTTATGTACAAACCTTTATTCCTCTGGTTCTATCCTGACTCCGCCTATCTTCCTTTCCATGACAACGAGGAGACCATAAATGATTGAAATTAGGTTTCTTTTAAGGATGGGCTCAGAAGCTGAATTAACGGGAAATGCCGGCCCATGGAGGGGAGAGAAGAGACTTTACTGCCCCCTGCTGGGCTCCACGTTTCCATCCGCCTATGCCGCCCTCCATTTCTGACACTGAATTTCCGGCTTTTGGCTCCTTTCACAAGCTAGATGCCCTCTGACATTTGTCAGTCTTTCTGTTTCTGTTTCGATGGAACACTGTTATGAAAAAGAGATAAAAACTTTAGCCTTCAGCGTCATGCTAATTCATAAACAAGGATAATCGCTAACCACTTCGCCACAGCGCTCAAATTGCTTCCAAGTGTTTTTCATTAAACCTAAGTGAAAACACTTCCCACGATGCCATTTTAAGGGAATATTATTAATCACATGCCTTGATTAGCTTTGGACAGTGGGATAAGCAACCAGCTGAATAAAAAGGATTCGCTTCTTTCTGAATATCCTCATTGTACAAGATGGGTGTTGCGGAAGGTTTTGGTTTTCTGAGAAACAGAGAGAGCTCGGTAGAGTGAGTGCTTTTCCAACTGTATTTTCATTTGCAATGTTTGGCATTTAATTTCATCTGGCTTTATATTTTAACTATCTGATTATAAAAGGGATTGTTGATACGGACGTCCTCAGGCTCTAAGGCAAAACATTCCAAATCTTTTCCACAGCACTTAAGAGAATAAACAATTTAATTTAACAATTAAATTTTTTTAATTTAAGAAATGAACAAAGTCCTGTAGTAGTTAGAAAATGTCTAAGTATGAAGTTTTTATTGGCTTCAAACTCTTCATTTGTTTTGTATTCTCTGCCCCTCATGTGAAAACACATGGCTGTGAAAAAAAGATGTCAGGGTTCCACAGAAAGCAGAAAATGTGCAGAAGGATTGTTATTGGCAAAACAAACAAATTAGCATGGGTGGGTGAACGGAACTCAGGGTTGAGGATTTGTGATTTTAAACTTAAATTGCATACTGTGTTGCTGGGCAAGAGTCCCTATTGTAAAAATGGGGATTCTTCCTGAAGGAATGTTTTCAATTTGATTCAATACAAAGTAATATCCTAGCAAAATTATTTATGTGATTTGACCTGCTTGATTCTAGAATTCATCAAGAAGGAGAAATCAGTAAAAAGACCTGGCAAAATTGTGGAAAAGAAGGAGGTCTTTGCCAGACGACATCAGAATATACAGGAAAGAAAGTCTGTAATCAGTGTGATAATGTTGCAGAGATAGAACAGGATGGTGCATCAAAAATGGTCACATTTATAGATGGGATCAATTAATAAATGATCCCGGAACACTTCATTGAAGAAAAGAGTTAGAACCCTACTATATACCATAGAATCATGAAATTGCAGGTGATTTAAGGGCCAAATAAAAAAACTAAATATTGTTAGAAGAAATTGAAGAGTCAGGGCAGCTGGCTGGTTCAGTCGCTAGAGCATGTGACTCTGGATCTCAGGGGAGCTCAAGCCCCGAGTTGGGCATGGAGCCTACTTAAAAAAAGAAGAAGAAAAAGAAATTTAAGAGTCTCTGTAGTCTTGGGGCAGAGGGAGTGAAGAGGGCTTTTAAGCTTGACATCATACTCAGAAAGCATAAGTCTAACATACTTGACCACATTCAGATGTTTAACTGCTTCCTGATAAGATGCCTTTCTTCCAGGTACAGCATTGCCTACTGTGGGATTTAAGGGAGGCCCACAAAGCTCCCTTTAACCTCCCCCATCACATTTCACACTACAGTGCAGAAAGGAAAGGACTGAGCACCAAGTACCCCTAAACCTAAGGGAGGCTCCACGCGCTCCGGGTCAGACCCACACAACAGTCAGTGGTCCTGAACACTGCCTCCCTTCATGTATCCCTCCTTAATTGGAAGTGGAAACAGCCATTCCCTAAAAGACCAGCAGTACTCATCTTGTTGGGAATTACACCCATTTACTTGATACACTTAATCCAGAAATTCAAGCTTTCCAGGGCCTCATGGAGACTCTTACTCAGGGACAGATCTGGATATTCCCTAGTCGTACTTTTCCCAAATTTGCACATATCCATGCTTCCCATACATAATTTGCAGAACCTAGTGCAAAAGGAAAAGGTGGGGCCCCTTGTCCAAAAGTGAGTATGAATTTTATGATGGTAACAGTGAGACATTAAGGCAAGCATGGGTGCCTTCCATGTGAATGATACCCTCATGAGGCTGCCTGTGTTCTCATCCCCAAACCCTTTCTTTATTGCCTTGTAGTTGTTATCAGCAAAATGTAATCTCAATTTCTTCTCTATTTTTTTTAAAGATTTTATTTATTTATTTGCCAGAGAGAGCACACAGGCGGGGGTGGGGGGCAGGCAGAGGGAGAAGCAGACTCCCCGCTCAGCAGGGAGCCCGATGTGGGACTTGCTCCCAGGACCCTGGGATCATGACCTGAGCCGAAGGCAGACGCTTAACCACCCGAGCCACCCAGGCGTCCCCTCAATTTCTTTTCTAAATGTTGAAAAGACTTCTTCATACTCTAACTCATTATTAGCTGCCCCTGAGGACACTGCCAGATGCCCATACCCTACATACTATGGTGCCTGGGGACGGGGTGAGCATCCTCTTTATTTCCCCCTGCTCTCCCTTTATAGAACTTTCTCTTCCTTTTTCAAAACTCCCATTTCTTTCAAACCCATGCCATCCACCCATATCACCCATATCTCTCCTTGTGCTTATCCGCATACCCCCCCCCCTTGTCCAGCCAGCAGGGGACAACGAATAGAAGACCAAAAAGTAGGTATTGAGAAAGTTGATCCACGATGTGTGCAATCATTTTGAAAACAAAACCAAAAAAAAAAAAAAAACAACAAAACCAAAAACTGGGTAGAGTACAAATTAGACTTGCCAACTGCATAAGAGCAGGCACGGTTTCAGCAAAGCGCCCGTACTGCCGGAATCACTCACGAGATCTGGATATTTGCATTCTATATTCTGCCTGTTTTGTCAGAGAACCGGCCAAGACGTGGCCTGTTGCGAAGCCAAGTCAATATTTATACCGTAAATATTTACGATTTCTTTTAAAAGTTGGCAAGGGGACAAGATGAAGGAGTCACTCGATATGACTTCGGCAGTAAATTCCTGTCCCTTTCATAGGTTTGTTGCTACAGTAAGCAAGAACCGAGAGGCCTGCAGGCCTGGCCATGCCTGTCCTGCACGGTCAGGATTTCTCCGATCATTGCTTCCAAATGCTGCCCTCTTCTGGCCAGAGTGCTTACTGGCAGATCCTGGCGACAGGAGCCTGCTTGGGGACACAGATGGGACCAGAGGCAGGGATACTCTGCAGGCATGACAAGCACCATGAGACAAATCTGGGAACAAAACGGGAAAGGTAAATCTACAGCCTCCGCCCCCCAAACCTCGATGTTCACTGAGTCCGCGTGTCTCCTCCTTGATCTTGTCCAAAGTCCACCTGAAGAAAACCAGGCAAGTCTAAAAACTCATCAGACTTGCTTTAGCACCTCCCGCAAGCTGAGGGCTTGGAAGAGTGAAGGCACCGTTGTCAGGGCCGCTCTCCTCTCTAGCACACGAATCCAGCACGCACCCTTTATCCTGCTTCACCCGTTGCTCTGACTTGCTGTGGGTGTCGCTGTCCCCGGAACCTCCACATGCAGCTGACCTGCTCTTGGACCCCCGGGGAGCCTTCCCGATGGCACCAGGGGTTTCCCCTCATTGCTAAAAGGTATATGGAATTGCTTCTCCACCTGCTGAATCTGGGATCCTCTTTCTCTAGAAAATTCCACATTGGCGATAGAAGCTGGGAAGGAAGCATGTTTTAAAAAAAGAAGAGAAATAGCAACTTTCGCCAGGGCAAGTAACTAAAATGTGAACTTTGATAATGTCTTTTTATAGTTGATCCCACAGTCTAAAGGCTCTGTGCTCGTCTTTATCAGGGTCAACATCACTTACCAACACACAGGCTGCAGATCTCCCCAGCATGCTTCGCTTTCCAGCACATCCAGGAGATGCTGATATGGGTCCCGCACACTCGCGTTAACCACCGAGGCTGCTCACAGCCAGAGGCGACCACCACCAGGCAGACAGCCTGGGGGGACAATGTGTTAGCACAGCAGTAATGGGCACCCTGGTTAGGAAGCTGTGGTCTAGAAAATGCCCCAGACTAAGGCCAAGTCGCTTGCCTTAATCAAGTTATCAGGAAATCCTGTGGACAGACCCCAAGGAGTAACAAGGAAAGACAAGCCAATTTGAATGCAAACAAAACATACCGAGCTCCACAATTCTTAGAGCGGCCCACGGTTGGTTCCTGTGGTTTCCTTCCTGGGGTGTCCTACAGTGTCCCCGCTGCCTCTACCTGTTCATTCTCTCAGGGCCAGCTCCAAATTCCCTCTGCCTCATGGTCTTCCTAACCATATCAGCTTCCCTGTCTGCTTTGGCCGCAGGACTCAGAACCTGCCCACCACCATTTGGCACTTGGTCTGGGGTTATTCACGGACGTTCCCTTGGAGCATGTTTAATCCTCTACCCACGTTCTCTGGCCTTTCAGGGCTGCATACTCCTTTGCTGGCCAAAATTACCCAGATCTGAGTCCTCGTTAGATGACATCAGGAATCTCCATCCTCCCCGTAGATGATAACTGAGGATTAGTGGAGAGACGCACCTGACCCGGCTGATGCGCCTAACTGCTACTGGGCATGCTCCGTGCAGGCTCAAGTGTTTCCTTGCTCTGTCCCTGTGTAGACCTCAGCTTCCCTCTTCTTTTACATATCTACCCCCCACCCCAGCACAGCGAACAATAAGGCAGCATGAAGGCTTGAGGATGCACAATAAGAATGGGAATGCATGTAAGGAATCTTTAGAACTTAGTAACAGGAATCACTGCTCCCACATCCAGCAGCCTTCTCCCAATGTACGGAGTCCTCTCTCTGTTGTCTCTCACCTCCGTCTATCTTGTGGACACGTTGCTATGGTTTCAGTCCCTCCTCATATAAGTGGGAGTCCCCCGGATCCAGTTCTGAGTCCAAAACTTCAATTTCATTTTTGTCCAGCGCTAGCCCCAGAGGATGAAATATAATAGTAATTCCCAAAGTTGGAGCTCTGTCTGCTATGCCTTTGCAAAATTGTTTCTCTCTTCTTTGTGGCAACCACCCATATAAGACTAAAGCCAGGGTTAAGCTTTGTATATTACAAATGCCCCTTAAAGAGTTTCCTTGAACAATAAAAAGAATCTTTCCTTCCAATATCAGATGATGCTGCTAGTATCCTGATATGTGCATATGACTGAAATTTTTTATTGACTTCTTTTTTATTTTTATTTTATTTTTTTAAAGATTTTATTTATTTATTTGACAGAGAGAGACACAGCAAGAGAGGGAACACAAACAAGCAGGGGGAGTGGGAGAGGGAGAAGCAGGCTTCCCACCGAGAAGGGAACCCGATGTGGGGCTCCATCCCAGGACCCCACCCCGGGATCGTGACCTGAGCCGAAGGCAGATGCTTAACGACTGAGCCACCCAGTTGCCCCAATTGACTTATTTTTTAAATTAAGCAGGCTCCATGCCCAACATGGGGCTTGAACTCACGACCCCAAGATCAAGAGTCACGTGCTCTAGCCGATTGAGCCAGCCAGGCACCCCTGACTGAAATTTTTTAAACTTTTGCCTGTTTTGAACCTAATTTGCCAAATTTATCTGCCTCAATGGCAAAAAACAAAGCCTTGTTTGCTCCTGTTTGTGGCCAAAATGTTGTCAGTTTTTCACGAAGGGAAAGTGGTCCCTAACAAGAAGCCAGAAATAGATTTCTGTTAGAGCAGCATGGTAGAGACTTGCTCCTCTGAATGTCTGTCTACCTCTTCTTCCTGCTGCCACAGTGAGACACTTGGCCATTGTTCCTTTTAAAGCAAGAAATAAACTTCGGCATTATTTCAGCCATCATGTTTTGGGTCTAGGACCCCAGTTAGCCTCCCCTTAACACAAGCTATAAATGGATACATCAGAGATGCCCCTGCTGAAATGTGGAGTTAGCGGAGGTCTGCCTGGTATGGGGAGCGACACTTATGGTCAAGGAGAGGCCTGCCCCCCACGCCTTTGTGACTTCCATCCCAACATTCTGTCTGAAATCCCACCACACAGATTTCATTACTTTGGATGAAGGCATATTCTTAGGAAGCTTCTCTGTAAAAAAAATTGTATCACCTGATGTTAACTTACTGCAATTAAAATTAAAAAAACTACATCACCTGAAAGAGATAGCACATAAAACCATTCCCTTTAATTACCCCTTTGCAGAGATGACCTTCTCAAATTTCTTTCTACTGAAACATCTAGTGAAAAGTCACGGAAGGGACACAGGCCGTGAAATGTCAAAGGGCAGATGGGTGAAGGAAAGCCAGAGGGGTATCTGGAGCATGGCGCATGGAGCCCTTGAGTTTTTGTTCCCCTAATGGACACGGAAGTCTGGGCCAGCAGTGGGTGGGATGTGGGACCATAAGATCCTGGAGAAACCTTGAGAGAGAACCAGAGGTTCTAAGAAGGGAGAGGGAGGCGTTGAAGGAAAACCTCATGCTCGATAATTTGGCTGAATACCGATCCTGAGATCGGTGGTGCCAGCCTTTCCCTGTTTTAAGTGAGTGATTTCGATGGCCCAGCCCATGGCCCCTCCCGAGAACCCTGTGCACAGTCATCAGTGAACCTTGGGATTTGTTCAAATGTAACCGTACGCAACCTTTCAGGGTTTGGATGATTTGACTAATTTTTCACTCAATAGCTTCCTTAGAGATTCCTCTACTGATAGCTACCATTTCAGACGAGGGAAGTTATTTTTCTCTCTGCGGCTCATGAAAAGGACAGACAGGTGGGCGGGGCAAGGCCTTTGGGGTTATCGGCACCAAACTCAACGACCAAAGAATTCAGTAGCATCTGTCCATGTACGGTTAGTTTTTAAAACAACTGTGGGCACATGACAATCGGTTTTGTGGTTAAAAATATTAACAGGACATTAAGATTAACAGTGATGAAACAGAACATTAAAAATTTGCATCCAGAAGGTGACATGTTTCAAAATAGCTGTGTATTCAGGGGTGGCAAATCCTGGAGCCTGTTTCCTTGGGCAATCTGCCCCAAGCAAATTTGGTTGTGTTCTCATTTCCTTGAGGCCGGCCGTGGAGGTGGCCGGCTTCCCTCACGGATGTGATTGCTGTAGCTCTGGTCCATAGTTACATTGGTCCTACCCTACGCCACCTAGATGCTTCTATTCGTCGTCTATGGCTGCCAAAATAAATCACTGAAAACTTACTGGCTTGAGCAATGCACATTTATTTTCTTACAGCTCTGTAGGTCAGGAGTTCAACCCTGGATTCACCAGATAAAAATGAATGGTGGGCAGGGCGGCGTTTCTTCCTGGAGGCTCCAGGGGAGAATCCGTTTCCCTGCTCATTGAGGTCAGTGGCAAAGTCCAGGCACGTGTGGTTAGAGGACGGAAGTTCCAGTTTCCTTGCTGGCTGTCAGTTGGGGCCACGCATAGCCCCTGCAGGCATCTCTCTGGTCCTTACACAGAGTTGCCTCCATCTCCGCTGGCAACAGGGTGATAGATCCTTCTTATGCTGCCGTCTCTCTGACTACCCCCCTTTCCCTTCTTATTCCACTTTTCAGGACTCATGCAGTTCAGATTGGGGCTCCCCCAGATAATGTGAGATCATCTCCCCCCCCCCAAGGTCTACAACCTTAATCCCATCTTCGAAGTCTCTTGTACCCTGTAAGGTAACATTTTCAGAAGGTTTGGGGACTGGGCATCCACAATGTTGGGGGGCTGTTGTTTTGCCTAGCACACTCTCAACTAAGAGTCACCTTAAAACCCTTGGCCTGTAAGTGATCAATGTGTTTCAGTGATAGGACCTGGCTCCATAATGCCTAGGTCAGGTTTCACTTTTTTTTTTTTTTTTAATCACATCTGAAGTTGAAGCTGATATCCATTGCTGGCTTGATCTCATGTTCCCATAAATACAGCTGAAGGGCGTTATCAGACGTACCGTGGAATCCTATGCTCTCAACAGCAATCTCTGCCATTCCGTCTTCCTCTTTTGCCCCAAAAATTAGGAGCTAAAATTTAAACCATTCCAGTTCGACCCCAGTGGGATGTCAAGAAGAGAGTTTACCTGGGTGTAGAGAACATGAGACTTCACTATACTTTTTCTATGAGTTGTGTTTATTTAAGTATTTTTATAAAAAAAACGTAAGCAGAACTAAGGTGTATCATCTTACGATAAGTGTTTTTCCTGGTATATATTCTCTCTACACCTCCCGGTTTGGCCCCCACTGGAAACCTGACTCCTTCCCCAAGGAGTCTGTTTCCTTCAAATGCAGGAAAACCTCATGTCTCATCTCTGATCACAGTGCTCACAGAGATTGGGCAGCATGAGCCAGACAGGAGCACCATTTCATGTGGGCTGGATGGTGGGTCACCAGGAAAGTAATAAATGATAAAGGAAGGTGGACCATCACTTCAGGATGGGGGAAGGAAAGGCGCTGAACTTCCAGCCCTGACTTGATACAGGATTAAAGCCACACAGGCTGGTTCAGGCCGGAGTGTGAAGAAGAAATGCTACTAATGTCAGAAGGAGACAAATACAGAAAGACCCAGGGCTGTTTTCAGTAGGTAGAAGGCACTGGATATCTGCTCTCTCTCTCTCTCTCCCCTGCTCCACAAATGAGTCCGCCTGCCCTTAGCCATAGCAGCTTGCTTCTTTTTCCACGAAGAGTCTCGGGTCAGGATTCCTCAGGCCCAAGCAGTGTCATCTGGGAGCCAGCCCAGAGACCCCAGTTGGAAATACTTGCCTGTCAGAAAATACTCAGAGGAGGCCGCCCGAAGAGTCCCCGTAATGGAGCTCTTAACGGGATTTCCATGCGGACTCACAGCGGGAGATTCGTCCCCTCCACACCCCTGCTAGGATATGCTTGTTTGGTCCCCCGTGTTCCCTGCTGATAGGACATCCCCTGCAACTGTGATGTGAATTGAATGTGCAAATGAGCATCCAGAAATCCTGGAACCTTTCCCGTAGCCTTAACTAGAGGGGATTTTTTTTTTTTTTTTGCAATTCCTAAACTTTTATTTTTCTTTCTTTCTTTCTTTCTTTCTTTCTTTCTTTCTTTCTTTCTTTCTTTCTTTCTTTCTTTCTTTCTTTCTTTCTTTCTTTCTTTCTTTCTTTCTTTCTTTCTTTCTTTCTTTCTTTCTTTCTTTCTCTTTCTTTCTTCTTTCTTTCTTCTCTTTCTTTCTTTCAATTCCATTAATTAACATAGAGTGTATTATTCATTTTAGAGGTAGAGTTTAGTGACTCATCAGTTGCATCCAACACCCAGTGCTTATCACATCATGTGCCCTCCTTACTGCCCCACCCCTCCACCCCCCTCCTCTCCTAGAGGAGAATCTAATGGAAGTTTGCAGCACCAGTTAACAGAGCAGTGAGGGCGGAGCGGCGTTGCCCATGCCTCTAAAAATCACGCACCCCAGACCAATAACTGCCCAGCTGGGAGTGGAAATGGAAACCTAGGAGTACCTTCATCTAGTGTCTGCTCCTCATCATCCAGGAGATTATCTACGGGGACCACAGCAAGGTTCGAATTCACAGCTCACGGAGGTTCCGACTACTGTTCAAGAAATTATTTTCTTTTTGCGGTACAAATACCGGCACAGAAGTGAGTTAATTGGAAGGAGGGCCGTTGGCAGAGAACCGTCGAGCTCCCTCCTGTCCATGTGGAGGTTCTGACGACTTGCCTTTGCTAAGAGACAGGAACTCTTAGACTGAGGTCGTTCCTCCTGAGCTTGCTCTGGGTGTAATTCCACGGAACACTTGCAGGCCAGCTGAGGGGGAACTGTTGGCGGGGGGAGTCTCCCCCTGTGTCCAGGTGCATGTCCAGGCGACTCATGACTCCCTGTGGAAGTGACAATTCCTGCAAGAGCCAGTCGTTGCCCACTTCCAGAACTCACAGACCTAATAATGTCTACAGAGTAGTTGGTTTGGATTTTTTTGGTCATGCTTTGCAAGGAACGGGTATCAGAATGTCTTGTTAGGGCCCCAAGTGGCAACCCATTTCAAAGTGGAGGCCGGCATTTTTGCTGTGTTTCCTCGCTGGACTGCTGAGTATCAGCAGAAGGCAGAGTGGCTTTTGAAAGACAGCGCCGTTCAAACTTGGGTTTTCACCTCCTCAGTGTAAGAGAAACCCTGACCGGCAGGCAAACTAGAAGCATACTGAGATTCCCATTTGCCTTAGTTATAAACACTGGATAAAAAAAAAAAAAAAATCACATTCGGCAGATCTTTTGTTTGCATAGTTCATTGAGTTCATGATGAGATGAGATCTGTTTGTAGCATACAGATAGCACTGGGTACGAGTGGTGGTTTGGGATTCCGAGTCACGAGTTTGCTTCCCTAGTCCGTCCCTCGACTCAAGCTCAGTGTGACCTCGAGTTAGCTTGTTACCTATTTAAATATCAGTCTCTTCAGATGTAAAATAAAGATAACCTCTCCTTGTAGGCTGATGGGAGATTTATACACACGGCAGGCTAGAGAGCTCTAAGCACAGTCTGACCCATTACTCTAACTTGAGTATTAGATGTTGTCATCTTTGCTAGCAAAATGAAAAAACTAAACCATCAACGGTATGAGATGTTATGCCTTTCTCAAGGGGATAATGTTCTTTGAGGGTAGCTAAAGACTATTTTAAAGTTAATCTCTTCTTCCTTTGGAACAGACAAAAAAACCAACAACGATGATTAGTGCAACTATCTTAACTAACCTCTCATAATACAGTGATGTGGGACTAAAATATTAGGTCCAATACATCTGCTTGTATAATTTGGAGCTGACTGTGCTGTTAGGTCATGAATTCAAGGTCTGCAGCAACCCAGTGGATCCAGGATGGCTCTGAACTTCAGCCATAAAATGAACAAAGATCCCAAGCAAAACTGCCGGGAGTCTGGGCAAAGCAGCGCTGTCCGGGGGAGCAGAATTTCCTGGGCAGAGCCCCTCCCTGACCCTGGCCTCCTCCCAGGAGAGCCTCGCCTCTATGAATGCACATTCAAGGTCTAAAATACAGGGCAGTTTCACAAGCCATTGCCTGGGCAATGGGTGGGGAGGCACAGGACTTCCTGGCAGGCTTTTAGATCTCAACAATAAAACACCTATCAGCCCCTTGGAGACCCTGGAGAACTCTCTGGACTTCTCCTATAGAAGGAAAGAGCTAACCTCCACCCATGTGATGAATCGCACTGTAGAACTCTTCTGACATATGAGGCTGGCACCAGTTCTGAAATTTCTCTGTAGAATTTCCCACTCCTGGTAAGAGAGTAGGAGTTAGGCACAGTTCTAGCACTTTAACTCCTTATCTCTTTTTTGAAAGTCTTTGCTGTGCAATAATTTTGTAGAGAAAAGAAGATTTCCAATCAATAGCTCAATCAAAAGCGTTTCCCTGGGTGGCACGTTATTTCAGAGAGCACAGGGATGGGGAGGGATCCGGTTTTTCTTGAGACTAAGGAGTTGCCTGAAATTGCCACCTGAACCCTCTTGTTCCCATAATAATAATAGGCCTAATTGTGAAATTCCAAAAATCTTGCTCAGGAAAAGAGAAAGGAAGAAAAACAGCAACTGTTGGCTCTGAAATTTCCTGGAGACAAAAATGCCAGCCCTGAGGAGGTGCAACCCACTTGTAATTCTGCCCGACGGAGTGTGACGCTCCGCCCCCTACCCGTGTGTCTGCGCACATGCGCACAGCTGTTCGGGGTCGGGGGGGGGGGTGGGGGGGTAGGCAGAGCGTCGGCCTACCACGTCACGGTCATGGCCAGGCTCGTGCCAGCGGACCCCTGAGCTGGCTTCCCGCGCTAGACAACCTTGAGCGCTTTCCAGGGTTTCTTGTTTCCTCTCCTTACCGCCTCTTCCTCCTTCCCTCCATTACCCCAATCTCTCTCAAAAGGATCTTAGTCCTGTGACACTTGTGCTGGGAGAGGGCTTTACTTGGCGGCTTTTGGTTTACAGGATCGTTGGTGAACAATCAGTCTGTCTGGCAGGAAGGTACGCCCACAAATATTACAGGGAACCAGCTGGCTCAGGGCGCTGGTCCAAGCAGCTTCATTTAAGGCATCGAGATCATAGAAGCCTTTGGCAGAAAAGTTAAAAAAAAAAAAAGAAAGAAAGAAAGAAAGAGGAACAAAAAGGAAAGAAAAGAAAAAGAAAAATGGTAAAATGGATCAGTTTTTATTCTGGAGAAACATACTCTACTTTTTATGGAAAATATTTTCAGGAAATACCTGTTGACTGAGGCTTTTAAACAAATCATACTACTTTTGCCAAAAAAAAAAAAAGTGCCACTCCCTCTTGCAAGGGTTGAATAAAAAGTTAGCTATGAACCAGAGACTTTTCGCTCCTTGTATTTTAAAAAGGGGAAGACATTGTTTTATGTGTTATGATATGCATTCTTCACTAATTATTAACATCTTTGCTTACACATTATTATCTTGCAAATACAACTTTTGGCCTTCTTTCAATTGACTCTAAATATAAACTTACAAAGGGAAAAGAACATGCATTTGTATTCTCCTCTTCTGTAATCCTTCAGTGGAATGTTCTGAAAAGCCAAAACTGACAGTTGAGGGTGAATTTAGGATGAATGATATCCTAAAAATGTATCATCTCTTCAAGGCCATAAACTTGGAGATTCTTTAAATAATTAGAGCGAAGAATGCAAACAGAATAGTTAATCTGACAAAAAGAAGTGTCCTTAAGAAAACAACCAAGACATCTGAGAAATGTATAATCTTCATTGGCAGACCATAGGAAAAAAGGCATATGGCTTTATTTTAGAAAAACAGTGTGGGATTTAGCTTTAATAAACCTTATTTAAATAGAATGGCTTTAGTACATTAAATTGACTGTGTCTTCGAATCACCCCAAATAGGTCCCCTTAAGTGTAGCCAGGCACTCAAACATAGATTGCATACTTTTCTTTTTATCATTTTCACAGCAAATATTTCTTCATTAAAGCCCAAGCAAATCTCCTGTGACTTCTTCCTAATGGTTCACACAAGCATAGCAAACTTTAGATTCCCAACCTGCTACTCCTCATGTTCTTTATTTTACTCCACGGGAAATTGAACCCCAGCACAACCTCATTTTTCTCCTTTGGACAAACCAGTATCACTTTCCACACGAATGTATACTTTGAAAGCTTTGAAAACTATTGAAAAAGGAATGGCGTGGACTTTCTCCTCACTCATACAATGTAATATGTATTCAAAAATTCCAGAGTATTCATTGAGTCTCACTGGGGATGATTCATCACATCGCTAAAAGTTTTTGAGCAGGACATTGACTTTGGATCTGGAGGAAGGGTTCTTTGGATTCCATGACCATAGTAAGTCCGTGGGGGTGGAAATCAGAATGGGAATTCTCTCTGCCTCGAGATGAATGACGCCTTCAGAAACAAAAACAGCATGGCGCCCAGAGGAAAACTGCAGGGAAGTACAGTGATAGGGCCTACCATTTCCACCTGTGGCCAGTAAGAGACTAATGAACACCCCCAGGGCCTTCAAGCCCGTCATTTCTCTCTCCTCTTCGAGACTTGTGATCATTATGCTCAGGCACAGAAGGTGATAAAGTCAGAAGTGAAGAAAACAGATTTTTTTTAAGATTTTATTTAATTATTCATAAGAGACAGAGAGAGAGAGAGAGAGAGAGGCAGAGAGAGAAGCAGGCTCCCCGCTGAGCAGAGAGCCTGATAAGGACCTCGATCCCAGGACCCTGGGATCATGACCTGAGCCGAAGGCAGACGCTTAACCATCTAAGCCACCCAGGCACCCAAGAAAACAGATTTTTGACACCACAGAGAATTGCTAGGAGAGAGTTTCAGTGAGGCAAACAAGGTCTTTGTGGGCAAATGCTCTAATTTCAATGGATGCATGTGTTCATCTTGAGCCCTTTTCCCACCTGAACGATGAGTCCTCCTACTCTTGGCAAGGACTGTGAATAGTTGGGTTCTAGCAGCCTCTAGAACTTCATCATGACAACCTAGATTCCACTCTGTGGGTTGTTAGAGAACTCTCCCGGGTCACATTTCTGACAAGAGTGCTCTGGACTGATCAATACTAAATGACTTGGAGGTACCCTCCAGTTATGCAAATCTACAGTTACAGAAGGAGGATTACTGAATTGAATGATACTTTTCTTAAAACCAAGAATGATTTTCCTTTGAGGCGATCCACTGAGAAAGTGATGATGGTAGAAATAAGATTCGCAAGTCTGAGTTGGCCTGGCAAACATTCTCTGAACTACTTTGTTCTCGCCCCAAATGGGCAAACAAACGCTCCGTCAGTAGGCCACACACGGCAGTCAATGGGGTTTCATTTGGCTTGTGCGGTGCTTTACAAAGCATTAATTGCAAAATTTGAAAGATCTGGGCATTGCCTATCGATTTCTGGATTTACAGTTTCTTCTGTGTTTTCGAAAAACATGCCCACACTGGGCTACATTTCTTAATGGTAACAGCAGGAAGCAGGTAGCCGTGGCCTCCTTTAGAAAGAGTCGGTATTCTCCCACTCCCGTGGCCCCCACCCTCCCTTTTGTCATACGTGGACTAATTTATTCAGTTTGGCACCCTGGCTGGTGGACCCTGAAAACTGTGAGGCCGGTAGCCTGCTCTGTGAACACTAAGAAACATTCATATTTGAAAACATGTCTCCAGGTGCCCGCCAAGATTTTTTAAGCTTCATGTTTTTTAAGTATAAGTTTGATAATATACGAAAGTAACTTTTGGGAAATACAGGGAATGCCAGTGGGTCGCTCTCCTTGCACAGTTTTGACAATAGTGTCTTTACGTCTTAGCATCTGAGGCCCTTTGGTCAGGCCTTCTAGAACTGTTTTTCCTATTTGGTTATAGTCAAGACAGTAAATGTTGCTGATTGCAGTTATTTGAATAAATAAGAAGGAATACCTCTCCTCTTAATAAGTTCAGAGAGAAAAGTCTCCCTTTACAGACTCAAGTGTTTTTTTGTTTTTGTTTTTGTTTCCCAGAACTTACCTGTAATGGTCCTGACTTCTGGTTTTTTAGGTTCTGATCTCCTTAACTCTTTAGGTAACAAGTTGTTTTCATTATGCCACTTTTTCAGACATTGTGGTTCATGGATGGCAATAGATTTTGTTCCATATTCACGACCACAAATGTAGCAGATAACTGTTGGTGGACGCCTTATCATTGTTGGCTACAAGTAATATAAAATATCTGTTAGATAAAGTGCAGGCGTAGAAATTACACTTTAAATTATAATACATTCACATTAGCTGGACAATCACATTTTTTAAAAATTCCAGCCAGTCAGGTAAATGGAAATTTTTTTGACAACTAAGAGAACAAACCATGTCATCTGAGTGATTGGGGTGGGGGTGCAGGTGTGGGTTTGGGAGGACGATAGGAGATAAAGAAGAGCTGACCAGAATTCTACAAATTGGTACTTTATAAAATGTGTTTTCTCATTTAATGATTTTTGATTACCTATCTTCCGGCCATTCTCCACGCTGGGAGACTACGGAAATAAATCAGGTATGAATCATCTTTTCAGTAACATCAGGCTCTAGTAAGCCAATATTCCTGAGAAGTCAAGTCATTAAGTGTCACTGGAGAGTCTAGAAGGGACATTGTGTAGCGAGCGTCCCACGTTCCCTCACCTTAACAACTTCCTGTGATTCTAAGCCTTTTCTGACCTGGAGCAGGCTCCACCCACAGGCAGGGCGGCTAATCAACCACAAGTGGGAGTTGGTCGATAATGGCCACTTCACCAAGGCTTTTTCCATGCAGTGTTCCAAGAGCCCCCGGTGGGATTTCACCTCAGCTGCTCATTCACACACTATATAGACTTCCTTCTCTTCCCTGTCGCTCCTCCCACAACTTTACTGGGGGTCCTGGGATCACCACCCCAATAAACTACTTGGACTCAAATTCTTTTCTTAGCACTTGTTTCTGGGAGAACTAAATCTAAGGAAGACTGAAGGTTAAAATGGAATAGGGAGTTTTTGCTTCTCTCCAGGGTATAGAAAGTGACACGAAACTTTGCTCCCACCTAAGCAATAAGAACAAATCAGAGAGCTTACGGAAGCATAAGTTTTTAGTCTATTGGAGAATCAAAGTTGCAAGGTAAATTAATGAACCAGAAGGACCGCCTGAGTTTGAGAGTGGATCAGCACAACCAAGAGAATCTCCCAGGCTGCAACCTTATGTGAATATGAGACAGCAGGTGTCTCCCACAGAGAGAAGGCAGGACAGCTGAGTGTGAACCTTACTGAAATGCAGGCATGCATGCAGTAACTATCTATATAAGCCCTCCCACACCCCGTCTTACACCCAGTAACAGTAAGGGGTGGGGCAGTCTAACAATGCGGAGAGAAACCCTCACCAATTCAGGAATGCAGGTCCTGCCTAAATCTGAGGCTGGAGAACTAGGCCTTGCTCTGGGTTCGAGATAAGAACAATCGACTGCTGATGGAGGGGTAGGAACTAAGGAGGGAGGGGACAGTAGGAGGGACTCCCTCCGTGTTGCATGCCGGAAGGGTCCACAGCAGCCTAAGGCTGCGGCAGGAGAACAGGGAAAAGCCTTGTAGCTCCCAGGCTTTATATGAAGTACAAGGCAGGGGTAGCTTACCATTGGGGAGTTTAAACCCCAGGACTAAACTTACCTAAAGCAAGGACTAAACATTGGAAATAGATTGTCATAGAATTCTTAGATTTTTCTTAAACTGATTTTTTTAAACAGAGAATGTGATATATTAAAGGTGCAAATTTTAATGTCTACAGTAATCACAAACCACAAACACATGCAAAGAGGCAGAACTAAAAATTCAACATGGGACGTAGAATGAAAAAAAAAAAGGTAAATTAACCACTTGCCGAAGAAAGATAGGAAAGAAGGAACCAACAAAACAACAAACAAACAAAAAAGGGCAAGAGGAATAGAATTAAAACACCAAGGTGATAGACTTACACTCAAACAGATCAATAATTACAGCAAATATAAATGGACTAAAGAACATAATTGAAAGGTCTGGATTGACAGACTAGATAAAATAAAAAATCTCTAGATGAAAAACCCCAACTATATGTTGGTTACAAGAAACACATTTTATGAATAAAGGCACAAACAGTTTACAAGCAGAAGGATGGGGAAGAAGTTTCATGTAAACACTAATCAAAAGAAAATGAGTATGGCTCTATTAGTGGTAACACATAAATGAAATGCAAAGGTTGGAAATGTTTCTTCCAGTTGTGAAGACCAGGGAAGCCTGAGGGAAGTAGCATTTGAAGAATGGGTAGAGTTTGGATCACAGAAGGTTTTGGAGATGGGGAACAGCATGAGCGAAGCCTCAGGGACAGGAACCTAAAAGTGAGTGGAGAGAAGAGCAACTAATATAAAATATTTATATTAATAATAACAAATAGTTGCCCAGTGATAAGTGTAGCCTTGAGAACTATAATCAGATAGTTTGGCTGCAGCCGTGCTATGAACAACCATGAATGCCATGTTAAGATCTGGATTTTGTTTTGTAAGTGATAGGAAGCTATTAAGCAGGGGAATAACCTATAATTGCACTTATAGAAAATTAGTCTGGCAATAATGTATCTCCAAGGGCTGTGTTGGCAGCACATCAATGAGAGCTTGAGCATCCCTGGCTCTGGGGTAAGGAAATCATGGATCCAAGAGAACATCAGTGGTGATGTCACTTGCGGAAAAGAGGAAACCCGGAAAGGCAGGTTAGGGAAGGAGAAAAAAGTGGATTCTGTTCTGGACGTGTTGCGTTTGATATCCTAGTAGAATTCAAGTGTAAGTCCAGCCAAAATAGCAAATAGAGTCCTGTCCTTTGGAATTAATGGGTTTCAGAGCTTTGCACACAGAGATGATGTTTAAAACCATGAAAATTCCAGAAAAGTAGAATATAGAGTATGTATGGAGGGAAAGTCCTGAGGGAAATCTACAGTGAAGAGATTGGGCAAAGGAAATCACAGCCTGAAAAGACAAAGGTTCAAGTTCTCAATTAAAGAAACAGGGCGTGGAGACAAAAGACTCCGTTCAGAATTCAGGAAACACTTCCGGTTTCCAGAAAGGCGGCATCACTTCTGTCCAATGCCACAGGGAATAATGGGGGGTTGAGGAAAGTCGCTAGATTTGGTTGCTGACAGATTATATACCAGTGACTTTTGAGAGTTGAGCTCTGACAGAGGGATATGGGTAAAAACTTAACTGTTAAAAGTTAAGGATTAAGTCAAGGAAAACAGAAATACAACTTCAAAAAGTTCGCAGAAAGGAAATTTGAGACAGAGGTAGAGCTGAAGAAAGATCTGTTTTGGGGGCGCCTGGATGGCGCAGTCAGTTAAGCCTCTGACTCCTGGTTTCTGCTCAGGCCCCGATCTTAGGGTCATGAGATGGAGCCCCACGTTGGGCTCTGCACTTAACTAGGGTCTGCTTGAGATTCTTTCTCTCTCCCTGCCCCTCTCCCCTACCCCCCCACTCTCTCTCTCTCTCCAAAATAAATAAATAAATCTTAAAAAAAATAAAGAGATCTGTTTGGTTGTTGTTTTAGGGGTAGAACAATCTTAGGCAGAAAGAGACAGTTAGCACTGAGAGCAGAGGGCTAAGTATGGGAGCAAGGTCTCTGAGGAGGCAGGAGGAGATGAGATCCCCGGATGTAATTAGACATGTTAGCCTCTGAGGACAAGGAGAAAAGACGAAAGAGGGATGGGTCATCAGGAAGTGAGGCACAAGAAGGAGCTCCTACAGGATGAATTCAGCCTTCTAACTATGAGGCAAACCATCTTCAGAGAATGAAGAGATTTGGATTCTGGGAAATAAAATAGCAAAAATTACTGAGGTGTTTGCAAAAACAAACTGGGATTCTCTTGGTACCGCAGAGAATCTGACAGTCATTCAATTAGGGAAGAATACTCACCGGATAATGGGAAGACCCAGTGAGGATGAGCTGCAAGAAACTTAGTGGAATGAAAAGACCTTTGCCAATGTTTGTAAGTAGCACTGGGTGGCGTGAAAGCAGAAACAAATTAAGTTGGTGGTGTGGTTTCCTTTGGGGATATAAGACACGGTCAAATGTGTGCAGGTTTGAGAGTCAGCCAGCTTTTCACTAAGGCTCATGGGGGTTACACCTGCAGTGCAAAGAGAGAGCAAAATCAAAACAAGAAGGAAGCACGTTTCTGGTTTCTGCATACCCGAGCAGGAACGACAGATTCTAGATGAGTGAAGTCACTAATACACAGCAAGCAAAGTGGAAAATGGAGTTACTCCCGAGATGATCCACTTTTTAAAAAATACACATTATTTGCTAGAGGGGAGGTAGATGGGGGACGGATGAGATAAGGTAAAGGGGATTCGGAGGTACCAACTTCCAGTTATAAAATAAGTAAGTCACAGAAATGAGAAGTACAGATAGGGAATATGGTCAGTAATATTGTAGTAACGTTGTATTGTAGCAGATGGTAATGACACTTGTCTGGGGTAAGCACTGGGAATTTACAGAATTGTCAGATCACTATGCTGTACACCTGAAAGTAATACAGCGTTGTATTATATTGTATGTTGACTATACTTCAATAATTTAAAAAAAAGAATAATTTTTAAAATATTTTAATTAATTAATTAATTAATTAATTAATTAGAGAGAAAGAGAGTGGAGGGAGGGGCGGAGGCAGAGAGAATCTCAAGCGGACTCTGAGCTCAGTGCAGAGCCCGATCTGGGGCTCGATTCCACGACCCTGAGATCATAACCTGAGACAAAACCAAGAGTCGGATGCTTAACTGACTGAGCCACCCAGGCGCCCCAAAAGAATCATTTTTTTTAAAAGCACATTATTTGAAGTAGAATATTTTTCTTCTATTATTCTATGCTGAACCATGCCAATAAACTACATTTCTCAAAAAATGGCTAAATTGTTTTTAGACTTCTCTTTTATTAGCCATGTAAGAGGATCTAATGCCTGAAAAGTGACTTTAAAAATATTTGGCGAATTCGAGACCTAAGAGAAAGGCTAAAGCAGAAGCAGTGATTTTCAAAATACTCAACAGTTACTATTTTTTACATGTTCATTTACTTGAGGATTAATTAAATACAGGCTTTTTTAGTTTAACATGAGAAGCTTGTCTTTTTACTTTGAGAATAATGAATATTAATATTCCATATGGAAAGCATGAGCCGATTCCAGTATTTAACCAAGCATATAAGCAAAATAAATGGCACGGGTCATTAATGGGGACATTCATGTCACATTGTCAGAAGGTTTCCTTTGGAAGGAAAAATTAGAAGAAAACAGGCAGACCCAGAGGCCAGAAGACATGCACAAAATAACTTAAGGGGATGTGGGAGAAAATTAATACCATAAAAAGGCTAAGATGTTCTATATTATATTTTCCAAAGCTTGGTCCATGCTCTCTATTTGTGGTTGAACTGCAGTTGAACCTGCAACACACTCCATATTCTTAGGTTTTAAACATTTCACTCCTAAGCCTGCTCGAGGGAAGTGCAAGCAACCCAGAACACAGCTGTAGAGAAAAATGCATCCCCTGTGGGGCTGAATGGAGATAAGATAACCTCTTTTATTTTTCATTCATTTCACGATTGTCAGTCTGAAACTTGCAAAGAGAACTAAACGATCTCCATCCCCTGGTCCCTGCCGTGGGTTTGCTCTTCAGCCTCTTTCTCTGGTGTTTTGAGCAGGATGGGGGCGCTGTGGGGAAGATGGAGAGGGAACAGAGGTAGAGGGGGTCAGCACCCCAGGAAAGAAAAGGGCAGGAGGCTCTGCTATGAAAGGGCACAGCCCAGCCGAGCAAGGCAGGCGCACTGAGGCTTTGCCCCGCGCGGCGTGGGGACTGTCTACCCGGGGCCTTGCCAGGGCCACGGATTCCAGGAAACCGTAATCAAAGGAAGGCAAAGAGGAAGCCGATAAGTCTAAAGTTCCGACAGAGCGAACGGTTAGATCAACAGTTTTCCTGTCAACATTTCAGATATTCTTGGGGTGAGGCGTTAATTTTTTAACATCTAGATAAAAGATTTTTTAAAAGAAGTTAATCCCTGAATCTACAGAAGAGCTCTTTCAGGTGTGAACTGTTTTATGGGGGTGGGGGGGAGCAGCTAAAGCCCCACCCCCATGCAAGTTTCTTAGGACTCATCACAAATTTGCTTTTGCTTCCTGATTTCCTGGGAAAGTCTACTGAGGCTGGAAATGGACAGAGGGCGTTGAGCCCTTCAGGGAAAGCTTTCAGACGTGTGTATTTCTTTTAACTTGAATCCACTAACTTTCATATGTTTCCAATCATTTTGCTGGCCACCTTTGGCATTATCATTTTATTTTCCACGCAGCATTTTTTCCCCTCCTTTATGCTAATGTCTTTTCTCTGCTGGGAATGCTTCATGTTTAATCTTTTGGGCCAGGATTGTGCATGGCAAAGGAAAGTGGACATTTAACAGCTTTTCTCCGGGTCACTGTGGGTGACCGGCCATCTACCTACTCACTATTACAGTTTAAAAAAAGTAGCGGTCACAACCAGCGTTGGCGAAGATGCGGAGGAAGGGGAACCCTCGTACACTGTTGGTGGGAATGCAAGCTGGTGCAGCCACTCTGGAAAACAGTATGGAGGTCCCTCAAAAAAGTTAAAAGTAGAACTAGTCTATGACCCAGGAATCACGCTACTGGGTATTTACCCAATGGATACAAAAACACTAATTCAATGGGACACATGCACCCCGATGTTTATAGCAGCATCATCTACAAAAGCCAAACTATGGAAGAAGCCCAGATGCCCATCAATAAATAAATGGATAAAGATGTGGTATATATATATACAATGGAATATTATTCAGCCATCAAAAAGAATGAAACCTTGCTGTTTGCAATGACATGGATGGAGCTAGAGATTATAATACTCAGTGAAGTCAGTCAGAGAAAGACAAATACCCTATGATTTCGCTCATCAGTGGAATTTAAGAAACAAAACAAAAGAGCAAGGGAAAAAAGAGAGAGAGAGAAGCCAAGAAACAGACTCTTAACCCTAGAGAACACACTGATGGCCACCAGAGGGGAAGGGGGTGGGGATGGGGGAAATAGGTGTTGGGAATGAAGGAGTGCACTAGTCATGATGAGCACCAGGTGATGTATGGAAGTGTTGAATCACTGTAATGTACACTTGAAACTAATGTAAAAGTAAGATTAAAATAAAATAAAATAAAAAATAAATAGGTGTGTAATACCACCCTCTAAGCAATGGAAACAGAAAAAGGACCAAAAAGGAGAGTGTTTTGGTATTAAACGAGGTATTGACAGAAGAAGAATGGAAATAATTCCAGTAATCCTAGATTAGGATATCTATTTCAATAGCTTCAAACAGCTCCCAGTGACCACCCTGAGAGCTCAGGCTGAAAGGAAACCCTAGCAAACAGCACAGCTCAATCCCAATAGAGCTTATAGAAGGAAGGATAACAACTGGTTGAAGGGGAAAAATCCTCCAAGCATTAAGTGTTATCATACGAATCCTAACGAAATTGATACTGAAAAGTAAAATCAAAGTCTTTACTAGCAATTTTACAAAAGATCAGAAACACTCTACATTTGGCCCTTGCTTATACTAATCCCACAACAAAAACTAAGTAATAATAATGTGAAATTATATTTGTGTGACATCATTTCTAGGAGATTAGGGGAACATAATCCAGCAAGGTAGCCTTTTGGAGATTTGTGGTGAAGTAGAAATTAGTAATATTTATGCTGCAATAGTCCCCTTTGAAAATCTAATGAGTTATATGGTCATCTTTCCAGAATAATGCACACGTATACAGAATTATGGGTATGATTTTGAACAATTGGTGGACTCCGTAAAGCCTACCCATTAGCCCCAAGAAGTCAGCTGTTGAAACTTTAGTCAGAGCAAACTTTTTTTTCCCCCCAAATAGAGGCTTCTTTGTGTAAGGAGCCATTTGGCACCATTTAAATGACTCAAAAAAGGGCTGAGTTGAAGAGAACTTATGAAATACACCACCTCTGGCTTTAGGATGATCTTAAGTTCTGCTTTGCCTAAAACAGTCCCTATGATGCCTGTTGTCTTGACATGTATTAATAGCTCCTTCTTGCATTCTCTGAGGTGTCCCCATTTGATTAACAGATTATGTAATCACTCTACTTCTGATCCCCTTTGGAAAACATTATTTAATAAAATAGAAGCAATCAAGAAATGAAACAACCAGACAAGCTCAGAAATCTTGAAGCCGTGACTCTAAGACTGGCAATGGATCCAGTTAAGCCTAGAACTAAAGCAAGACGACCCTAGAAATTGGGGGTTTGAGAAGAGAATAAAAAAAGAACATACCTTGACATACAAAAATACTTATCAAAATTTGGGAAGGGAAGGAGAGGGGCTAAGATGTTAATGATACTAAATTCTTTACTGTCACGACAAACAGTCACTTAAAACAGTATAAAATTAAAACCCAGAGTTACATTTTTTTTTCCAAATCTGGTAACTTATCTTTGTTTTTTAACTGTAGTGGGTCCTTTAAAAATATTCTTTAAAGAATATTCTTTAGGGAAGAAATATTTTTCTGAAGCTCAGCAATACCATCACCATCTCTTTGGTTTCTTTTTGTCAAATTCAAGTAAAATTAAATATAGTATCTCTGGTTTTGCCTTTATAATATTCTCTGGTTTTGCCTTTATAATATCTGTATTAATAACTTGCACATGACAACCTTAGTCCTATGAAAACATCTGCATGCCTGCCTATTTATATATGTTCGTGCCCAGAGAGAGATGGCTGGAGTAATAGTCACTTAGGCCAAATGAAAAGGAGCTCACAGCAATTTTTATGCCAATCTTTGTACTTTACTAGGGGCTTGAATTTTTTATAATTTTTTTGAATTTTTTATAACAAACTTGTGTCATTTTTATAAGACTTTTTTTAATTCTTTTTTTTTGAATTTTTTATAATAAACTTGTGTCATTTTTATAAGAATAATAAAATGATAAAAAGAATATCAACTCCAGGGTCAAAACTCAAGTTGGGATTAGGTAATCAAATCAGTCCTAACAGGAAAAATCAGGTGGGGCCCAAAGTACTTTCCGAATATTCCTTAAATAACTGATAAAAGATGGTAATCAAGCTTGTGTATATAAGCCAATCTAGTGTTGTCATCAATTAGTAATTGGACCTAGAATTAATATTACAAATGAATAGTTTTGCATAGCATAAAATAAAACTGTAATGCAAAATGAAAATATTTACAGTGTCTTAAATTACATTAGTCCAATAGTACCTTTTTATTTTGTCAACTGTTTATAGTTAACATACATCAGTCACATGTTTATATGATACAACTTAATTGAAGCCCTAGAATTCTACTCCATTACTTTAAAAAGCAATAAAAAGGCCTGGGGAAAAAAAAATCTGAAGACAGAATTTAGCATGAGTTTGTTTCCACCTAAGATAATCTAAATCCAGGTCTTCCAGATATTTTCATTTTGTTCAGGCTCATTTGTCTGGCTTGGTTACATTAGCCAAAATATGATTTCAGAAATGACTAAATGGAACCGTATGGTATTAGCCATCTTATGCTGAAAAGTGGCAGCCAAAAGGATAATTTGGGGGGATGGATGGATTGAACCATCCCCTGGGTCCTGTGTTGCCCAACTGTGGCTGGACTGACAAGTCAACATATAATTTTCAGCCTCCCAGCTGCCCCCCTCTCTTCTCTGCACTTGACTATGTTTTGTGCAGACTTGGCCTGTCTGATGTGGTATCCAGAATTTCTGTGGTTCTTCGTGGCTACAGAATAAAGGCCAAACATTTCATGCTGACTTCATTCATGCCAACTTTAGCCCCGTGAAACAGGTCTACTAGCAACACCAAACTCAGCCCCAGACCCCAGGCCCACAGTCCTCAACTTTTCCTACCTTCATGACTTTATTCATCTGCTCCTTCCAGCAATAACTATTTAAATGGAGGATAGCATCTTCCCCGTGCTGGAGGTTATGGGGAATGCCAAAAACCTTAACTCTCCTTAGTAATGGAGACTAGCATATCAATTACTCATTCAATTAGAAGGCAAAATTGGTTAAGTGCTGTGATAGATGGGGCCCCACAGGAGCCTCCAATAGGAAGGAAGGAAGGGTTTTGACCAGAAGCCAGTAAAATGGGCTGTTGAAGTGGTAGAAACGTACTTGACCTATTCAACAACTGTTTAATATTACTGTAGTCAGTTAACATGAGCACATTCAAGTCGGTCATGAAAACTGATTAGAGAGAGTGTGAGAGCAAGGATCAGTCTATTCAAAATAGGTGGTCAGTCCTTGAGAACACACTCAAAGTTTGGCACCTCTTCAAAGCATCCTGCCACCTTTCCGCTTGGGTCCTGACCCCAGACTTCACCTTCCTGCCACAAGAAGCTAGCCATGCCTCAGACGCTGGGGAGTGATTTGACAGAAGGTACTGGCAGCCAGCACTTTCTCTGCCAACAGAACAGCATCAGCCACTGCTAAGGCACTGTGCTGTTTGGGGCATCAGGCAGAGAGAGGGCAATGAGAAAAGTAACGCAAAGGCTCTTGATCGTACTGAGACCTGAGTGTAAGGTTGAGGATCTCATCTCTTTGAGGCAGAATCAGATGAAGGCATGGATCACATGGGGGCACTTTATACTTTTCCTAGATTAAACAATCTTGATTTCTTTCTTGTTGAGGAAATGCAGATGGGTTTTTGCCTGCCCTGAAGTAGACAGCACTCTTAAGTGATAATAAAAACAGTAAGGCACGTGTTGTGATGAGCACTGGGTATCATATGCAACCAATGAATTGTTGAACACTGCCTCAAAAAACTGATGACGTACTACATGCTGGCTAACTGAACATAATAAAAAAAATAAAAAAAAAACAATAAGGCAACTGGAAAAACCTGTGAATAGATAAAGTATAACACTGTCATGGCATGGACCATTACTTAGCAATAAGTACCACCGCCGCTTGCACCAAAGTGGATAGCACTCAGAGCCCTTAGGCTGAGAGCAGCCAGACACGGAAGAGTCCATTGCTGCCTGATTCCAGGGAGAGAAAATCCACACTAAGCTGTAGTGTTTAAAAATCAAATCAGGGGTTGCCAGGAGGTAGGATCAAGAATGAAGTATATAAGGAATCTTCGGGGTGATGAAAATGTTCTGTATCTTAGTTATGGTGGTGATATAACAGGTACATAAAACTGTCAAAACTCACTGAATTGCCCGAGTTTAATGAATGCAGTTTATTGTTTGTTTTCGTTACCCAATAACACTGGTTAAAAACCACTCACGCAGACCTCACTTAGGGGAGTATCTTGCATTGCCGTGATCAGGGACTGCAGTCAATTTCAAGTCAGCAGTACACCCCGTCACAAATGATGTATCTTATTTTTTTAAAAGATTTTTTATTTATTTATTTGACAGAGAGAGACACAGTGAGAGAGGGAACACAAGCGGGGGTAGTGGGAGGGCGAGAAGCAGGCTTCCCGCGGAGCAGGGAGCCCCAACGCGGGGCTCGGGGCTCGATCCCAGGACGCTGGGATCGTGACCTGAGCCGAAGGCAGGCGCCTAACGACTGAGGCACCCAGGCGCCCCACAAATGATGTATTTTAGAGCGACATTTGCCGGGCATTAGAGACAATTGTTAAGTCATCTAGATTCACAACCCTTTAATTTGTCTCCCAAGAAATTCTTGAAAAAAGAAAAAAAAAATACCACAGAAGAAAAATGAAAAAAGAAAAAGAACTAGAGCGAGAATTAGAAAACGCTTTATTGAGTTGTTTGTTTTTTTTTTTTCCGGGACATCAACATTTTTACCAGAGACAATGCCCCAGGGAGTGGCAACCCCAGTCACATACAAATTCATTCAGAAAAGTCCAATTCTAGACTGTCAGGCCCTCGCCCTAGGGCAGAGATGAATAGTTTGAAAGTAGGGCTATCCCTCCGTGCCCACATGCGTGGCATCTGGTCCGTTGGAAACATCACTCAAACCAGTTTCTCATCTTCCTGTAAAAGGAACTACAAAGTCCTTTAGTGCATGAGTGTGTGTGTGTGTGTGTGTGTGTGTGTGTGTGTGAGCTTGTGCACAAAGGACACAGGTCAGGTCAGTCACTTTCCGCAGGTGATGTCAGGGATATCCAAAGGCGCCCTTTGCTTCAAACTATCCATGCCTTTACATTTTCCCCGGCTTTGTCCTTGACCTCCTTCCAGCCTACAGTTACCATCTCTCAGCTCATTTCCCTCAAGAGGAAAGAGATAGAGAGTGCTGAGAGCTTTGGTTCTAGAAGGTCCCAAGTACAATTAGCTATGTGCCACCGGAACGCAGAGGAAGCCTCCCACGTTCACCCACTGGGAGACAGTCATTTGCTGGATTTCTTTGTCGTCATGGGAGCAGTTGGCCTGTTCATTTTGAGGAGGTCATTTCAGCGGGGCTGTGCTGAAGCAAACACATCAAAATGTAAAAGATGTCATTTTATTACCAAATATGTATGTAAATAAAATGCCTGCTTTTTCCTCCAAGGAAATGTGCTTCACACATTATTTGGAAATGAAACAAAAAATGCAGTAAGTTTACTTGTCCTTTTTTTAATTTCTATTTTTTTTTAAGATTTTATTTGTTTATTTTAGAGAGAGAGACAGAGAGGAAGAGTACACAGGGAGAGGGAGAAGGAGAAGCAGGCTCCCCGCTGAGCAAGGAGCCCGATGCGGGACTCGATCCCAGGACCCTGGGATCATGACCTGAGCTGAAGGCAGACACTTAACCGACTGAGCCACACAGGCGCCCCTAATTGTCCTTTTTTTAAAGGGTGAATCATAACATCCCTGCATCAAAACAGCCATATGCCCTGTGTTCATTTGGGGACATTCGTTAACCTGAGAGTCAAGGCACCCAGAGGTGAGAACATCCTGAAAAAGAAACCATCTCCATTGTTCTAAACCATGACATTGATGAGTACATTAGAGAAAGGTACCCCGCCTTAACACGCTTTCAAACCATCTGGTTGTGATCATTAATCTGTAATGGTAGAAGTCACAAGATGCAAAATTAAAAAGTGATGGCCATGGGAGGGATACACATGACAATCCTTCCCGTCTCAAGGCTTGGCCCCGGATCATTCTTCTATATGTTGACATGTACTTTGTTTCTGGGAGTGCGACGGGTGATAAGCCCAGTATGGCCAGTCTGTAAATATCTGGGTTCCATCAGCTTTTTTCAACTTCACAAAAGCCAGGAAAGCAATGAGGTTCTAAATATTGATACTGAAGGTACACTGTGAGCAGAAAGGACCTAGGGACACCTACTAAAAGCATAGCTCAGGCTTTTGGAAGGCTGAGACCTACCCTAAGTGGAAATGCATCTGGACGAATGGGCTGTCTATCAGAAGGTGATCCAGTGCAGCCCAGATATCGTTGCTCAGGAAGAATCTTCTGGTTACAGGCCATGTGCCAGGCACCATGCTAGCTACAGAACCAGGAACTGGTCCCAACAATTGGGATAACCGTACTTCACTCCCTAACTTTACTTGGGAAATATTTTTTCACTTTCCCCTAAGCCCTTTCTCTGGGACAGTAGGTCAGGCGGACAGATCCCTCTGTGGCATGCCCAGAACCCACTCCATGTGAAGTTAGTCAAGAAGCAGAGTCTGGGTGATCAAGGGGCCCACTGAGGGGAGAAAGCATTTTTTCACCTCTCCACCCACTAATATGTTTAAACTCAGACTCTAAGTTCTAAAAAGTACTCTCCAGATTATGGAATCTCTCTAGGATCCTGTACTTTTTGTGGCCCTGTAAAATTCTTAGAAGGTTTGTCTCCTGGATGTTTGACTCACAAGAACTGCCTCTTTGTTCTGGGGACTCTCACAGGTGATCCAAATGGCAGCTGGCAGCTGGGGTGAGTTATGCTACGCTCAGGCATGGAGGGTGCAGGCCAGCATTCCCTGCACACAACTGTCACACAACTATGTGCGTCCCTTCACAGGTCCCTCACGACTCAGGCTGTCCCCTTCGCAGCATCTCACCAGGCTACCGCCCAGAACTCCCTCCCTCTGCTTCATACTCTGGATCTCGGGTGGTAACCCGATGGACCAACGACCATTTCAGCCAAAAGACAGGCATGTTGTACTTGACTAGCACGATGTTCTTAAAAGTTTTAAATGTGATACCTTTAGGGAGGACTTATTCTCCAAAATACCACAGCCTCTACCTCTCCCTCTAGCCCTACAGGCAGCCTGCCCAAACCCTGAAAGCACTTGAGCCGGGGGCCCTGAGTAGCTAATTCCCCACTCCTCTCCCCGATAAAAGGTATTTGCCTTCTAGCTCCTGTCTAAGAAATAAGCCGAACTTGTGGTTAATTGGCATTCGTGTGCCAATAGCTAAAGAGGGTTTGTTATCCATCTAGGAAATCTTTGCGTTTTAGCTGGAAGTCAAACGACTGAATCTCAGACTTTGGAATTCAAGACTCGCCGCCAGGTAGCAGGGAAGGTGTTAAAAAAAAAAAAGAGAGAGAGAGAGAGAGCGTGTACAGTGAAAATTAACAGATGGTTACAATGAGAATTCCCTGCTTTCTTTGAATCTAGCACCGAGGCAATTCCCACAGAGCTCGACA
The DNA here is from genome assembly GCF_009762305.2 of Zalophus californianus. NCBI lineage: Eukaryota > Metazoa > Chordata > Mammalia > Carnivora > Otariidae > Zalophus > Zalophus californianus. Next base: position 17,167,977 of record NC_045599.1, on the reverse strand, counting down.
GGAGTCTTGACGCCCATCCTGAGGTCTAAAGAAGTTCTTACTTTAAAGGCTGAGGATGGTTTCCAAGACCGCATTGTAACTGTGCGCACAGTGACTGTGCATTACCCACAAGTCGTTGGCTTGCTGGACGATGTTTTGCTTCCCCCACTCCTGATCGCTGGCTGTCAGAAACAGGGCCCATCCTGCCAGAGGCTGAGGGTCTCCGCGGCTCTTTGGATGGGTGTCATGCCATTGACGGTGCTCCCTTTCTGCATGACAAAATTAAACATAGAGGACTTGGGCCTTCACTGCTATTTTAGATTTTCCACACTCCTGACTCCTTCCATTAGGGCCAAATAATTGAAATGTCTGTGGTAAGTGCACAAGGCATATCAGAGAAGGCAGAAAGTTTGGATGGAGAAACAAGAGGGAAAGTTTTTCTCCTCCATACTTGTGGAGAAAAGAATAAAATCTCTTGTAGAAATCCTTGTGAATGTTCCAGTATTGAAAATACCTGACCAAGTAGCAGCTAGTAATTCCCCAGCACCTTCTAAGTGCCAGGCCTTGTACTAAGCGCTTAACATGCTTTAATCACAATAATTCTCATGATATTCTTCTGGGCAGGACTCCGCGCCCCCATTTTACAAATCAGGAAACGGAGGCACAGGGTAGTTAATAGGTAGTGAAGTTTTCACTCAAGACAGTAGCAGGAAGGAGCTGATGAGGGATGATTTGTCAGACACCATCCCCGGTTCTGTGTGGGAGATCTTTCATTTCAGCCTCTCACAGTGGGAGGACAGAAGCTGGGGAAATTTAGTAATTGGCTCAAAGATCTGTGACTTCATTGTTCATCTACTTTTAGATTCCAGGTCTGTCTGATGCCGGCTGCTTCTAGGAACATGGTGGAGGTAAGGTCACCAAAGGTTAGCAGAGTGTCACACTCAGTCTTGTCCGCAGCATCAGCCACTGGGTAAGATTTGAGAGAAACCAGCACAATTCCTACGTCTGTTCTCTTGACTACCTCGAATTTTTATTCCTTTGGGTTGAACACTGCCCTCTTTCCAGATCCTCTTTCAAAATGCAAAAAGTCCTACGGAAGATTTTCCTGTGAAGGATTTTACTGGATTCTCCCAAGCCCCTTCCAACAATATCGAGAGATGGGGGTGGGCAGGGACAGGGAGGGTACACAAGGTGCTAAAAAGGAGAACAAGACCAGAATATGAGACCGGGTCACCAGAAACTCATTTCCCAAGTCATAATTTTGCCTGTGGCCATTTAAAGCATAATTTCAACAAACCTGACTGAGACTGAATGTGTATAATTAAGTTTCCATCCCCTCAGGCACGCCATACCATGCAAAATATAAATAACATTTTAATATATAGGAGTAACAGCAGAGCTCCATCTCAAACCTCAACAATTGTAGTTTGATTGTCTAGAAACCACTGGTATTTCACATTTCCTTCTGGTGTTTTCAAACAATTCTACCCAAATGTCACATCTGGAAGGATCGTTGTTTGAAATTGAATTGTTTTTGGAAATCACTGGTTGCCACGTTAAGGAATTTTCCGACCCAGCCTGTGTATTGGCCAACTATTAGAGTCTGTTACTTATGTTGTGGGGTTTTGTTTTGCTCCTTTGAACGATAAGGAAGACTTCGCCAGTCATTTGGAAAGGCTGTTAATATTCAAGTATCTGCACATACCTGATTTTTTAAAATGAGCTACGAGTATTTGGAATATATGCTTGGCATTTTAGAATTGCTCATCCTGAGATACAAGGCTGAATAATGTAAGTCAAAGAACAAGTGCCAAATTGGTCTCTGCTTCTGAAAGGAATACAGTTTCTTGGCTGAAGTTTGTTGTTTTGTTTTGTTTTGTTTTGTTTGTCTTTCTTCTTCTTCTTCTTCTTCTTCTTCTTCTTCTTCTTCTTCTTCTTCTTCTTCTTCTACTTCTTCTTCTTCTTCTTCTTCTTCTTCTCCTTCTTCTCCTTCTTCTTCTCCTTCTTCTTCTCCTTCTTCTTCTTCTCCTTCTTCTTCTTCTTCTTCTTCTTCTTCTTCTTCTTCTTCTTCTTCTTCTTCTTCTTCTTCTTCTTCTTCTTCTTCTTCTTCTTCTTCTTCTTCTTCTTCTTCTTCTTCTTCTTCTTCTTCTCTCACATTTGAGATAAAACTGCTCTTGTCCCTGATGTTTTGTAAAGATATTGGTTGGAAGGTGAGGTGTATGATCAATTAAGTCTCTTGCCAAATTATTATCAAGACTGACTTTCCTTGAAGAAAATGGCTGGAGGACGTCCCTTGTGTTTGGTTCTGGTGCTCCTCTGTTTGGCATAAGGCCTGAACTTGTGGCTCTGAAATGACTTTCAGGTCACAGGTAAAATGAACAATCAAGGGAGCAGTGCGGGTAAGAGAGGAAAGACTCAAAAACTGAGAAAACCACTCAGTTTTTCCAGCTTTTATAGTTAGAGAGAAAAAAAGCAAAGCGTAGATACTATCCAACCTGGAACTTGAAAGCTGGGTTATTTCCAATGCTTGATTTGTCTCCAACTTATATGCTAACGGGCCCCCCAGCTCAGAGGGAAGGTCAAAGAAGAATATTAGAATATTTATATATTGAAATATTGGAAACTTCTTGAGTTCCTGGGCATATTAGGCCCTCGTTCAATCTCTAGGACATTTCTTCATGTGTAAGACAACTTCACAGAGGTAAAAACTTGAAAGGGAAGTAGATGTAAGAAGGAGGTGAATTATGTAATATAAAGGGAAAGTGAGACACAGAGTCCTAAGTCAGACCCTCTTGAAGCTCCACCTATTCAGAGGCTGAACTTCTGTCTGACGTTTAGCAGTGAGATTCTGTTCACAGGAGAATCACCTCTGTTTCAGTAAGAACTTCTTCAAGCTTGCATTGCCTTTGGTGAAGTTCTAAGAATCTTGGGAGAGATCTTAGTTGTTGACCCTGGAATTTGGATTTCTAAGAACTATGTATATCCATTCAGTCATTATGCAATGATTTACTGAGGATTCACAACCAGAAAATATGGACGTCTGCTTGGGCTGGAAGTAGGGAGAAGGAAGTGACAGGGAGCAGCAAGCACATAAAGACATACGAAATTACTTAAGCTGGACTAATTGTTTGAGACTGTAGCATGTTGTAGTTTGTTCATTTTAGGCCTGAATAATATTAGAATTTATTATATATGACACTCTCCTCTCACAGAGGTGACAGTATATTTGTACATATTGGAACACTAATGTAACAAATATCTAATATTGCTTTGGTCTTTGGGCTCTGGAAGAGGTAACTCTGTTATGGTCTCTCCTCCCATATATACAATTGTAATTTGATACTGATTTTTTTAAAAAAAATTATGTTAGACTGTCATTTGTACAGATGAGCATTACTCTTCACATTTTCATATTAGGAAATGATACATCAATTTCACTGATGATGCTGTTGTTCTAAAATTTGTAACTCCCCCCTACCCTCACTGCACACAGAGCTCACACACGATATACATGCACAGATTCCTTTGGGCTGGCTTCTAGAATCAAGAGTGCGGAAAAGAACTGGTCTGGTTACCTTTACAGTTGTGCTTGGTACACCTGAGAGTCATGGGATCCAAGAATGCTTCCCTGATATGGAGGCATGGTTGGCACCAAGGAAAGATGAAGAAATGGCACATGGAGTTGGACATTAGTGGTCCAGCTGTCAGCATCATCAGGGGGCAGTTTGTGAGGTCGATGCTGGTTTTCATGACATCAACACAGCTGAGGAGGTGAATTAGGGCCACTGTAAGGCTAAGAACTCCCAGAAGGATCCCACTGAATGTTTCATCCACCATCTCCAAAGACTTCCAAGCCATTCTTGTGTTTGGGAATCGTAGAGGCAAATGGTTCCGGGAACCTAGCCTTACTCTTGATTTCAGGAACTCAGTCTAACCGAAGGCATGAAGAGACAGATGACTAAGTAGACTCTTATAAATCAACCTTTTACTCCCTCCGCCTTTCTTTCTCATCTGATAGGCTTGATAAGCTCGACCGGTATTTAATTGAGAAAACATGAGATATAGGTGAACACATCCAAGTTACCTCATCTTCCCTCCAGCAGCCTACAAACTGGCCTTCTCTGTATTCAACCTCCTTTGGACATGAGCAAGTACCACCTCCTGTCAAACCCGCCCTCCCAGTGTGCTAGGATTCCACCCGCTGCTGTGTGTTTCTCCCCCAGCTTTCACACTTGTCCCTACGACCTCCCCTGCATCTTCAACCCCCTCTCTCCACTGAATCATGATCCTAAACATTCTCATATGGTCTAGAGGTTCCCATCTCCTATAGAAACCTCTCTTACCCCGCCATCTCTATTTCTAGCCCACCCATTATTTCTGTCCTGGTCTTCAAAGCCAAACATTTCAAAACACATCCCACTGTTATTGGTTCTAGGCAGTTTCACCATAAGCATCTTCTGCAAGCATTCTTGCTGCGTACCTAATGGGCGGTAGGGCAATTTTGCCGTAAAGGATAAAATGATGAAAAAAGAGGGACAGGAAAAAGACGTAATGAAACCTAAAAAGTAATAAAATTAATAATTTCTTCCTTCATTAAGAGAGGTATCAGTTTTCCAAATCTGAGGGTGCATATTTGAAACTGAGCTTTGCATTGCATTGTGAAAGCCTTCTACGCTGTTTGTTCTTGGCATATTGGCACATGTCTGTCGATAGACGTTCCAAAGTTCTACGGGAAATGTGGAAGAAATGCTAATGTTGTAATGCACCACTGTCACTGATGCATTATCATTTTTTAGTATGGTAGAGGATAGTATGCAATCTGGCTTCACACTCTCTTTTTTTCACACTTCAAGTAAGTTTTATCACTATTTTCTATCAAGTCTACATATGGTGTTGTTATTCACTAACATTAAGATCACCATGTCTGTTCGTCACTGCACAGAGCTTTATTAGGGCTAGGTAAGATTTTATATAATGTAAAAATTGGAATTTGTCAATAAAGAAATAAAACAAAACTGTCAACCGGTTATTTTGTCTTTTACAGCCAAATTGCCCTACAGCCAATTAGTTACGTGGTGAAAATGTTTGCAGCGAAATGCTTGGGGCAAAGGTGTCTGTGGCAAAGATGCTCACAGCAAAAATACCCCAAGGACACAATCTTCATCATTCACACACTCTGGAACCCCCATCACTACAGGGAATGCGTCCTTTCCAAGGTTATGAGACTCAATCCACACTGCCAAATCCAAGAGGTGTTCTTTTGGCCCTCCTCTGACTCCACCTCTCGGCATCCCTCACTGCTTTCCACACCCTTGTTCGTGACATTTTCTGCAGTGTCTCCAGGCTGTCATTCTCTAGCTCCTTCTCCTCTAACCGCTAAATCACTTAATGCCTCAGGGCTCAGCCTGGCATCGCCTTTTCCAACCCACTACTCATTCCGGTGACTTGAAATATATATTAATAATGCACAAATATATGTCCCAGTCCAATCATCTCTTTGGAGATCCAGACTTCTATATTCAGCCTGACTTACCCACTTAGATTTCTCACAAGCACGTTGAATTTGCTGTGTCCAGAAAGGAACTATTGGTCTTAACCTCCAAGGTCCTCCCCGGGGCTCCAGTCTTCTCATCTTAGAAAATGGCACCAGAGCACTTACTCAAGCCAGAAGTCTGGGAGCCATGCTCGGCCCTTTCTCAACACCTCCAACATCCCAACTGCCACCGGATTCTGTCTATTATACCTTATCTCCATCTTCGTTATCAATGACCTTGGCCAAGCTTTCATCTGCTCTCAGCTGGATCCCTGCAAGAGCCACGCAGCTGATGACCTATGTTCACTGGGCAGCTTCGGGGACCATACTGTTTCTACAGCCTCATCTTCTGTGCCTGTCACGTCCTTCATCAGGCTCTGGCCACTTGACCTTTGGCCAGAATGTCTCTTCCTCTTACTATTCCCTTCCCTCCCACATCTTTACTCTTGGCTAATTCTTTCTTACTTGTCATGTAGCAGCTGAAATATCACTTCCTCCCAGAGGACTTCTCTAACCAAGATTATTGGAATGTCAACCTCCCATCATTAGACACTGTCATATCACAATTTGGAATCCTTTTTTTTTTTATTTAGTCCTGCATTTATTAGAAAATTGTAAAAAAGACGAATAGATTTCGTTCATAGCATTTAAATAATTGACATCTGAGGCAGTAGTATTCAAGTCTGGCAGGCCACAATTTGGAATTCTGTATTTATTTCCTCCATAAGAATAAAAACTCCATGAGATCAAGAACTGTGCCTTTTTTATGACTCTATATTTAGGACTCAGTCCACTGCCCAACAATAAATATTTGCTGAATAAACACACTTCTGTCCTCTGTCGTACTTAACACTTCCACCCTTTTTGTATCACACGCATGCCATGTCTCTTAGATTTGAAAAGATAAGGTCTTTGGAATCAGATCTGGCTCTGACACCCACTACCAAACCCACTGTGTGACTTTGGGCAGGATGCTTCACCTCAGTCTCCCCAGATGGAAAATGGGAAAATCATATCTGTGTTATGGTAATACTCAAAGGAGATCATGCATATATAGGGCTGATCATAAAGGTACTTAATAAAAAGTCAGTTTTCTTTCTTCCATGCTTTCATATAAATTCCAAATGCTTCTAACCCAGTAGATGCAAACGTGCACACACATTTGACAAGGTGACAACATGCATCCTGCCCCTTCTGAGTCTTTCTGATTGTGACATGCCCACTGAGAGTTTTGCCTTTAGAGAATGAGAATACTTAGCCATGGAACAGCATTCACAATGCTAAACCAAGTATAAAACTGAATCTCTAAATAACGGCAGTCTGTATTATAAGGGCACCTTCTCAAATATATTTGGAGGTAACACAAGAAGAACAGTATTTTTGACAGCATAGAGACCTGACTTTAAAAGAAAACGCCAGATGGCAGCACCAGATGCTAACGATGTGTCCGATGGGATTTTAGTTCAAACCTAAACATCTAGGATGCCAAAGGTAGCTTAAAACTCAATTCAGAGAGAATCATTTACAGAAAAAAGATGATTTCCCTAAAGAACACCTATTTTGTAATATAGTAGGGGATTTTTAGGAACAATGTTTCACGTGTTACAAGCAAAATTCTAAGAAAATAACCCCAAGCATTATCTAACCAATAAAAGATAATGAGACCAAGGTTTCATTTTGGTTTGTAGTTACATTTCATTAACTGCTGATCTGTGTTCCAATTAGCCCGAAAGGGCCTGAAATCAAAGAATGAAAGATGATCGGGTTCTAGAAAAGGGCAACATTTTTTCCCAAATTAAGATGCAAGCACTAAAATTTATCCACTCGTATTAAAATAAGGAACAATAATGACCTCTATTACTGTACCCCTCAGCATCACTTAGGAAATTGCTTAGTAAAATAGACAGTAGGCTTACTAAATAGACTAAAATGTAATAGATTAAATAAATGCAATATTAACATTTAAAGGGATAATCGATGGGTTTCCGTACTATGCATCAACATTTCATCTGGGCTTATCACCACTTTTAAAATCTTGCTACGGTGGAGATTGTTTATGCAGGCTTTCCATTTTTTTTTTGGAGGAAAGAGACAAAGTGTGACTCAGCTCACAAAACCATCTAATGCAGATGCGGCGGCCCCAGGGCCGTCACACCTTTGAAATAAGGATCCTCACTCAGGGTTTTATTCCTCTGCTCCATACTGCTTAGCATCCTTCAGAGCTTGCCTGTGAGATCAGAAAGGGTAAATTCAGCCCTGTATTCTGGAAGAGAAGCAACGGCACAATTCAAGCGCATATGGTGGTCAGTGGGCCAAGCAAGAGCTAAAGCAAAATGCCCGCGGAAGTCTTGGAGAAGAACTCATCTCAGGCGGTATTTATTTGTGTTTAGATTTGATTGAAGGGTAACAGCACCCCTGTGTCATAAGAGAACTGAGCCAGTCTATGTTGGAGGAACATTCTGAGCAGAGGCGTATTTCCCTCTGCCAGCGAAACAGTCATTGTTGCCCAACTAGAGCGAATTGTTTTCCAAGCACCATGATCACGGTGCCGAAAATATTCTTCCTCACCTGAATTCGCTACAAGATTGAGCCCTCCGAGAGCATCAGGCGAGCTCTGATGCTGATCTGAAGTCAGACCCAGGATTCTAGATTCTGACTGACAAGAGAAGCAGCGCACATCTGAAGTGTGACAAGAACGCGTGTGTGTCATAACCAAAAGTCGGCTGTCACTGGCAGATAAATATTGAAGTCTAATCGTGCACAAAGCAGTGATTTTCATGGGAAATGGATGGTTTCCCATAATATCTCAATTTTGAACGATACAAAGAAATGGTGCTATCTAAATTTCAATTGACACAAAGAAAGAAAAACAGCAATGGATCAAATTGTAACTGACAGAGAAAACCACACCGCCCGGGAGACATTGCCGGCTGAAAGGCACCGTGGAATGGCAAATGTCTCCTCTAGGGAAGTCAAGTCCATTGCTTCAAGAGAACCTCTGTCTCCCTGAAGTCTACCAGTTTTCTCCATTTTAAGTCATGCAAGCTTGCTTTAAGTCTGGCAGCGAAAGGGACCCTATGTTGGATGACCTTCCTATGACCTTCACGAAAGCCTGTGTGGTCCCCAAACCGGGCCAGCACACGTCTAACAGCTGTGAGCGCCGACTACCCGCGGACACGCGCCTCCTTGGGTCCGGGAGCAGGGTTGGTGGCGCTGTTACAGAGCCACGTCCTCTAGATGCCCTTGTTCTGACGGAGAGCCCCCACTTTGATCTAAACTCCCCAGTCACCGAGGGCCATTGCTGTGACCTCTTCTTCTGACATCTCCCCTCCAGACGACTGGCTGAGTCAGGAGGTGTCTTCCTATGAAGCCGTGGGCCCAGGCCAGCCTCTGAGCAGTCGTGACTGAGTAAGAACACGCTGTGCTCAGCCTGTTGGCACAAAGTATGTGTTACAACAACAAGCACAGGAACCCTGACCACACTCTTCCCTGTCTCGAGATCTGTACTGAGAACATGTGAAGCAAATGCATACACTCAGGAAAACAGGGCTGCGAGTCAGAGAGCTAACGGACTCGCTGATTTGTGACCCCGAGACACGGATTCTTGTGATCTCTGAATCCAGACCCCACACATTTTGGAAGAAAAGCAACAGGCAGGAGATGGGAAAAACAGATCATGTGTAGGAGACCAGCCTTTCGCTCATGCCACACTTAAGAGTGTGGGTTTTGATTTCGGCACAGAAACTAGCCATTCTTTCTTCAATGTTCATCGGAAAACTTGCCCAGCCTCTCTTAGTCTGACTCTTGGGCTTTATGATCATGGTCTTGGAATCTACTAAACCAGTAAGTTTCTAATCATTTCATTTTAAACATGAAAGTGAGGAAAAAGTACTAGAAGGTTGCCAATGTAATGCAATAAAAAAGTAAGGAAGAAAAGTTGCAGTAAAAATAAAGGCTGCTTCCCACCCCCCCAACCCCCAGTCCTTCTGGTTTAATCTTTTAGAATAGCTTGGGTAACCTCAGTTTCCCCCAAGCAGTCCATTAGAAGACAGGGGTGCCTGGCTGTCTCAGTCAGTAAAGAATGTGACTCTTGATCTTGGGCTCGTGAGTTGGAGCCCCACATTGCGTGTGGAGCCTATTTAAAAAAAAAAAAAAAAAAAAGAACTATTCCCTACAGGTGGTGGGCTTTGGGTAGCAAACCATAGAGAAAAGATTAACCCGGGCTTAATGGCAGGACAAAGCACACGGACCACGTCTTGTGGGGAGCCACCCTCGATAAGCGTTCTTCCCCAGTTGTGGCTGATGGTGAACCTTCAGGTAAACGATACTTCACCATACAGGTCGGAGACCCACGGCGTCATGCTTATTCCCAAGTGCCCAAGCGGGGAGCAGAGCCTGCTGTCCAGCCCAAACACAGGCCACTGAGCAACAGTGGGAACTGAGCACTTCCCGGAACCACGGACCCACACCCCGTCGCTTTGGGAGTGCGCCCTGGGGTTAATCGCCCACGTATCAGAATCACAGAAGTGTTAAAAGAAAACATGCTGTCTTTGAGGAGTGCGTCTATTTCTGTGAGTGCTTCAGCGCCTAATTGTTGCTAAAGTCATTTGGGGTTTTTGACACAGATTCTATTTTAGTAAGATAAACTCAGCATAACCCGGTGTTGCCAAAAATGAATTCCTAAGGTAGATGACTAAAATAAACCGGTAATAAATATTGGCTGTTGGAATGGGAATTATATCTCTGCAATGTAGACACAGCATTAATGACTCATTTTCCAAAGAACAGTCTCTCCCAAGGATTCCTGGGATGAGGAATCAGGGAAGGACGTCCATCTCTCTGTCTTTTAGGCGGCAGAGTGTAAAAGGACTATAGACCCACCAGGCAGGGATGTTCTTATATCGACTTGGCCGACCGAGATACAGGGTCCAACAGCGGTCAGCTTGGGCAGGATGCACTGAGGCAGACATAAGGCATTGAAAGAAACCAACCTAGGGGTTGAGGCAGCTGATTCTGGGGATAGTTTTCTCTCATTCCCCCTGGGAAGGTGGGGGGGGGTTGGAAAGTACCCATGGGTCGACACAATGCATCTCACGTGGCATGAATTACCTTATCAGTCACCATGGGTGCTGCCATGTTCCTTTGCTGCTTGGAATTAGTGGACTCTTTTAGGTCACCTTTACTCCCTAAGGTCAAATTCTGAATTTTTGGCCCACGAGGTTGAGCTTTACAGCTTCTCTGGTGTACCAGAAGGCGGTCTGGGGCAAAGGTCCGGCCGCAGTTTGGACAGGGCTCCTGCTGAGGTTGACTTGGCCCCTCTTGGTTGGACTGTCCAGTGGGAAGTGGCTGAGGCCTCTGTGGGAGTGGTCGGCGGAGCTCCCTGGGGAGCCGGTCATTTTCTATTTTCCACTTTTCCAGGCATTTGGGCTCATGAATGGGAAGGGACAGAGTGCCAAACTCCCTACCACAAATGTAGCAGATGAGAGTCTTTGGTCGGGCTGGGATGCCCCCAGCAGCCTTCCTGGGACCAGTACAACCGTCAGAACTGTTGGGGGTTGGTGCTCTGGGCCCTTCGCCCTTGGGCTTGCAGCTTCTCTGGTGAACAGGTAGCCGATCTGGTAAGAACGTGCGGCCACAGGCATCGCAGGGCAGCAGCTGAGACCGGGAACTCTGGAGCGCTGCCTCGTTCACTGCCTGCAGATTGGAGGACCCACTGCCCCCGAGAGGCTGTGGCTTGGAGGGTTCTGGCCTCCTCAGGCGCTTGGGCAACTTGCTGTTTTCAACCCGCCACTTCTCCAAGCACTGGGGTTCATGAATGGCAATTGACTGGGACCCAAATTCTCGGCCACAGATATAGCACACCCGGAATCCAGGCCTGCGGGAGGGGATCACGGGGGGGCTGGGCTGACTTCCTGACATAATTCTCCTACTGGACTGTTTTGAGAGCATCACCGTTCCGGGTCTCGTTTTCTGAGGTCCTATCCTTATTTTTCTAGCAAGACTAACATGCTCTGTGTCCGGCAAAAGGCTAGAACGGGAGTCATCACGTAGAATGGCCTGTTTGATAAGGAAGGTGGGCTCTTTGGAATGGTGGAAACTCTGTTGCAATTTGTTGCAAACCCTTCTCTCCTTTCCTGTTTCCATTAAGGAGCAAGTTTTTCTGTAGGCTTGCTCTGATTTCAGGCCAGAATCATTTTGGGATTCTGCTCGGAGTGAAGGTTTGTCAGGTTGGCTGTCCTGGGGTTCCACACTGTTGCCAACTCCTTAGACTCAAGGACCGTGACTCAGAGCTTCATTGCAGGGCAGCGGTCTGGAATGCTGGAAAGTCCTCATTAAACCTCAGATGCCTCCAAGATCTGTGGGGGAAACATAAATCAAGAACTCATTACACACACACACACACACACACACACACACACCCCTCTTAGATTGTAAGTTGATAAAGAGCAGTAATTTTTTTTTTTTTTACCTAGTATCCTCTTTGGCTAGATAGTAACTAGCACATAAGATTTGTCCAGTAAATGTTGAAATAAATTTGAAGAAAATTTCCGCTACGAATTGCACTATTACTGTATTGAAAAGAGTGTTCTGAGCAAAGAAAGATCAGCAATTACAGTATATTAGAGACACGCACAGCACAAACCAGCAGAGGCATGGTGGTGAGACCACGGAAGACAGAACTAAGACCTGTGACAATTAAATTAATGAAACTGCAGATAATAGACAAAGACCTTTTCCACTCCCTTAGGGATTCTTAGCTTTTTAGTGCCATGGATCCTTTTGACAGTTTCTCTGAAGCCTATGGTTTTAAAGGCAAAAGTGAAGCTAATTTTATTGAAACAGTTGATCGAATATCTTTGGTCCTGATATATATTTTATTCGAGATATAGTAATAGGCCACACTTAATGAATGCCCATTAGCCTAAGGTTAAGAACCCCTGCAGAAGGAATTCAATAGTGAATATTACGAGTATTATCAGGAAAACCCGCAGAGGGGGTAAACTTCTTATAACCTACCATGTATCCACTTTTCTTTACTATGGGAATGGAGTGTGAATAAATTGGGGCCATGGATGTCAAGCCAAGAATGCAACCCTGGCCTATATCCTTCTTGGTAAATTATCTGTAGATCTTCCCGGGGATGAAGATGCTCAGATTTTGCTTGATGTTCTTTATATGGCTATTGTGCTTAATTCCTTATCAGTATAGATACTAGTTAAATATTAGATAAGATAGATAATATACAATTAGATAAGTATTATCTATTTATATATTATAGTTACATATTACATATTATTATATATAATATATATATGAAGTAACTATAATATGGAAGATAGATAATATAGATAACATCTGTTATCTATAAATATACTTTATATTTATATATTATATATTGTTGTATTATTGTATTATATTATATTTATAATCTATTATTTTAAATTATTTTAAATTTAAGTTATTTTAATTATCAATAGGTTATTAATATATTTAATCATATATAATTATATTTTATACTAGATGTTATGATAGATATTATCTATCTTCAAAATAATTTTTGTAAAAACATGGCTCATGATTTTCTCAGACAAGCCAGAAGGGCGGGTTGGTAAAATCTCATCCTGGGCAGGAGGCTAAGGAGTTTTTACCATGGGGCGAGGCATAAGTCGATTTCACCCAGGGTAAAGATTATTATCTAAGGCCCACGAGAGATTACTGTCAGACGTCTTAGGGCCTCCTTCATTTCCTGAAGGGGGATTCCGTCTGGATGCAAGGCTCTGTATCACCGGCCCCCCATCACAAAGGGAGCAGCGCCTGACCTGAGGCTGGACCCTGCGGACCACAGCAGACCCCTGAGTTCAGGCGGCACAGGGACTGCCTGCTGGTAATATCACAAAGACCAAAAGAGCTGTAAGACTTATGCCTCGTTCCCGTATTTTGGTGCCAAGGAAGGTCTGAATCTTTGCAAATGAGACTATGGGGTCAGCTCTGGCACAGAAAAGCAAGCGATTCTTCATTTTGACAGATCCTAAGACAGTGATATTAACACATGTGACAAAAGAATGCATTGGCCCCAGGATAGCCAGCACAGAAAATGAAGCTCACAGAAACAAAGTGTGTCACCTGACTGGCACCATCTGAAAGAGAAAGTGGATCTAAAAAACACAAGGAATCTAGGAAAATGATTTCATTAGGTTTTTATCAGCACATGGGGGAAATAACCCCCAAACCACTCTGCTTCTTTTGTTCTGGCATCTTGTTTACCAAGGATCCTTATTTTCCTTTCCCATTTTCCTTCATACCCGGAAGCTGCAGAAAACGAAAGGCCTTAAGAAGACAGGAAAAATCAATGCAATTAAATAACCTTACTTCCCCTAAACTTGCTCACAGTTTCTCTCTCTCTCTCTCTCTCTCATAAACACACACACACACACACACACACACACACACACACACACACACACACACACACACACTGCTCCCAGCTGATCAGAATACTGGGGAGGCCCCATAACCTGCCCCAGCAACTCCTATCTCCCTTAGGATCAGGTAAGAAGACTAATAGTTACTGAACAACTATGCGTCAGATATGGTACTGATTTGTTATATACACAGTTTCAATTAATTCTCAAATGAAGGCAGGTATGATTGTTTCTGTTTTGTAAGTGAAGACACTATGAGTCAGAAGACGGTCCGTTTTTTTTAAATTTTTTATTGTTATGTTAATCACCATACATTACATCCTTAGTTTTGGATGCAGTGTTCCATGATTCATTGTTTGCGTATAACACCCAGTGCTCCACGCAGACCGTGCCCTCCTTAATACCCATCACCAGGCTAACCCATCCCCCTCCCTCCCCTCTAGAACCCTGTTTGTTTTTCAGAGTCCATCAAGACTGTCCGTTTTTAAATGGCAGAACTGGGGACCAAATCCCAGCTCTCTTTGGCTCCAGGAGTCAGCTCTTTCCATGATTCATTCTGCCGCAAATTCCACCAACAGAGCTTCTTCCCTTTAGTTTTTATCCCGGTTTTAATGTACGATTCATAGGTCTCACGGGAAGGTAACCAAGATCCCTCTGGCCTTTGTGTGGCCCTTGAGGAGGAGGAAGAGGTGAAAGGGAGGAGAACAGGGCGCAGGTGGAGACAAGCCTCTGAGATAGAAAAAGCAGGACAGAGAGAGACTGGGGATACGGGAGGCAGCATTTTTTTCCCCGAAGCAACAGGGCTCATTTTTTATTTTGCCGGAAGTGGTTTTCTCGAGGACCTTGTGCCTCTGCAGCATGTGCAACACGGATCCTTTTCCTGATCGCACCAACATCTCTAGGCGTGGGGACGGGCCGGGGGGCCCTGGGGTGGTATAACGAGCGCAGGGTGAAAGCGAAGGCTGCCCCAAGAGGCCAGATGGCTGCTCCCTTTGCAGCCCCTTCCCCCGTCTGATTAGGGATGGATCTTCATGCACATAAGCATTTTTCTGCTATTGATATTTTCTCTGCAGCAAACATGAGAGCATCATCAGACTCCTAATTGTATCTTCATCGTTTTTTCCACCATCTCTTTCCTCCTTCAATGTCCTTCTGAACTCGCTGCCTTACTGTGCTTAAAGTTATCAAAATATAAAAGATGAGGTAGTCGGAAGAAGTGAAATTTTGGGCAACCGCAGTTTTGAATGGAGAACCTTGCGATGTTTCTTTCCACCCGCGATTCTGGCAAGGCCTAGCCCGGTCAGAGGCTCTCCCCATATGTTAGTTCTATAAGCACAAGTACTGGAAAATACTAAATACGTGTAGTTAAATCACTTAAGAAATTGGCTTGCCATGCAAACACATCATAAAGCAATGTTGTGAGTTCATAAAGAGAACTACTTTGCAAAGCCAGCCAGCTCTACCCCAAGCAACCGTGGAGAAAGGTTCGCTCCAGTTGGTCTGAATTCTTCATTTTGACCATATTTGCACACAGGATATTTAAAGAATGTCTTGGAAGGCATCACATTTTATCAATATGATGCCATTTTTCCATGCCCTTTGGGCTTCACGAGAAGGGAGAGACACTCACAAAGACGAATATAATAACCACGGAAATCCAAACCCATCTTGGCATTAGGAGGTGTTTCCCTATCAAAAAAGAGTGGGGGTGGGGAAGAGCACAACCAAAGGATTAAATCTTTTAAAAACAAATTTAGTCTTGGGGCGCCTGGGTGGCTCAGTCGTTAAGCGTCTGCCTTCGGCTCAGGTCATGATCCCAGGGTCCTGGGATCGAGCCCCACATCGGGCTCCCCGCTCAGCGGGAAGCCTGCTTCTCCCTCTCGCACTCCCCCTGCTTGTGTTCCCTCTCTTGCTGTGTCTCTTTCTCTCTGTCGGATGAATAAAATCTTTAAAAAAAAAACAACAACAAATTTAGTCTTTTGAAACAAAATAAATGTAAATGATGCACGACCCCTTCCCTGTTAGTATAGAATCCAAATTCTTTAAATGGGCAAATGAATAAATAAGAAAGATGGAGTTGAGCTGGTGCTAGCTCTGAGCAAAATTATAAAATAGAGGAGGTTTGTCTTTAATATCCTCCATCCACCACATTCAGCAGGCTCCATTCTCCCCTGCCTGGTGTCCTCATATGCTCGCCAGTCTTCCTTACTTTTGAAACCCCACTTTCAAAAAGGAGCTGATAGACTTATTCACACCAAGGCTTATGACTGATGAGGTAATATCCCTCCCACAGTCTGGCAGAGACACCTGGTTTCCCACCAGTCATTATTTTGCCCAACTTCCTCAAATTAAGAGAGCCCCAATTTTTTATCTGGGCACATGATTTCTCAGCTACAAGTCTGCAGGCTCCTTTGCAGAATTGTGTAAGACATGTCCACAACCTGCTCCTCTTTCCTTCATTCTGATGCTTAAATCATGGATGTGATGGCTGGAGCTCCAGCAGCCATCGTGGACCAGACTATATTTATGTGACCCCTGACATGACGGAGCAGACCCTTGGATGGACTTGAGTCCCTAATAATGGTGGAGTCACCATACAAGCTCTCAGGTGTCACCTTAGCCTTAATTTACATAAGAGAAATAAATATCTAATTGTATTTTAGCCACTTTTAAAGAGTCTTTTCCTAGCATAAAACCTATAACTAGAACCTAATTCTAAGGAGATAGAGTTGTATTTTAATAGCTGTCTTTGGCTTAGCACAAAATGAATTCTAACAGCAATATTTCAAACTGCAGGGTCTTGTTTTTAATAAGTGAATTTTTTTTTTTTTTTTGAGAGAGAGAGAGAGTACACCTTGGGGGCAAAACTGACTTACTAAACATCTACTTTTTCCTGAAAATCGGAAATAAAAAAATTGAAACTATAAATATGAACCAATGGTCCTTAAGAAATTCATTCATGATCTTCCTGTCCTAGAATTATTTTTTGGGGGGAACAAATTTGAATGACTTATTTTGCTTTGGGAAAATGAAACTTATTTTTTCCACAAGCTTTGGAAGGAGCTAGAAGGCATCTGCTGTGACAATTAATAACATCGTGTATTCCAAACACTCTTTCCTGTATTTAGCTTCACTGTGCTCGCTCTGGGACTCCACATGCTCCATAATAGATAGGATTAATCTTAATCTCTTCCCTTTGATACTTCAGCCCTAGGAGTGGTATCTGCCGCCTCCTTCATAGAGTTGTGTTCTCTTTTTATCCTGCTAGTTACCAACAACTTCCTTCCTGGTTAACAGCTCTTTATATGAAACTGTAATTAAATAAATAATTGGTGTAGTTCCTGTCTCCTGACTGATACAACCACGCTCAGAAAATAAGTAATAAAAATCTGTGATATTCAAGCTGCACATTACCTCAGTTTTGCAATAAATATAAACTCAAATGCAATAAATATAAACTTCTTTCATAGCATCTTAGAAAATAATATGCTGCTTATATTAACATTCAATCCTCAACTCATTCAGACCACTGAAAACATATTTTTAAATTTTACACCATCGTCATGCTTCCAGAACTAGAAAATGTTGCTTTGCCTTTTGTGACCAACTGAATTAAACCAAAAGAAAAAAATCTGTCGTTTTAGGCATATTCATATTTTCCTTCATTTTATATGATTCTCTTCTGCAGCTGACTGCCCAGCCACTGTCATAAGGGAGTCAAATTAAATTCCTAGATCAAGGATGACCAGGTAGGGTGAGGGGGAATGGTCCAGCGCACTCTGGCTGATTCTCTGCACTTCCCTGGGCCCAGCCCCTGGGCCAGTAGCACTTGTGGTCCTCAACAATTCTAATGGGAGTGACAAAAGGCCAGGTGAGAGCAACTAGGAACTGGAGGTGGTTTGGTTTGGGAAGGACATGAGCAGCATCTGAAAGGTAAACAAATAAAAACACATATTCAGAAAAACCACCGAGCCTGAGACGTATGGCTTCAAGGGAATCTGGCTGTCCCTGTTGGCATTTCCAGGCTGATTCTGAATAGCTAATGAAAATTTACCCCTCCTTGTCTCCTTCACTGTGAAGAATTTTAAACCAGAAGTCAGCTTCTTCACCTTCATTCAGTCTAATTCCCAGGTGTAGACATAATAGTCTATGGTGTTAGGAGGGCCATGCACACAGAAAATGGCAGAAGTGTACTCTTTACACTTCTAAGTAGAGCTTTCGGTAAGGACATTTTATGTTGCTAAAGCTCAGAATATCACCCTATAAAGGCTATTGTTAGATTGAGTCTGTAATTTTCACTCTATATTGAGCTTCCAAATCACAGAGTCCTCGAGAGTCACGAACGCCACACAGGTATGACCGTGTAATTGTAACATTGACATTTGGAGTGGTGGAGAACTGGTTATGGAAACCATCAGTATAATCACATTAGACTCCTATCATGTGTAGAAATTCAAAGGGTAGACAAAAAAAAAGTGGGGGAGTCAGGCTGTTGAATCATAAACAAGCTTACAAAGCACCTTTTCTGACATGCGGCATACTACTATTCCAATAAAATAGCTCTATTCCAAATAGCTCTTTCTCAAGACTTTAAAGCAGTGGTTGATACATCAAAGCTGGCCCATCAATAAGTTCTTTTTGACTTCCCTAGAGTTAAAAATGTTTTGGGGTGCCTGGGTGTTTCAGTTGGTTGGGCCTCTGATCCTTGATCTCAGCTCTGATCTTGATCTCAGGGTTGTGAGTTCCGGCCCCACGTTGGGCTTCCCATTGGGCTCCATGCTGGACATGGAACCTATTTAAAAAAAAAGTTTAGGGGTGCCTGGGTGGCTCAATCTATTAAGCATCCAACTTTTGGTTTCCGCTCAGGTCATGATCTCACGGGTTGTGGGATCAAGCCCTGCATCGGGCTCCGTGCTCAGCAGGGAGTCTGCTTAAAGATTCTCCCCCTCTGCCCTTCCCCACACTCACTCTCTCTCTGTCTCTCTAAAATAAATAAATATACCTTTTTTTAAGAAAAGTCTGACTTTGGTGCCATTATTTTAAAGTTGGGAGATGTCACACAAAATCAGGATTTTGGTTCCTTTTGAGAAGGTGGGAGAGCGGGCCATATGGAGCCCACATTCCAATGTGGCAACAACCCCTATAAACTGGTGCTGAATGAAGGCTGTAACTGTGGGTCAGACTGCCAGTCTTCACTCTTCCAAAGTTTCTCATCAGTCCTTTGCTTTATTTACTTGTAATTCATTCTTGATTCTCAAAGGCATGTGAGTTCCTGACCATCTGTGATCCTCACTTTAAAGTGTCTCTTTCCCCCATTTTTCTCTTCAATTAAATATTTGAATATCACTTCAAGGAGCACTCACCCTCAGTCAACTGGGAACCCAGCTGAAGGATTTTCTATGGGAAATATTTACTAAAAGCATGACAGATTTATTGGTAAAAATTCGGAAACAAAGTTTCGTAATGACAGCAGAGTGAGGCTGAAAGACTTATTTCTAGGAGGGAAGGAAATATCCAAAGGGAAAAGAAAGAACCAGGGACCTGAGGAGGAATTTTCATACATTAATGGAAGGTCACAGGAAATGATGCATCTAATTTCAGAGAGAAAAAAATTCAAGTAGCCAGTGTTTAGATCAGCCACAAGAGAGATGATAGAACCAAAAAAAAGAAAAAAGAAAAAAAGAAAAACCCAAAAAGAAATGTGTTTGGAGACCATCTGAACGTTTTGGAGGCATTCCCATAATTATTGAGTTACTACTGATACAACGAGAGCTACTCTTCTGCTTCGGCCAACGGTTCTTGATTTACCATTAAATGATCCCTCACATGAAGAACGATGGATCGCTTAAGTTATTAATCTAAAGAAAGAATCAGTCAAAAGAACATCAACAAACCATTAACAATATATTGCTAGATTTCCAAGATTTGGGCTGGAAATACTTCCTAAGAGAATTACACTTCCTTGTATGGATTACAGAATCTGATGCACTTTTTCTTTCCGACAAACTGGCCATTTTGTCAAGTACCAGCTATAAATTAGTTTGAATTGAAAATGTATAAGAACAGCATAGTAATTCCTTCTCAACCTAGAATGAGGTATCAGATATCCATCAAGTGTCTAAAGTTGATGTATTATGATAAAACAGAGTGGGGGAAAGGATATATACCATTTTAGAATTTAAAAACTGTAAATAGATGCTTGTCTTTCCTAGCCCCCATCATGTGAGATATCTGCACAGAGTTCCCACTGTCTTTGTGCTCATGATTTGTTGTCTCAGTCCCTACCTCAGTGGGATATCTTTGGCACAGACTTGCAAACCACAGGGTGGTAGTATCAGAAGGGTAGTCACTGGATTCGTGTGTCCAGGTGGAAACAAGCACAAAGAAGAATACAGCTGCCTCTGGAGGGAGCTGCCTGGCCAGGAGAGACTGGCCAATGAGAGATGGGCCTCTCTGTATCCCGGAGGAACCTCTTCTTAGCCACATCACCCACTTACCAGACAACAGCCTCAAAATCGTGCCTTAGTCTTACCCATCTCCAGGAGGTCGGTGTCCCCCAGAGCCTGGCTGACACTTAAATTGATCGTCATTACCATTCATTGCAGACATCAACACCTTTTGTTAATGCTCTCTCCACCCAAAGCTGTTTCTCAGGAAAGTCCCTGGGAAGAAAGTCAAAAATAGGGCCGAGCCCGTGAGGCTGGGCTTCTGCTGTGTGTGTAATGAATGCGCCTCTATTTTCTGGTCTGCTCGGCATGACTTCCCTGGTGGTGGCTCTGGAGACCTGGGAGCGTATGTACAGCCACAGGCTGAAGGCTGTTTCTGAATGTGGGCTCTTTGTTGCTCTTCTCCCCACATCTCTGGTCCTCCTATGTAAATAAGTCATCAAAAAGCTATTGTCATTCCATTGGACACCTCTGACTCTCATGAACAAGGCATTCTTTCACAGGCCAGATGGTCTGAGATCCCTGATGGTTCAGAATCCTCCGTACATCCTTTCATTGCTCAGGAATCTTACTTGGGCTATCCCCTGCTGAAGAAAACCACTAGAAGGTGTCTTCTGGTATCTAGGAGGGACTTGTCCAACCTCTCTGTCCCCAGAGCCCAAGCCAAACATGAAACGTGGTGACAGCTCTTTATTTGCAAACCTTCTTAGCTTGTAGTTTAATTTTTTTGGTAGTTTAAAATTTACTGAACACTTCCTTCCACCCCACGCCTGCTAACTATCAGATAGCAAGGAAGTCAGAGTGTCAAATTGCTTTGTTCTATTTTCCTTTGGTAAACACAAAGAAGATCTGTGTGTATTTTAAGTCATACCTTGGATCAGAAAGATCAGGATATTTGATTAGAAGCACACAATTTAAAATGAACTGTGTGGATGATGATTTTTCCCCTTTCTTGTGGTTTCAACAGGCTCTTTTCCCACCTTCTGTGCTCTCTCTTGCATTTTCTTTCATTGTTTCCACTTGTCTGTCTGTCTCCACTTTGGGTCTGGAAGGACAACCCAACACAATACGGAGAAGGTGCCATTAGGAAGGGCACCCCATGGTTGACCCCACTGCTAGTTTGCTCTGGGGCTACAAGGAAATGCTGAGCAGCTCACACTAGAAAAGTGTGGTTTATATTTTAACTCTATTATAATTTTCTGGAGGAAGAAGGATTAGAAATGATAAGCCCAATACAATCACACAAGTCCTCAAAAGTGGACAGCCTTTCCCTGAAAGAGGTGGGAAAACCGAAGAAGAAAGAGACCCAACCACCCATGGCCGACTTGAAGATGGAGGAAAGGAGCTATGTGCTAAGGAATATGTACAGTGTCAAGAAGCTGGGAAGACCAAGGAGACATGGGGCCTCCAAAAGGGGCTCCTAAAATGAACACAGCTTGGCTGACACTGATTTTAGCCTCAAGAGACCCATGTTGGACTTATGACACCAAGAACTATGAGATAATGAATTTGGGTTGTTTTAAACTGCTAATGTTATTATATTTTGCTGTAGCAGTAATAACAAACTGAAACACCCCCAAAAGAAAGAGACCAGCACTGTGACTGCAGACTTCTGCAAAAATGTTACTCGGCTAGTTTTGGCCACACTACACCCCAGAATTTTAATAGTGCACAGTCACCCAGCTCTAGTCCCCACTGGAAACACCACTTGGGGGGACTCCATCCCAGGGCCATGATAAGATGCCCCAGGTGGCCCTCTAGAATAAGAATTATAATACAATTCACCCTATAGTAACAAAGGCATAAATGATCACATAATATTATACAGCAGAGTCCATTATCTCTTCCTAGCTCTAGTGAGGACCCTCAACCAGTGTAACTCAGGAAATAAATTCTTTAAGATTTGGCATGCTCCTCAGTGTGGTCTGTACAGCTTTCTTGTCTACATGTCTAGCTTGTATTCCCCTTTCCTCTTTGATTGTATTCTCTGTCTTGGCATCTACATGTTTACATAAGGTAAAGTCTTTATTGACTGTTTTCTTTAGAAAATGCTCATGGCTAACTGACTCCACTTCTTGTTAAGGGCTGTGCGGTGTACCTGACAAGGGTCCCCTTCTCTCTTTTCAGCCATGTTGTGAGACCACAAGCAGCTTTCTCAGATGATGGAGATGGATGTCTAAACCCTTCTTAGGTGGAAAGGTCAGTATCAGTTTTGATTTTGAGCTGAAAAGCCATTTCTGTTTTGTAGAGTGATTTCCTATTTGGAATTGTAGGGTATCAGATTATGCCACTTTGGCATAAGGATTATTTTGAGCTGAAGGCAATTGGGAAGAAGATACCAGGAAAGCTCTCTGCTCTCAATCTATTTGCCTAAATGCAAGACATAAATTTGTAAAGATGTCTCTCCCAAATCAGGAAGGGAAACTCAAAGACAACTCTAGACTCTGGTCCGGTCAGAGCCAAGCACCAAGAGGAAGCTAAAAACAACATCTCTAAATAGCCCGTATCTTCTATTAGTTTCCCCCATATATTTACTTCCTATACTTTGCCACCCCTAAAAGCCTAAATCCCTTTGCCTTGTCACTTCTCCACAAATTTATTGTTCTTTGTTAAGAAGTGATATAAACCTCAAATTCTGAGCACCCCAAGAGTTTCTCATCACTGAGTCCTCCTGTGTGTATGTGTGAGGCACATGTTGACACACTCCATTTTTCTCTTGTTAATCTGTCTTTTGTTAGCATATTCTGCAGGCTCAGCCACTGCACCAAAAAAGGTATAGAAACTTTCCTTCCCTGCAGAACCCTATCATAAAAAGGATCCCCCAACATGCTGCACCAGTGACACTTTCTGTGTAACTCCATTAGATGGCATCAATAGTTCATGGTCATTACAGTTCAGCCATTTCATACCCATGTATACGTGCATAAACATGGTAAAAGCAAAAACGAAATTTGGAATATACTGTACAAAGAGCACAGCAACATTGGAGACATTGCCTGTAGTGCTCAGAAAAAAAGTGGTAGGTTTGTTTTTAATACAGAGGCGAGACTATTTGGTCAACAGCTGAGTCATATTTGGAACTTCTCCATAGGGAGAAGAGGGTCACACCAGATAAGTCACTGCATTCATGATGTAGCTACCCAAAATATGGCATGTTTGCCGTCTGTGTGCTCCTCACAAAGAAGACCTACTCGGTAATTCGACTTCAGAGTGTGTTGCTTAAAGCTGTGGTGAATGGTTGGTCTGCTTTATCATTGTGTCCCCAGCCCTAGTTGCGGCCATGTGATCCGCTGCTGAGCTAGGTCTTCCTCAGTCTGCACTGATGTGATCGACCATTTGGATCTAATTACAGAGGTTGACGTTTTCCTAGGTGCATTTCATCCCATTTAGTTTTATCACATTGTGATCCTTTAAAATGTATCTTGTTATCTAAATATTGAGAATTAATGTTAATGTCTTAGGTCTGAAGATGACATGATGATAATATTCTTAATTGCAATTTTTATTAAGATAATTGTAGATTCACATGCATTTCTAAGAAAAAATATAGAGATTCCTTATGCCCTTGTCTGGTTTCTCCCAATGGTAACACTGTGTAAAATTATAGTATAATCTTTCAACCAGAATATTGATATTGATACAATCCACTTTTATCTATATTCATGTGTGTGTGTATTAAGCTCTATACAATTTTACCACCTAAAAACATAAGAACCACTATAGTCAAGATACTGAACAGTTCCAACACCATATGATGTCTCATGTTACCAGTTTATACCCACCTCTCCTTCCCACTGCCCTCTTCAAGTCCCCGTCTCTTACTCCCAGACATCATTAATCTGTCCTCCATTTCCATAATTTTTTTCATTTATAAAATGTTCTATAAATGGGACCATGCAGTATGCAACCTTTTGGGATTGGCTTTTTTTCTCAGCATAATTCCCTGCTGATATATCTAAGTTGTATGTTTCAATAATTGGCTGCTTTTAATGGTTGAGTACTATTGTATGGTAGGCATGTGCCATAATTTGTTTTACCTGTTCAAGAACATTCAGGCTGAGTACAGTCTGGCTATTACACAGAAAGTTACTGTGAACAGTTGTGTGTAAAATAACAATGTCATTTGGGCTGGTTTGTGAAACAAGAGTAGGAGTTACATAGGGAGAAAGACATTTCCAGCTGACACAGACAGCACCATACGCAAAAGTGTGGGAACCTAAAGAGCATGATGTGCTTGAAAAAAATTGTGGGGCTCTGGTTTGCGGCAGGAAGAACAGGTGTATGGTGTATGTGAAAATTTGTGGAGGAGAGGTCTGAGTGTGTGTATGTTCCTAAGCAGATGGGTATGTAATCAGATGTGAGTAGACGGATGTAAGTGGATGAGTGTGTGTATGGTGAGTGTGTACATGAGTGTAAGTGTGTAGATGGAGAGTAGTTGGTGGGTGTGTAAGGACAGGTGTGAGTTGATGGGTGGGCCTATATGACGGGTGGAAATGTGTATGAGTCTATGAGTATATATAATTGAGAGTGAGTGTATGTATATGAGTGTGTAGATGGGTATGAGGGAATGAATGTGGGTTGTACATGAGTATAAGTGAATGGATGTGTGTGAACGGATAAAGGAATGGACGGGGTGATGCAAGTGGAGAGAGGGATGTGAGTGTGTGATTGGATATGAATTATTAAGTGTGGTATATGTATGAATATGAGTAAATGTGTGTTGAGAGTGACTGGGATGTGTGTGGATGGTTGTGGGTGTGTAAATGGCTGGGTATATATGAGTTGGTAAATGGATGTAAGTGGTTGTGTATGCGTGTGTGTGTGTGTGTGTGTGTGTGTGTGTGTAGACGGGTAGTAAGACGTGGGTGAAATGGCAGAGGGAAAAGAATGAAGAAAAACAGATATAAGTAATAAGGAAGGTAATTTGAAAACAAATTATGAAAAGCACTATAACTATTTCCAGAAATCTGATTGCCTTACAGGAAATGAGGACCCTTTATAGATTTTCTTATAACACATGCAACATATGATTGAAAAAAGGTCTTGAGTAATAAAATCTGGAGAATATCAACATTTCACATCTAAGGACGACACAAAGGAAGCTCTTTAGTTTCCTAAAAGGATCCATTGCAGAATTCTCTCAAAAAACAAACATTTAGTAGGAAAATAGATTACCCTGACCTACAAAATATATTTTGTACCTAACTTCTTGAGACTATGTGTACTACACAAAGCCAGATGTATATGTTTCTTCCAGTTCTCAAACACTGTTTAACGTTGTTTCAAACAGTCGCCTCCACGTCCCATCTTAAGTTACTAGTAGCTGACACATGTCTAAATATTTTTGTTAAAAATCCTGACAAATACTTCTGGACCAGAAAGCAAACTTCTGCTGTAGAATTTTGCTGCATTTAGACAGAACTTTAAAAAATGAAAGAATTTATTTAAAAAAAAAAGCATTTTCCCTTTGGATGCTAAACCAATTCCCATTCCCCTTTCTGTGTGGCCTGGGATCAGGTCACTCAAGATCTTAAGTTTGATACTATCACATCTGGGAAAAAAGTCCAAGTTCAAGCCAACCATAAAATCCCCTGGTAAGGTCTAATTTGCCAAGTAAAAGTAGAGAAAGTAGCTTATAGCAAAGACTCAAGTAATACTCTTGTTAGTCTCCACTCCAAAGTACTTTTTGCATACGCCTTCTATAAATTCAGACATTCCTGAAGTGCTAGCTCCAAAATGCTTATCAGTTGTGGAATCTGGGGATATGTAACTTCTGGGTGTCTCAGTTTCATCTTAGGTTTAGTGGGATAATAATAGCTTGCACAGTTATTGTGAGGCTTAAAAGTAAGACAAAATGCTTAGCACGCTGTGTGGTAGGTGGTAAGTATGTTATCAGCATTGTCACCATATGGCTTTAATGTCTGTCTTCTCCATATTTTCATAAACTCAGCAGGTGGGAAAATGTAATTAGGAGACTAACTAAAGATTTATGAAATTATTCTCCTTTTCCTAAAATATTATGAGGAATTCCAAAGTTGAGTTAGCTAATTCAAATCATATTTTACTTTATTATTTTTTTAATTTAATTTAATTTTATTATGTTATGTTAGTCACCATAAAATACATCATTAGTTTTTGATGCAGTGATCCATGATTCATTGTTTTCGTAGAACACCCAGTGCTCCATGCAGTATGTGCCCTCCTTAATACCCATACTTTATTTTAAAGATTTTATTTATTTATTTATTTATTTATTTATTTATTTATTTATTTGAGAGAGAGAGATTGGGAGAGCCTGATGTGGGGCTCAATCTCACGACCCTGAGATCATGACCTGAGCCAAAATCCAGAGTCAGACACTTAACTTACCGAGCCACCCAGGTGCCCCAAATCACATTTTATTAAAAGACATTCCAGGGCACCTGGGTGGTTCAGTCCGTTAGGCATCTGCCTTCGGCTCAGGTGGTGATCTCAGGGTTTTCAGATTGAGTCCCACTCAGGCTCCATGCTCGGCAGGGAGTCTGCTTGTCCCTCTGCCTCTCCCCCTTGCTCATGCTCTCTCTCTCTCAAATAAATGAATAAATAAAATCTTCAAAAAAAGACATTCCAACCTGTAGTCCCAAAAAGGAAAGAAATACTGAAAAGTCAGGAGGTAAAAAAGTAAAAAAAAGTTTTTTAACGTTATCAAATCCAATCAGTATGAAGTGTGTCACTCAACTCCCCCTTCCCAGTCTGGGCAGATTGGAACAGAACTGGGTGCTAGACAAAATGCTGGCAATCCGTGGCCTGACATGAAAAGAACTGGTCCAATCACGTTCCTGTCTTGGGGAAAAGAATAGTAATGGTCACTCAGGCCGAGAAGACAGAGAGATGCCACATCCCAGCAAATAAGCGATGCGTTGGAGGAAGGCCGAACAGAGGGAATGGGAGTGGCTGTGGGTGAGACAGAGTAGAGCTGATGGGCCAGGCTGATGACAGGATATCTGGAGCTGCCCTTGTTACTTGGGGACAGAAGACACGTGATGTTCTTCAGTCTCTACATCTTACTCTGAGTGTAGAGAATATCTGTGCTCCTGGAACATCATGATATTCCTGCCAGATATGAGAAGAAGCTTTTGTCACCATGTCCCAAATGAAAACTAGATTCAGATGTTATCACCATCAATCATGTCAGGTGTGAAAAGAGGAAGCAGTCACCTCAGATGGAAAAGCAGTGACCACATCAGGTTTGTGGACCTTGACTGTGGACAGGCCTCCTTCTCCACCTCTCTTCAAAAGGGAAGCAGGCTGTGGTCTCTAGTTCTCCTCAGATTTTTTCAACAATTCAAGAAAGAGACCTGATGAACATAGGTCTGAAAATCAATGGGGGTAATATCCGGTTATTAATGCTCTACTCGGCAGAAATAGAAAGAGCCTGGTTGAGAAGTTCCTTTGATTTTCCTCTCGAATTCTGAAACTGTATGAAAAATTACCTACCAATTATTTTGGTGTCTGGGCCAGAGAACAGAGTCCACTCAACCCTCTGGCTCAGAAGTCCCCTGGAACAGGTAGGTCTTGTGTGTCCGGAAGCCTGTATTTCCATGTGCGTGTATCTTTCTAATAAATGCCCCACTGTCTGAGGTCCTTGAATCTGGTAAGAGGGCCTGCCTGGATTAATTTAATAATTCATTCAGCCCAGAATGCTGCCTCTGGCAGTAGAGTTCAGAACAGATATTTTGTGACATAATTTTCGAGTTCCCACCACCACCACCACCACCATCAACACATTATTCGTTAGAGATAGTTCCAAAGAGCCCAACCCCTCCAACCATGGAGTTAACAGGCTCATTTTTACAACATGGCTACTTCGACTATGTATTGTTAAGATTTTGTGTCACTACAAATAAAGAAAATCCTACCCCAGTCACTTCACGAAATAGAGGCCTATCTTTCTATCCAAGTAAGAGGTCTCAACAGTGAGAGCCTCAGCAAACCCGGTGCTTCAGTGAAGATCTTGGCTTTTCCCTCATGGATGTCACGAATGCCCTAGTACTACAGTATTATTTAAGTCAGGTCATTTTCTTGTCTTCCTCCAGAATGGATAGGCCAATCCTAGGGTCCCCAGTCCTAGGGTCTAGTTGAGCTCTTCTCCTGTATGGGTTTTCTGCGACGGTTTGTGGTCGACCCAGCTCCCAGGTAAACATTTCGGAGAATTCCATCAGCCTATGTCCATGGGACACCAACACTAGGCATCACAAACATCTTCTTACTTCCTCTCTCCTCCTTTCCCTTTCCTGAGTTTTCATGCCCAGAAGTCAGATCTACAAAAGGCTATTCTACTGAAGGACAAATATAACGAATTTCTCATGTGCCCCCTAAGCTGCCTAAACAGGTTTTCCCTTCTTCACTGTCTTGAGAACTATTTTGTTACCCTGAATCCCAAGGTGGGCAACTACAGCTGAGATGCCTTTAGTGAAATCCCCGTTTGCTTTCAGTGAGCTTTGGCAATTTCTCAGTGTTTTATCCACCCCCTCCCCCCCGCCACCCACACACACACTGTTCTTTCCTCCCAGAAGCTTCATTTAAATGTTTTTAGGCCGGGTCTCACTTATTTGTTCATACCATCATGTTCCTGGTTTTCAAACACCAAGATCTTATATACCATGTTTATATCTAAAAAATATACATATAGAACAGGCTGGCATATCTCAAGATGCTATGGAATCAATATTTGAAGATGCATAGATTTAGAATCTATCCTGCAAATATTGTGTGGAGAAATGACAATTTTAGGAATCAGTCCTTTTTGGTTAATGGTAAAATTCCAGCTACAAAATTAACATTGGAAGAGATGCCGTCACATTAAAGATAATTAAATTATTGGTGAAGCACTCAGAACCTATTATATTTAGGAAACCAATGGATAGTGTCCAATTAAGTAATTTTAGCTACAACAGTATTCCAGTGCTGCTTATCAATAAGCTTGTCCTGGGAGTCTCTGTTGAAAATTTATTTACAAGTATCTTATCACCCATAAATATGCTAATAGCTAAAGTAATTAAACTCCACTTGACCTAGTATTTGACATAGGAAATAGGCTAACTGAAGTGGAAAATGTGGTTTTAATTTTTGTTGATCAAAATGTCATGTGTTTCATATATAAGATGGTTCACTTGGAACTAAATAGAGTAATCCAAGATTTATCTTATTCTTATGTTGCACAATCATTTGGTATTTTTGAGGTGAAATGCCATGAACTGATTCAAATAATGTAAATCCTAATTTCTTTTTACACATTTATGACTTTAAAATGATGCATAATGTAAATAGTTTTTCACAAATTAAATATATGTATTTCCATCCTTCCAATGAATATATATATATATAGTTTCTTAGCAAGAGACTGGAATTTTATTAGCTATATTTATTATCACATCACTGGGCACTCTGCTTCCAAATTCTCACACACAAGAACACACAGACACACACACACACACACACACAGACACACACACATCTCTACACATATTCCTTCTAGGTCAGAGAATATATTGAGAATCATTGTCATAATCATCACTTAGCAATGAACTGATGCCAGGATCCATCTAACACTTATTTGGTAACAATATGCTGGATTGTAATCAGGTCAGATGATACTAATAAGGACAATTATTGGCTGAAGATTGAATTCTGACTCTATCTGCAATGGTTTATTTCTTCTCCCATCCTCATTACTTCTCATTTTGCTCTTCGTTCATTTCACAGTAATTTTACTAAAATAACCCTTCACCACCATATCTCTGGACTGAGAAGAAGTCACAGCGGTGGTGAGTTCAGGCTGAAATGATCATGAGGGTGTTTTCCTTTGCCCCAGCTTTCCAACGAGGCTCTTGATCTTAGCGTGGGCTTGCATGGGAGATGAGGGGTCAGGGAGAAGAGAGTAAGAGGAAAGGTAAGCGGCACTACTTCGTAGACACTAGAACATTTAGCATCTCTTCATTCTTTGTATGATTGCCTGTTAATGATCTGGCAGAGAAGTAAACATCATATCCCACTCCGCTCATCTTCTCCCTTTTTTCTGCTCACCTTCTCATCTTCCGTTGTCTCTGCTTTTTGCATCTTCATGCATCTTCTTTCCTATGTTCTTTCATGCCTGTCTCAGTTCTATCCCTTTGATACTGGGTAACCCTGTGATATTACATTAATTCGCATAGAAACATTCCCACATCTATCGTTGATGTGGCCAGTTATTCCTTTTGGATGTTTGGACTGTCCTCCTAAGTTTGCTGCCAGGCATGTGAATGGGCGCTCCTCGCCAGCCACGGGCTGCTTCAACGGTAGCAGGTGCATAACCCCTCCTGCGTGCCCATCTTTTTCAGAGCAGTCACATTCAACTCCTTAAATCACGAAACAGGTCCTACACCTCCCTGGATTAAATGTTCCATGGTTGTCCTACCACTCTCAAATAAAATCCTAACTCTTCGCCACAATGGTCCTCTGTAACCTGGTTCTTCTTTAAGTCTCTGCCTTGGTCCCTCTTTACTCTCCCCTGCCAGCACTGAGCTTTATTCATGCTCACGTTTCAGGTCCTCAAAGAACACAAAGTCCTTCTCACTCCAGGGTAGGTGAGGGGAGGGACTGGAAAGGGGCTTTTCACAGGCTCTTGCCATTGCCTCGAATCTTCCCCCCAGGTCTTTGCCAAGCTTTCTCCTATGTTCTCTACTTAAATATTATCAAACTCAAAGAGAACCGTCCTGACTATGCTTCTTCCAGTACTTTCTCTCTCAAACACACATACTGACACACATATGCACATGCACACCTACGTGCAGAGATACACATGTGCAGACACATGCATATACATGCACACAGAAATGCACATGCACACGCAGACAACATGCACACACACACGCATGCACACGTGACCAATGCCACCACCATCGACACAGTCACCAGCATAGTGACACTGCTTTTTCTTTTCTTCACAGCACTGACTGTATTTTTGTCTTGTTTATTTGTTGTATGTATAGTATTTGTCTCCTCCACTTGGACACAAACTCCAAGACATTAGGGACTTGTTTTCTCTCCACATAGCTATATCCCTAGTGCTGGGCACGTAGTAGGTGCCAACAAGATAAACTGAATGCTGAATGAACTGGCTGAGTTTAGCTTGATTTTATATTAAAATTTTAAACAGAGGGCGCCTGGGTGGCTCAGTTGGTTAAGCGACTGCCTTCGGCTCAGGTCATGATCCCGGAGTCCCGGGATCGAGTCCCACATCAGGATCCCTGCTCAGCGAGGAGCCTGCTTCTCCCTCTGACCCTCCCCACTCTCATGTACTCTCTCTCTCTCATTCTCGCTCTCTCAAATAAATAAATCTTTAAAAAAAATAAAAAAATAAAATTTTAAACAGAAATCAACCCTTCTATTAAAATGGAGCAGTGAAAACACAACAGGCCTTTTGGAAAGGAAGGGTTAGCAGCTAGCTTTGTAGTATCTTCTCAAGTCTTGGGGATCCCTGAGCATCTAACTCTTGTCCCTTGTATTCCTCAGGAAATTAGGAATTAGTATTCTAGCTTTAGAAGTGTAACTCTACCAAATCCCAGAGAAATGAGAATGCAGCCAAGGACTGCGTACCGGACCAAGCCCTCATGGCAAAGATAGTTTATCAAGTCATGAGCAACAAGCCTCGATGGCCTGGAGCTTCCCCCAAGAATGGGGATCACCGACAGGGACTAGCTAGATCATAGCATTAGCTACATCAGGACTAGCTGTGTGACTAGGCAGAGAGCTGAAGAAGGATCCGAGAAGTTGGCTTTCCTGAGCTGAACTTATTCGTGCCTTGTCTCTCTTGGTCACCTGCATTCTGAGTGCACATGGTTTTCAAAGTTTAGTTCTCTTTGGAAGTCATATCTCTTTTGAAGGGAACCCCAAAGGACTGGGTGCACAAAGGAAGAAGAGTTTCAGAGCCACAGGCCTTTGAATGTCAATGTATGAGATGGGAAGGTATTTCATCAGAACTGAAGATCAGACAAGTGTCAGCAAATTATGGCTCACTAGCCAAATCTGGCCAGCTGTCTGCTTCTTTCTGTAAATAAGGGTTTGCTGGACCAAGTCACGCTTATTCATTTCTGTGTTTAGCTTTGGCTGCTTTTGCCCCACAACTGCAGAGCATATGGCCTACAAGGCCTAAATTATTTACTGTCTGGGCATTTAACAGGATAACTTTGATGACTCCTGAATGAGAGCCTACAGATGAGACCCCATTTTATCTTAACAGTGAAACATCCAATTAGGAATCAACGTGAATTTACAAAGTAGCACTCAATGCAACCAGAATTCTACCAAATTTTGCTTGCACAGGACTCTGTCAGGCTCCTCGTAGAATTTTCTCTCAAAACAACAACAACACAGTAACAAAATACTCTTGCTGCATTACACTCTGGACATTCTGTTTGCAGCTTGTCACCACTTTGAGGCTCTCAGCAGCTTGCCTCCCATACATTCTCCCTCTCTGCGGCCCCAGCATGGTATACACTATGCCTAGTACCATACTTGTGTGCTGTGATATTCAGAAAATGCTGTTAAGACTCCACAGGAATCACCACCTGCTTCCTCAGGAAGGGTGTTCTGCAATAGTTCACAGTCTTCGTCACTTATGGGTTTTTTGTTTTTGCTGTTGTTCTTTTTTTTTTTTAGAATTGCGTGTATATTTGAAAATGTTTCATTCACCACAGAAGTTGGGAAAATTATTTAAGATGATATTGCATATTCATTTAAATTATTTAGACACAGAGAAGAAACAGCCATGTTAAGGTCCAAGTTTGCGAAGAAATTTCCTTAGAAAAAATACATGAAATTTAAATTCTAAAATAAGCTGAAAAATGCAACTGGAAGAAATGATAGTTTACATTCTGAGGCTCAGAAGGAATGGGTATCTTTCAACAGCGATAGCAAACTTGGGAAGCCTGAGGAAATGTTCCTTAGTAAACACTTGAGAGTTGAGAATTTTCTGTCAATTCACAGGAATGTATGAAGACATTCAATCTGATGTTTACTTTACCAGATACAGGTTTTTTTTCTCTATAATTGTGAGGAATACATTGTTAAATAGGCAATAGAGATTATGACTCTATAATTGTGAGGAATACATTGTTAAATAGGCAATAGAGATTATGAATAATGTTTCCTTACAAAAATTTGAACCAAGAAATAATCTCCTCCCCTCTTTCTTTGTCCAAAATCGTGCCTGGAATATAGTAGACACTCAATAAATTACTGAATGAACGAATGGAAATTAAATTCACGTATCATTCTGTACAAATACATTTGAAAAATGCATCTCTTTTGCTGGGATTATCATTCTTGAATACATTTCTGACTGTATATTTTTGGGCTTTGTTTGTTATAGAATCACTTAAGATCAGATTATTGCCTAGGGAAAAAACTGGACAACATGCAAGGAAAAATGCCCAACCTAATTCAAACTCTTGTGCATAGTTCCACTGGCAAGAAGTCATGGAAGGGCTCCACTTGTATATTTGTTTTTAATACTTGCTGCACTACTTATAAGCCAAGATGAGCTGCTTTATTAAAAATTAACAATGCCTGTAAAGATAGAAAAATAGGTTTATGTAACAGAAAAGTGTCCAGAAATATATGGCTGGTTCACATATGCAGTCAATTCATTTTTGACCAAGACGCTGAGACAATTCAATGGAAGGAAGAAAATCTGTTAAACAAATGATGGTAGAACAACTGGATACATGTAGGGAAAAAGTTAATACCAACTCTCTTCTTTCACCACACATGAAACTTAGTTCAAAGTGGGTCATAGAACTAAATTTAAAAACTTTAATATATAAAATGTACAAGTATAAAAACTATAAAGCTTCAGGAAGGAAGCAAAGGAGAATGTCTTTAGGACTTCAGGAGATACAAAGACTTCTCAGACAAAACACAAAAATCACTAAACCTAAAAGAAAAAGAATTTAAAATTTTTCCTTCATATAAATTAGAAACTCATGTTCTTTAAAAACCACCATCAAGGGGCACCTGGGTGATTCAGTCGGTTAAGCGACTGCCTTTGTCTTGGGTCATGATCCCGGGGTCCTGGGATTGAACCCCATGTCGGGCTCCCCGCTCGGCCGGGAGCCTGCTTCTCCCTCCGCCTCTGCCCCTCCCCTCCACTCACACTCTCTCTTGCTTTCTCTCTCTCTCTCTTAAACAAATAGAATCTTAAAAAAAAATCACCCAAGAGAAGTGAAAACATATGTCCACAAAAGACGTATACAAATGTTTACAGCAGCTTTTATGCTTAATAGTGAAAAATTTAAGAAACAACACAAGTGTACGACAACAAGTAAATGAGTAAGCAAATTATGGCACATTCATGGAATAGAATATTACCCCACAATAAAAATGAACAAACTTCTGATACAGTGATATAGATCCCACTCAAAAATGTTTTGTTGAATAAACAAAAAGTATGCTGAATTATTCCATCTGTGAACAGGCAAAGCTAATCTTCAAGGGACAGAAAGTATATCGGTGATTGCTTGTGGGTGGCTGGATGGGAGGAGAATGCACTATAAAGGCGAATTGGCATGTTTTATGTTGGTAACATTGGTGGGTAGATGGATGTAATCATTTGTCAAAACTCATCAAACTGTGTACTTAAAATGTGTGCATTTTACTGGATGCAAATTATAGATCAGTGAAGATGATATAAACAAGAAAAGAAGCATCTAAAATGAACACGAAATGTTAGCCAGATAGTTAATAAAAGTGAGCTAGCGATCTCCAGCAAGCTTATGTAAAAATGCTCAACTTCGTTAGTCAGGGAAATGCAAATTATAATCACAGTGCCATATCATTTCATACCCATTACAAAGTTAAGCATACATCTACCATCAGTTTCAATGCTAGGTCTGAATCTAAGATACATGAAACCATATGTTTACCGAGAAACTTGTACAAGACTGGTTCCAGCAGCTTTAGTTATAGGACCCTCAAAATGGAAACAAGCCAAATACCAATGAATAGGAGAAGAGATAAACAAATGTGGAATAATCCCATAATGCAATAATACTCGCCTATAAAAAGAATTGAACTAGTAACATACACAGTAACATGTAATAATCTCAAAAACATTCTGTTGAGCCAAAGAAGCCAGATACAAGAATATATACCGTGTGAGTCTATTCCTATGAAGTTCACAGACAGCCAAATTATTCTCTAGTGATAGAAATCAGAACACTCATTGCTCATAGAGAGACAAAGGACTGGAAAGGATATGAGGAAGCTTTCTGGATGATAGAAATGTCCTGTGTCTTGGGGAAGGTGATAGTTTACATGGTTATATGTATTTGTCAAACTCACTGATTTTAAGCACTTGAATTTAAGAACTTGAGATCAGTTACATTTCCCCACGTACATTTTAGCTCAATTAATAAAAAAATCCACCAACCCAACTGAGTAACTATAGCCTTTCTCACCCCTTTTTCTTTCAAGGATAATTTGGTTAATAAACATATAATCCTGGATTAATGTAAAAACATTTTATTCGCCTTTCTTTTAAGACAATTATTTTTAAATAATTATACATTTAAATAACATTATTCCTGGGGCACCTGGGTGACTCAGCCAGTTGCACGTCTGGCTCTTGGTTTTGGCTCAGGTCATGATCTCAGGGTCATGAGATGGAGCCCTGCATTGGCTCTGTGCTCAGTGCAGAGCCTGCTTGAGATTCTCTCCCTCTCCCTCTGCCCCTCACCTCCCCCCCCACTCTCTCTCTCTCTCTCTCTCTCTCAAATAAAAAGAAATAAATAAAATCTTTAAATAATATTATCCTTTCAAATGGAATTTGGTTTTGGTTCTCTTTCAGCCCCTAAAACATTGACTCCATGATTCACATTACTGCCAGCACCATCCAATGAAGTAAACTGATACTTGTTACTTTGTTTTAGCAGTACTCGAGGGTTTTTACTTCATGATTCATTATTTTTATTTGGGGTTCCTTTTCTATAGTGAGAAAGTATTTATGACATACTAGTGAGACGGCAGTGGAGGAGATCAGGATGACCTAACAGAAGAGGCTATTATTAGTGGAAAGGTAAGGTTGGAGACTGACTGATTAGTTAGATAACAGAGGAAAAGCACGCCTTCCGAGAAAGCCTCACCTCGTTATATTTGTTGTCACCCTTCTGCTTCAGCTTGTATCATGGCCTGCTGAGCCCCTCAGGGAGGGAGCTGGTGGAAACAGGAGCAGAAGAGCTGGGAGCTCCACGATTCACATGCCCTCCCGCAGGAGTTCTTAGAGTATGTGCCGCTGGGCTGCCCGGAAGAGGAACCCCAGCCTTTGAAGCCTGGAGGTATCCTGGCAACCTGTCAACAAAAGGGACAAGACTGAGCTGTCTGGTAACGGCTTGGAAAAATCCAAAACAAGGGGTGGAGGGTGTACTCTGAAACCAGCAGTACCACAGGTATGGATCTCAGCTTTCTTGGAAGTTGACTCCAACGGATTGAGCTGCAAAGGAGGAGAGGGGCACGAATTTAAGTCACAGGGCTCTTCTCAGGGAGGAAATGGAGTAGAACTGACTTTTTCTTTTTCTAAGGAAGAAAAAGAAACAATTTACTGACTGTCTTGCTGATCTTGTCTAAGGTCTTTAGAAAGCATCATCTACAGTAGGTGAGGAAGCTTGGCCTCCTAGGGAAACAGATGGAGGTTCTCCATGAAGATGTGGACATTATGGGGAGTTTATTTGCTAATGTGTCCCAGGTTACAGCAAACAACTTTAAGAACTCAGGTCAACATTTTAAAATGTATCTGAAAGAATGATTTTTCTAAGGCCCATATTTAAAAATACTGAGAGATTAAGCTACTTGTGGTACGTTCTTGTGATGAAATACTCTGCATGCACTGAAGCTCCTGAGGTAAAACAGTTTACAAACGTGGGGAAAGTACACAGTCTATTTGTGGGAAGAGAAGCTTCGAAACAGAATAAATGCTCCGATCTCATCAAACTCTGCGTGTGTGCTCGTGTGTAATCAAACTCAGAGAACGTACACCGAGATGTTTATAGCAGTAGTTGCTGGATAATGTTGAAAAGATCCTACTAAATGCTCCTTAAGATGCGGAGTTGGGGGAAAAAATACGCCCTGACCTCTAAGATTCTACAACCCTGTTTCTTGCCCCCAGATAACCGATTTGGGAAATACAGGTGATTCATAGGACTGTGAATTCTATTGAATTCATGTCTAAAGAGCCTGCTGGACCATGAAGCTCCACATCCTAACATTCTGCAATGCTCCAACGATGACTATTTATATAGAGAGATTTAATGATGTTTCAATTATACTATCACCTAAGGTAGTTCCAATTTGGATGTTGTTCTCCTGAAATTTTTCCTAAAATGCCACAGATAAATGATAGAGCATGCCTTAAGTGACTAAGCGTGGGAGTGAGAAAACTTCGTTTTACAGCAGGCTGTTTCCTAATCTGTGGGTCCCTAGTTAACCTATTTTGTACTTGACCCAAACTCCATGTTTTCTCGGCCCTACTGTGAGCTCAGTGAGATATTTCTCTAAACTCATTGCCCAGTAAATAAACACCATCCCACGTGCACCCACAGTATTCCGTTCAGTGGCCAGCCACTTGGGCCAGATGGCAGAAGAACTAATAGGAAACTCTGGCCTAGGAAAACACGGACAGCAGATACCGCCGCGCTTAAATAGCGGAGCGTAAAGGGTTCTTTATCTGGGCTGGAGAGACTGCTCCGGGGAAGCCTGAAAACAACAGGTCCTCCAGGAGCGGGCATATGCATCTGCTGGGCAGCTCAGAGCGCCGCATTCAGAGCCCTCTCCTCTCTGGTGGGGTTGCTGACTTACCAGCAGCTTTTCTGCATTTATCAGAGCGCTTCTGAAACTGGCTGCTGAGGAGCCTTTGTTTTCTTGCAAATTCGGGACCCATGTGAAATTCATGGGGTTGTAGTTTCAGCTTAAAGTGAACTTCCGGGTGTTCAGATCTATTTCATCTTGGCCCAACAAGGCCTTCCTAGGTCTCTCTGTCTCTCTCGGTCTCTCTCTTTCTCAGCCTTTTAAAGGGACCAATGCTTTTGAGCCGCTTATATTTAAAGGACAGAAAGATCAAGCTCAAAAGGCATCTTGGACATCAAATAGCTCTTACAACACAACCTTTTGATGACTTAAGTGTAAACGAAGCAGAAACATATGGATTCCATTTCCCATAAAGCACACACAGTCCTTAAAAAAAAAATCGAGGGAGAATGTGCTCAGCAGGATGTATTCTGTTTGCTTG
The DNA here is from genome assembly GCF_009762305.2 of Zalophus californianus. Lineage (NCBI taxonomy): Eukaryota > Metazoa > Chordata > Mammalia > Carnivora > Otariidae > Zalophus > Zalophus californianus. Next base: position 17,129,298 of record NC_045599.1, on the reverse strand, counting down.
AACCTAAAACATCTGAAAAATACTTGAAGGCTGATGAATCTGAGATATTTACCCATCCCTATATTTAACATTGAGGAGCAAAGCCCTTGATTCCCGGCAACAGGGAAAGTGCTCACACGTGCTGAGTGGACAACCGGCAACCAGTTTAAGATGCAAGGGAACTGTGGTCCATTTTCTTTTCCCTCGCCAGCCCAACCTCAGATCAAAGACAGCCCTTCCTTCAACAGACTTAGTCTGGTTTGGGGTTGCACGAGCTTTTCTCACCTACAACAATTGAGAGTTATTTCAAGCCCTTGGCTGTCCATTCATGTTTGTGTCCCTGTGGGGTGATGCCAGGCTCCACCAATAATCGAGATCTGACCCCTTGTGGCAACAGCCCCACCGCAAGGAATCTGGCTTATGTTCCCTTCATAAAATCACAGCTGTTGTGCTTGCACAAGCCCCTGACTTTTTCATTAAAGGAATAAATCATGGTGATTTTTATGGAGCAGGAGAAATACGGCTCCTTGCCTGTTTCTCCGAAGGTCCTGATGTCCCTTCATTGATGCAAAATCCAAGTCCCCCTCTGAAAGTGACTTATAATACTTTTGTATACTTCATTCTTTATACTGGACAGGGGCTACATTCTGCGTGCAAGATTTTTTTTTTTTTTTTTTTTTTTAATGGTAGCAGCAGGAACTCAAACAGGATGTTTGTGAAGTTTGGCAAAATAGGTCCACTGGGCTTCCTGTTCTCTTCTACCCAGTTATGGTTTACTTGGCCTTTCTGCCTGACTCAAAACAGCAAATGTCCATTAGCTCAAACCCTTTCACAACCCTATCAGGTGAAGCATGAGTATCCTTGTTCTACAGATGAGGAAACGGGTTTAGAGGCTTTAAACGACCGCCCCTAGTTGTAAGGCTAACCCCAAAGCAAGTCTGGGACTGAAATGTGTGTCTTGCTGATACCTGAGGATTCCCCTTTCACGGCCTCCTGCAAGGCGTCACTGTCAGATTGCCACACAGAACACTCTGATCTCAAGAGAGTTGTTTTCCAAGCTATAACTTTTGCCACAAGGAAAGGGTTTTATACGCTGCATCGAATTTGAAGATGTCTAAATTAAAACATTTGCAGAAATTGTCCTGTGATAGATTAGAAAGGGCACAGGAAATGCGTTAAATAAAGACTTTTTAAACTTAAAAAATAAAGGATATTTGATGCACCAGAGCCTTGCCCAACACATCTTTTTTTATTACAAGACACAGTCTTCTTTTTTTTTAAATTTTTTATTGTTATGTTAATGACCATACATTACATCATTAGTTTTGGATGTGGTGTTCCATGATTCATTGTTTGTGCATAACACCCAGTGCTCCACGCAGAACGTGCCCTCTTTAATACCCATCACCAGGCTAACCCATCCCCCCACCCCCCTCCCCTCCAGAACCCTCAGTTTGTTTTTCAGAGTCCATCGTCTCTAATGGTTCGTCTCCCCCTCCGACTTACTCCCCTTCATTCTTCCCCTCCTGCTATCTTCTTCTTTTATTTTTCTTAACATATATTGCATTATTTGTTTCAGAGGTACAGATCTGTGATTCAACAGTCTTGCACAATGCACAGCGCTCACCGTAGCACATACCCTCCCCAATGTCTATCACCCAGCCACCCCATCCCTCCCACCCCCCACCACTCCAGCAACCCTCCGTTTGTTTCCTGAGATTAAGAATTCCTCATATCAGTGAGGTCATATGATACATGTCTTTCTCTGATTGACTTATTTCGCTCAGCATAACACCCTCCAGTTCCATCCACGTCGTTGCAAATGGTAAGATCTCATTCCTTTTGATGGCTGCATAATATTCCATTGTGTATATATACCACATCTTCTTTATCCATTCATCTGTCGATGGACATCTTGGCTCTTTCCACAGTTTTTGCCCAACACATCTTAAAGCCTCAAGGACTCCTTGCCCCAGGACAGTGCTCCTCAACCTTTTTTTTTTTTCATTATTGCTCTCTCTCCAAATCATTTTATATATATATTTTTTCATATCACCCCCAACCAGGAAATTTTAATACCACAGATAAACTTGGTATCTGTTTATGCATTATGACCTCATGGTGGGCCATAAACCAATGTTGTCTAAAATTATGTCACCCCCGAAGCCAGTTTATACTGCCTCCATGGAATGCATGCCTGAGGGACATACATCCAAAGAGCTGACAAGGTTGGCCTCTGATAATCTATGGTTAAGCTGATACACAGAAAAAGTGACCAAGAGGACATAGAAACCATGGAAACCTTCCTAAATTGCCAAAACAAAAAGCAGAGTAAATTGCCCTTAAACTGTGTGCAAGAGAAAAATGGATTTGTTTGCACAGGCCAATAAGGGTATGATATTTTCTATGCACTTGAGTGGTTTACCATAGAACCAGAACTCTTGGAGCTGAAGTGGGCTTTAGAATAGCCTCTAGTCCAGCCAACTGTCTTCAGGCAGAAGTACATAACTGGCCTGACTTTTTTAAATTGATGAGGCAGAGGACATTAAATTATTGTTTATGTGCCACAGATTTCAAACTCAGACGCCAATGGAAAAAAAAATTGTCAAAGGACTCTCTTGCTTTATCCTTGGCATAATGAAAAACATTGCCAGGGCAGAGAGAAGGATTTCTTTCGTTTGATCTCCCTTCCTATGGATGGGGGATGCTTTTTCAGTATTATATCTAGGCGCTCCAGTGATTATAAGACATTTTGTAATACACTGTGTTGGAAATCCTCCTCTTTCGAAGGCCTGCGATTCTCGGTTTTAAATATCTGCTGTGAATCTGGACAACCCTTCACAAGTTCTGGCTCTCTCCAGAATGTCCTGACACACCCCTCCATCTTGCTTCTCATTCTCTTTTTCAATACCCACCACACCCAGCCAAACACAGAACTTGTACATACTAGGTACCCACAAATATCTACCCACCAAGCTGGGCACACACCTTTCTTTGTTAAAAAGGATGATGTGACTAGCTTGGTTGAAGGTAATTAAAAGTTACAAGATGTTAAGACCAGATTAATCCTTAAAATTTTCTACTTAATGTAATATAAACATTTTGAAATAATTTTGCTTCTCTTTTCAGAGAACTGGCAGAAGTCCAATGCCTTATGGCATGTGAACAATAAATATTTAATGAATACTTAATCACCAGTTTATTGCCCACAGATTTTCAAAGCTGGTTTACATTAGAGTGTTCATGGCTGATAACAGTCTCATATTTTACCTTTCCATGTGCATTTTATGAAGGGCATTTCAAACTCTAAATTGAAAACCGTAAGTTGTAAGGGGATTCCCTCTTATTCTCATTCTTTTTAAAAAAAATTATTTATTTATTTGACACAGAGAGAGAGAGAGAGCACAGGCAGGGGCAACAGCAGAGGGAGAGGGAGAAGCAGGCCCCCCGCTGAGCAGGGAGCCCGCTGTGGGACTTGATCCTAGGACCCTGGGATCATGACCTGAGCCGATGGCAGACGCTTAACTGACTGAGCCACCCAGGTGCCCTCTTATTCTCATTCCCTCTGTAGGTGTCAGAGGGAGGGGCATTTCTTCTCCAGTAGTGGGCTTCCCTCGTTAGTCCCTTCTCTCTGGCACCTTTAATTTCTTCTATTCTACCAGCTTCTTCCCCTCTGACTACATGCAGGCTCAGGTGTCCTCTGTCTTAAGAGACAGGAATCTGCGCACTCACCCTCTTCCTGATAAAGAGTGGTCAAAGTCACTGCCTCTCTTCTCATGATTTCCTTCAGTTTTTACCCCATCTTGGCCTATCATCTGGTTTCTATCCCCTTTTTCCCTGAAGCATCTTCTTAGAATTTCAACAGTGGCGTCCCAATCAACTCACGTAAGAGTCTTTCCACTCTCCATCACCTTCGGCGACTTTGATCTTTTTAACATGGTCACCCTCCAACCTATTAGAAATTTTCTCCTCTTAACCACCCCATTGATTAAACAAAAAATACACATTTCTCAGGCTAACTTTAAGACTTGATGAATATAAATACGATCCAGTCAAGGAGTGAAGAGTGCAAAGCCTAAGTCACGGCCCACAGTTCCTGGATGAGTCAGGAGAGACATGGGAGCTGATCAGATGGCAGTAAGGAATGCTGTATTCTGAGACCTAGAAAGAAAGAAGAGAGGTCACTCTTGTTGTGCACCACGTCTTATGCCAGGCAATAGGCTGTTGAGTTGTCCCACTGCTATGATAGGTTGGAGTTTTCTGTCTGTCTTCACTCCCTGATTAACCACAGATCTTTGCTAAGACAGAAACTTGGTTAGAGTGCTAACTCATGAAAGCTTTACCAAAGAATAAACCCGTATCGGCAAGACCAAGTTTGTTTGCCTTGTAGAGCTCATGGTAGAGGCAGACCATGCCTTAAGATGAAGCCGTTAGCTTTCAGAGTATAGCTGACCACGTCCCCATTGCCCTCGCAAGGTACCTAATGAAGATAGATTGAGGGTATGTGGTAAGGGAAACCAGGAAAAGACAACTCGGCTTGGTCCAGATACCAATCCTAGCCTGATTATATGAACGAAAATAAAAGTTGATGGGAAAATCATCCTCTGAATCATTGCTTCTTTTTTTTTTCAAGATTTTATTTATTTATTTGACAGAGACATAGCGAGAGAGGGAACACAAGCAGGGGGAGTGGGAGAGGGAGAAGCAGGCTTCCCGCCGAGCAGGGAACCCGATGCGGGGCTCGATCCCAGGACCCTGGGATCATGACCTGAGCCGAAGGCAGATGCTTAACGACTGAGTCACCCAGGCGCCCTTGAATCATTACTTCTGAACTGGTGATGATCCCTCCCTCCACCCCAGGGACATTTGGCAATGTCTAGAGTTATTCTGCGTGATCACATCTGGGGTTGGCTGGAGTGCCACCAGCATCTATGGGTAGAGATCAGGGATGCAATTAAACATTATACAGTGTACAACACAGCCCTCAACAGCAAGGAATTACCTGGTTCGAAATGTCAGTAGTGCCAAGGTTGAGCCTTGTGCTCTAGACTTTCTGGGAGTTCAAAGGAGAATGCTTTCTTTCCAGAATAGGCAGGGTCAGCTCTAACTCTCTGGGTGTTCAAAGGAGAATGTTTTCTTTCCAGAACAGGCAGGATCAATAGGCTCTTTTCAGGCTCATGGTGCATAACTAAGGGATTACATTACAAATGAAGCAGCAGGTACAGAAAGCCTAAGTAGCTTAGTCATATTTCTGCAGCCAACAAGCGAGGACACCTTGGAAATGTGAACACAGGCCCTGCCTGCCTGACTTCAAAGCCTATACTCTTTCCCACATCACCTACTCCAAGCAGCGAGGCGGCAGACATTCAGTCGTATGTGACTAAGTGTAAAATCACCTTTTCAATGTCAAAGCCAGTTAGAAAGAGTTCAGGGACAGAGGAGGGAGATGAGTCTTCTCCCATGCAAGTTGTAATGAAATTAGAGTGGGCAGGAATACAGCTAGGAGCCGTGAAGTGTGGGCAAGTGCATACGCTGAGGAACAAGGCCAGAGCCCAGTTACAGGAAGATATTAAGACAAGTTCAGCTGGGCTAGTCAAGGGCAGCCGTACTGAAATTCACTCCTAGATAAAGCACAGACAGGCAGAGGCTCTTGAGAGGTGATGATCCCTGTCAGGTGAACCTGGTCGTGACCAAGTTGTCTGTTATCCCCCATGAGCTTTTAGCCACACTGCTCTCCTGCCCCCCCAACCCAGCTTCCGCTCCTAGCAACTTCTCCCCCTCTTCCTGAACGCTCCTTCTCAGAGCAGCTGCTCTAACACAACCACTGAATTTTGAACTTTTCAGCTAGTAAGATACTGCTTGGGGTTCATGTTGTTAACAAGACATGATCTCTCCAGTATCAGACTCAAAATGAGTATGTTTATTTTCTATGGTTGGGGAGTCCCTGCTTTAAGAAACATTAGTATTTTCTGTAGTCTAAATTTATCCCACTTCATTTTAGAAGAGTCATTTAAGGTTCAGAGGGAGAAAATTATCCATCCAGTGCAATGGAGAGCCAAGAAGGATATGGCCTTTGTTTGCTCACTCTGTCTTTTGATACTACATTGATTTTTTTTTCAATGAGCAATCCACATATATGTGTGTGTATTGCATATGCATATGCATATGCTTTCTTGAATGGGATATATACATATACATGAAAAAGTAAATTCTTTTCCCACCTCTGACTCACCAGGTTCCCACTCCAGGACCTACTCCAGCAGCAACCTGTGTTACCAGTTTCTTTTGCATCCTTCCAGAAAGCCTATGCGTTGACAGTCACATAGCTATGTGGGAATCCTGCCTTACGACCCGCAGGCGGGTGCCCTTCCCATTCCTCTTGATGGCCACTGCAGCTTCTATTGCTCAAGAGGAGCCACGACAAAACAGATGACACATTTGTGCTGTTGAAGGAAAACTCAGTGACTCAGATAGACACAAATTGTTCCATACACCTTTCATCCTCATTACCAGGGAACTTTGCCAAGGTCAAGTGGTGACATTCTGATTTACCACGGAGCAGACTGGACACAAGTCCCATTTGACGAGAATCTGGAACTCAAATACCAGAAAAAGAAAAAAAAAAAACCAATATTTTCTTAAGGCTTCCAGTTTCGTAATTGAACTTGCTTTCTTGCTTTGTTGAAAATATTATTTTCCTTTCAGTTCAATGACCACAGTCAATCTGAAAGAATAAAAACAGGACTCCCCCAAATCCCCAATTCATCACCAAATTGCTAAATTTAAAATCCAGTTTCACCATCTTCTTGACATCTCCATTTAGCATCTCCGAGAACGAGGACCAAGGAGCCCCACTGTTTTCACTAGCCAGGTCAGGTGGAGCCAAATCCAGGTTCCAGGTACGAAATCAAATTTGGCTCGCTGCGGCTTTACCATTTACAAGAATCTGTATTCACATAAATCAGGGATACATTTCTCTTGGCTCTTACGGAGACCCTTTTAAATAGTGACTTCAGCCCTCCTAAGGTTTTTGTACGGGTTGCCTGAAAGTGGACAATTTTCACAAGTTTGCTTTGGCACCTATGGCATGAATTTTTATTGAAAGTCTCAGTTGTTTTAGTGGGCACCACAGTCTGCCAACAGATCTCTGTAGGGGCCTCCCAGCCAATTCGATGAGAACTATGTGCACTTAAAACATGCCAAATGTTGTAAGAAGTGACACGTCCTCCAATTCTGCTTGCCTGCATACGACCACTGATTCATTTGCACTTTTGTTTTAAGGACACACTATTAAGCGTGTCTGCAGCATTTCTTAAGTCAAACAGCTATGTCTATATTGAAGTTTATTCTGGTTTTTCCCTACGAAGATTTCTTTATCTCTGGAGTTATACTCAATGTTCTCTATCATATCAAAAAGGTAAGCAACAGAAAAATAAGTTTATTGGGAGCATACCTCTTCCATTGAATTAAACAAGTAAAGATTTTGTTGGAAAGTTTGCCCAAACCCATTCCCAAAATGCCCTTTAAGTCACCACTGGGAAAGAGCACTGATTTAGGAGGCTTCAAATAAATGTACAGAGGTATGTGGAGACCAAAAAAGACATCTGTTATTTTTATGCTACTATTGTAAATCATCACATAATCACCAGGAAGTCAAACCGTAATTGGCTTAAATCGACATTTACAAGGTCCTTGCTCCAAGATTGAGAAGTCTCCTGACATCATTCCTTTACTTTCTGATTTTTTTCTATATTCCATTTTATCCTTGTCATATTACTTTGTATCATTGAAAAACTTTTTAGAATTTTACTTTATGAAACGCTTAAGAAGTCTTAGCTTATTAATGGCTCAACCCTTCCACTGCCCAATTTTCATCTTTAAAATTAGACCAAAATCCTCAAAGCCAATTCCTTCCTGTTTACAAATACCCTGCTCATTAAATTTTCGGTAAGACCAGAAAACCAATGCAAAGCAGAGAAAAAGATATACGTGAAAATAGATTTTGTTAGCGGCTCTAGTGAAAACATATTTTAAACCAACTGAAAAAAAATCTGCTCTTTTACAATTTTCACCTTCCCTCCAATTATACTGGCTTTAATGTTTTCCTTTGAATTCTCCTGGGTCATACAGCACTCTTAAACCTCAAGATCGTAAAAACGAGAAACCTTTCCCAAATCACATGGGTAAAGTCTCAATCTGCTGTTAAAAATACGGCGGATGGGCCAGGCCTTCATTCTGTGGGCAGGTGTCAGAGGCTACATGGACGTAGAGAGCCACAATGAGTAGTAATGAACTACAGGGAGCATGGCGTTCCACACCACCCTGTCCCCTGGAGAAGTACCATGGCAGATCCTGGGAATTGTCCCATCAACAGACTTTCCCTACTTCGTTTGCTGTTTCCTGTTTCTTAAAAGAGAAAAAAGAAAGAAAGAAACAAAGAAAGAAAGAAAGAAAGAAAGAGAAAGAAAGAAAAAGAAAGAAACAAAGAAACAAAGAAAGAAAGAAAGAAAGAAAAAGAAAGGAAGGAAGGAAGGAAGGAAGGAAGGAAGGAGATTACTTTCCCTTCCTCCTTTCCACCTGGGGACAGCCATGTCATTAAGCTCTGGCTAAAAAGACATAAGAACAAGTTCATTAGAGCAGCATGTCTCAAATTTTACTGTATGTACGAATCACCTGAGGATCTTGTTAATATACAGAATCTGAATCGGTAATCAGGATGGGGCTAGGGATGTTGCATTTTAATTAGTTCCCAGGTGAGGCATGATGCTGTGACCTGAGGACCACAATTTGAGTTAGCAAGGATTTTCTTCCTTGATTTGGCCAGAAGGGTGCAAAAAGAAAGCTGCTTCCTGTACTTTCTGCAGCTTCCTGCTTTTGAATGGGATTGAAGAGGGATGTGAGTATGGGGCTGCATCTGCCATCTTCTACTGAAGAGGAATGAAAACCAATGCTTTGAAGAGCAAAGGAGAAGAGTGGAGAGCACCTACGTATTTGATGATGTCATAATGCCAGTGAAGTTCAGTAATTTTAGAACCTCCTACCTCTAGACTTCTTATTTTACTGGGATAATAAACATCACGATGGCTTAAGCCACCGTTGGTCAAGTTTTTTGGGAACTGTAACCAAACAGTTCTTATTTATTATATGAACTAAGGTGATCCATTCAGGACCGGGCTTAAATCAGTCAGCCCAGAGGCAGATCCCATCTTTTATAGCCCGTGGCCTGTGGAGAGCCACTGGACCTGGGGTATGGGAATTCGATGGCTGCAAGTCTTCTGGGAGTAGAGAACATTGACTCATGTGCTGGCAGAAAGGAAACTGACTCTGAAGACTGTAGCAAGTTGGTTTTTAGCCCCTGGCACAGAAGTAGGCAATAGGGGAATGTAGAGATACAAAAGATGCTGAAGTGTTTCTTCTACTGTCTTATTCTTCCAATGAAACAATTCTGAGGAAACAGAGGATCAGTTATTTCCCACGGCTGGGCTCAGAACGTGAAGTTAGCTATTGAAATTCATCAGCTATTGAAAAGCATCTTTTGATGTTCCATACTGAGGATAAGGGTTGCAGAATTATAGTAAGTTAACTAATGTGTATTCTTTTGGGGAAACCACACACTTGCTTCTCCCATTACTGAATAAACACAGGGTGGTATAACTTTGTCAACAACGCATTTTTAATTTCTTGCTTTACCTTAAGTATCTCTTACCCCAAAAGAACTCTGATCTTGCCAGTTCTCCCCCAAATCTTCGGTAGCTTTCTTTTTATTGTCTCCATTTTCTTATTCTAGTAGTTAGGCTACAGACGTATCTGTTATAAAAAAAAAAAAAAGAAAAGAACAATAGGTTCACTTACGTAGAAATGTACGTATGTCTCATTTAACAGTCTGAGTGAAAACAATTCAAGACAGAGAGGCGGTTTCACAGTGTCAGGGACTCATGCTTCTTGTAGCTTCTTGCTCCATCAATGTGGGGCTTCTCTGCTTCGTAGTCTCTGAGGTGGCTGCTCAAGGTCTCAGCACTACATCTCCAATCCAACCAGATGTGATGGGAAAAGAAGAAATGGAAGAGATTTCCCTCCCGTTAAAAGCCATGTAGGACTTTAAGGTCCGTGTGCCAGGTAAAACTCAAATTTTGCTACTAAATAGAGAAGTGAAGACTGCATTTTGGAGACACACAGTCTGTACCACACAAATTGGTCAACTGGTCAGAGGGTTTGTGGCTGTCCTTACGCAACAGCGATTAAAAAAAAAATAGCCCCAGCTATTGTCCTTTTAGATGCACTGGTTTATTTGGAGTACTCAGTGCCAGGACAGAGGTAAGGATGATTCACAGCACAGCCCCCTTTCTGTCTGTCACTCTGGTCGAGCTACCAGGACCTCATATTTATACTGAGACAGGACTAGAATTAAAAAATGAATAAAAACTAACATAGTTGAGATTTCTGGGAGTCCAATGCATGTCTATATCGATGCTAAAAGCTTCCATAACAACGAGAGGGGGCATTTGTATTAACTGCAACAGTCAAAATTTGGTTTAGGTGCCACTGCCCTGAGCAGATGGCATTGCAATTTGGCTCAGCAATCGCAGTACAGTGGCAAGAATGCTTCTAACGTGCACTGCTGAAAGAGCTGCTTCTTTGTTCATTGTCACTGCCATAGTGATTTGGAGCCAAAGAGAAGATCACAGATGGCACACTGAACTCAAAAGATTTGGCGGCAACACACAGCAAGAGTTTCCTGAGAACTTGCGGGATGACTTTGGAAGAATTTGATGGATGCTAGCTTTTCCACAGAACAAGTGCAGTGTGGCCAGAAAAAATCCCGTTGTGTTAACTGTCCCTTTTCATTGCTTTGGCTACTACGGGAATTTATTCTTCATTCAGTAGTCCCCACAATCTCACTTTTCCCAATGGCCGCTAAATCTGTGTGATTCAAGCCCATTTGATCCCCTCTTCCACTGGTTAAGGCTTCCATCTGAAAGAGACAGACATCACTTCCATTCTTATGTCACTGGCCAAAGTAAGTCATTATCTTAAAGAAGCAAGGAGTGAAATCACTACAACATACCCTGAAAGAGGAGAATCAGAATATTCATAAACAGTCAAATGATGGCCACAGTCCTTGAATAGTATACTGAAAATGTCATAAGATAGGAAATATTAGCTATGATGAATCCTATCACCAAACTGAAACTAAATTGCTCCACCTAATTTTGGTGCCAGCAAATGTATTAATCACTACTCTTGCCACCTGGTGCAACTCTTTGTGACTCTCTAAGACACAGGGTGTGCCTCCTGATACAGAGCCTAGTCGCCAAAGAGTATAAAGGAAAACATGATTCTGTTGGTCTGCATGATATTGAGTAATGGGCCATGCAGCAAAAAAGTCTCACATTTATGTTTAAAAGAAGTTCTATTGCAAAGGTATTTTCTACTTTCCTCTAGAATGGCTACGGTGCGCAAGGCTGGGATTAGGAAAATTTGCGCAGAGAGTATGATTTGGAACTATTTCATCATCTTTTGGGGCTAATATCTTCCTCTTCTTCTTTTTCTTTTTTTTTTTTTTTTTTAAGTAGGCTCCACACCCAGCGTGGAGCCCAGCCTGGGGCTTGAACTCATGACCGTGAGATCAAGACCTGAGCTGAGATTAAGAGCCAGGCACTTAACCGACTGAGCCACCCTGGCACCCCAGGGCTAATATTTTCTTTCCACTCTCCAGCCCTATTTCCCAAGGCTTCCAGAAGTCTAATACCCACACCTGGGTTTTCACATTCCAAAAAGAAACAATTTTTAGGGACTGTTTCAGTCTCAAAATTCACAATCAGAATTTAACTCTACTGTGATCCATTCTTTAAGGACAAAACTCTTTGAAAAAGTAACTTATTACAAAGTGTTCACAGCTGAAAGGAATAGAATGTGTAATCCTTTCCACTAATAAATTTACAAATTAATAAGAGCTTTCAATATTTTTAAGCCAAAGGGGAAAGAAACAATAGGAATTTCAGTTCTCAGGGAAATACTTATGGGAGATCTCTTTGAACAGAAATTCCCTTGGGGGTTTCCCTCAAATCGCTCCATAGATCTTGAAATGATCATTATAAACATAAATAATATCTTTTTTAATTCTTCTGCTGTTACAATAACCTAACTGATACCATCTGATGCTGGCAAGGGTGCAGTTTAACTGACCTTTAATTCAATGAATTGTATTAGGACAGGAATACTTTTGTGGGAAAGAAAGTTTGGATTATCAACTCAGTAGGTAAATCAAGGATTAAATCCTATTGTTGATGAATGTTAAGCAAAAGGCAAAAGAAATGTTCAACTATTCCTACACACAATCCTCTCACCAGGCACAGTTTTCTTTCCATTTTTTATGCACATGAGCTCCCTTGCTTAGTGGTCTTTCAAAGTGCCATTAGCTCTGCTTGAAGTATACTTACCTTCTTTTCCTATACCTCCCCCTTTTTTTTGCTATTTCCTTATTCTTTAGGACTTACTTAAATGCTATGTCTTCTAGGAAGCTCTATAAGACTCTGGGAGTAGGGGCGGAGCTCTATCTATGTATTTCCATAGGACATCTCTTTCCCCCTCCAAAGTACTGGGCACTCTATAGACTGGTCCATAGCACCTCTACTAAAGAAAGCTCCATCAAGACAGGAATGGTGGCTCACTTGGTCATTGCTGTCTTCTTAGTAGGTCAGGAATAGTACTTGACATAGTGCTCAAAAGGAGACTTTGAGTAAATTTGTTACTATATTTAACATTGTAGAAAATTGTCTGTTCCCAATACACTAACTGGCTGTACCCTTGCCTGATGTTAGGGTTTCAAAATTTAGCTATCTCAGTAAAGCAATAATAGATATGGATAGATTAATCTATTAGACATGGGTCTGGGCAAAATGATACATTTCCTATAAATAGATAAATAATTCCACTATTAGGTTAAACAAAATATGTAAAACGCTATAAATACAAAGATGCTCCTAGGAGTCTTGTTTATCAGGCTTAAATATCAGATGTATTCCAAATGCTCACCATTAGGGGATTATTTAAGTAAATTATAGTGTGGCACCTGAATAGAATAATATGTAGCCAACTGAAATGATGGTTATAAAAAAAGAGGTCTGAGGAGACCGTCACAACATAGAAAAACCATACAATAAAATGTTAACTAATTACAAAGTAAGACACTAAACTGTACAAACGTCATTATTTTAACTAAGTGAAAACATGTGTGTGAAAAGAAATAAAAGAATCATTGCATTAGAGTGGTTGACTGTGGGTTATTTTCTTCCTGAGCCCACATTTTAAATTCACATGCTTATGTTACTTTCACAAATAAGGTATGTAATAAAGATACTTGCGACTTTAAATGTCAATTATTATGTATTATGGGTGACAAAATAAGAGTAACTCTTATAATTGAAAGTTTAAAACTTAAGATGCTAAGACTGGAAACCTAGCATCCAGCAAACAATTGACTGGATAAAAGTAGATATTTTACTTAATGTGATAAACAAATAGAAAATAAATTACTAGCCCAATAACAAAGGTTCCTTTTGCAGGACTCATTTCACCCAACAGAATGAAGACAATTGCATTACTTCCCAAGCGAAGATGAAAACACCTGGAAGGTGGAATTCAAGTCACAAGAGGAAATGCTTGGGCATGCATCAGTCTTCTCTGATCTTCCTAAACAGAAATGCTAAATTTTCACGTAATACCTGAATGATTAGGCCTCCAAGAAAGCAGAAGAGATGTAAAGGTAGGAGAAGCAAATAACTAAACAAGGCAGTGTTTCAGAAAGGAATTACCATGCCAGGCCTTGGCTCAGAAGCAAAAGTCTTTCTGTGAAGCGTTCACAGCATCTATTAAACACAGGGTCAATCACAAAAACAAAACCCATCTGTCTGAGATTAACATTTGTAATAAACATTTTAAAGGAAGGAATGTGGAAGGCAAATATATATTGTGAAACAAAATCTATACTCCTGGGAGAAGTAATACTTCCTTTAAAAGAATTGCAGGGGCCCCAAAACTCATTCCTTATACTGAAAGAAATAACAATTAGATGCAGGACAGCACATTAGCAGAGGCATATTTAATTTCTGAGAGGGAAGTATATTAAGGCAAAAATCAAGCACATGCTCCCATTGTAGGGTATGCCAAACTTCCTTAGAGACAATTGACAAAAGAAAAAAAAATATGTATATATAAATGGAGTATATCCTAAAAAATGAAAAACACAAATCATATATTTTAAAACCATGGCTTAGATATATTAAATTGTTTGGTTGCTCTAAGAAATTATTTATCAAGCACTTCCACAGAGAATCATGATTTGCTCATTTATATTTGGACAACGAACGGCATTAAATAAATGAAATTTTCTATCACAGAAAGTTCTGTTGGATAGCACTGGTCTGGGGCCAGTTTGAGAGAGGAACTACTTTACAGGAATCTTGGATTGGGGGCCAGTAAAACTTTAAAGAATGAGTAATGAGATCTGAAGAGTAAAAGTGAAAGCTATACTGTGGAGGGGGAGGTTAGGTCCTTACTTTAGAAAAAGAGGGCCTGTTGGTTATAGAAACGTCTAGAGTATTTTTATAAACACAAGATATCTACCATCTACCCCATTCCACCCTTACGCGTGTTCCAAATCTTTGGGAAATTCTCCTCCACACACAGCCTTGGGTCAGTTGCAAAAGTCAGTGGTCATACACCACACGTGTGATGAGAGGAGATTAAAAATTCAATAGAAGTAGGAATTTTAAGACCAGAGGTAATCAGATCTCTCATCAGAGACAGAGATAAGATCAGTGATCATCCCCTGGTAATCTCCAGCCTGCCCCAAGTAAGAATGTCCAGAAAGGGGGTTTACATCAACTATCACAGGTGACCTCAACTGATTCCAGAATTATTTTGATTCATCAAGACAGAGGTTACATATCTATGAAAAAAATTATAAATTACTCTATTTTCTGAGAGACAATAAACACTTTATTAGGCATTAAGATGGATAAAGAACCCAAATGCATTCTCCTCCATTTATCCAGCTCAGAAAAGGCTTAAGTTAAAAAGAGCTAGAGAGTATTGTTTCAAGGGGGAGAAAATCCCTTGACTGCCGATGAGAGATTGATTTACGGAAACTTCCTCTTAGCTTTATTTTATCTGTCTGCTCTTTGCTACCAGTTTCAGAATGTTCAGATAGAAAGGGCCTTCCTGCAGAGCCTACTTTTTGAGGTAGGTGTTCTAACTCGGAAATAAGGCTTATGTCGTAAGATTTCTGGGTTGTCCATACCAGAAAGGCCTTGAGCTTTTCGGTTGGGCTCAAGAGTGACTGTTCTTTTGTTTTTCAAAAACCAATAACATCCACCATATTAAACAGGAATTTCATGTTTATTTGTGGATTTTTAAAAAAGCCTTTTGGTCAGCCCTGCAAATCATACAGGCTTCCAAAATTAAAGGAATACCGAAATAACTATGGCATTTCCTCAGTTGAACATAATGGTTTCCTCAGAGCAGGTTTGCCCTGTAAACACTGAGCATTTTCTTTCCCCCCAGTAACATCTGTGAACAAGTTTCCCATTGGACAAAGCGAAGGACTAATAACCACGTCAGACACTGGTGGGCACAGGTGCTTCAGCATGTACTTCCACAAACACATCCCGGTTTTGTCAAGTGGGCTATTTCTGACCCAGCCCTTCAAGACTTCAGTCCCATGGTGTGTTTGGCCTGGGAGAAGGGCAATCCGTTGGCAGGGCTGTCAGCAGCCTCGAAAGGGCCTGACTTTTTACTGGCAGCGTGCATTCCCTGAACATATTGACTCTCTGAACACAGAACATCAGCCCAACAATTTATTAAAAGCAATTGTGTGTTTCCTCGGTCTAGCCAAACATTTGGTGCATGTTATAAAACCCTCCAAGACCCAACTTCAGTCCTACTTCTTTTAAGAAAATCTTCCCCAACTAGCCGGGATTATGAACCTCAAATTTCTTATGGCAACCATTGTCTGGAATGTTCACTGGACACTTAACCATGCACTGCGTTATGAGAAGTCCCTCTTCCGTGTGTAATGAACAGTTATTTTCAATTTGTGTCTATTCAAATTTCTCTCCTTTAAAACTTGTGCTCCTTAGCTCTAGCTACATCTCATACTCTTTGATGATAAAGGTTGTTTTTTATACTTGTCTGCTTAACGATACTTAGTGTGAGAGATTATACCTGATAGGCCCTTAATATATTTTTTGTTGATTGGCAATTTAGAAAAACAGCATAAACTCCTGACTCCTCATAAAATTGTTTTGGTACAAGATGACATTTGTCTAGCACTCTGGTAGTATGAGAGGAAAAGAAATTACTTTAATTTTTATTAAAATCGAGGAGTTGGTGGGTATGTAAAGGAAGACAGAACAAATAATGCATGTATGAGAAGTTTCAGAGCAATTACCTCGTGCTAGCTGGAGGAAGCGTACGGAATTCTGCAAGTACTTGAAGGCATACTACCTCGCTTTATCACCAATCACCAGGCTAAAAATCAGGCCCTCTTCTCTGCCTTCTAATATCCACTGTTTGGAACGCTGATTATTTCATAATTGTCTGTTAAAAATATTTTTCCCATTTAAAAATTTTTGTTGTTTAATCCATTATTAAATTTTGAGTGTTTCCTTATGAAATTTGGATACAAGCGCATTACCAATCAGATATATTTCCCCCAGTCTCTGACTTGTCTTAATTCTCTTAAAAGTGACCTTTTGAAGAAGTTTTTAATTTTTTTAAACTTTTATTTAAATTCCAGTTGGTTAACACACAGGGTAATATTAGTTTCAGGTGTAGAATTTAGTGACTCAAACACTTCCATACATCACCCTGAGTTCATCACAGCAAGGGCCCTCCCTTAATCCCCATCATCTACTTCCTCCACCCCCCCCGACGTCCCCTCTGGTGACCATCAGTGTGTTCTACAGAGTTAAGACTGTTTCTTGGATATCCTCTCTTCTCCCCACCCCATGATCATTTGTTTTGTTTCTTAAACTCCACAAATGAGTGAAATCCTATGGTATTTGTCTTTCTCTGACTTATTTTGTTTAACATAATACTTTCTAGCTCCATCCATGTCCTTGCAAATGGCAAGATTTCATTCTATTTTATAGCTGAGTAATATTCCATTGTATACAGACACCATATCTTTATCCATTCATCAGCTGATGGACATTTGGGCTAGTTCCATAATTTGGCTACGGTAGATAAAGGTTTTTAACTTTGATAGAGTCCAATTTACTGATTTTTTTGTGTGTGTGGGTCCTGCTTTTGGTGTTGTATCTAAGATATCTTTGCCTAAACCAAGGTCAAAAAATTTTTCTCCAGTGTTGTTTTATGAAAACTTTGTAGTTCTAGAGCATACATTTGAGTTCATTTTTGTATGTGGTATGAGATATACATTGAAATTTGTTTGCATATGGATAGTCATTTGTTCCAGCACCATCTGTTGAGAAGATAATTTGAATTGCGTTTGTATTGTTTTGAAAACTAGTTGACCATAAATGTGTGGGTTTGTTTCTGGACCCTCTACTCTGTTTCACTGATCATTTGTCTGTATTTAAACCAATACCGTATTGCCTGTTATCTGCAGCTTTATAAATCTTCAAATTGGGTAGTGTCAGTCTCCTGTTTTTGTTCCTCTTTTTCAAAATCGTTTGTGTCTGTTTAAGTCTTTTTCATTCCATGTGAATTCTAGAATTAGCTTCTTCGTTTCTTTCTACAAAACTGCCTGCTGGGATTTTTCTTTTTCCTTTTTTGTTTGAGCGGAACCCATACATCAGTTGGGGAGAATTAACCTCTTTGCAGTATCTTAACATCTTCTAACCTGTGAACAGGCAATAACTCTCCATTAATTTCAGTCTTCTTTAATTTCTCTCAACACTGTTTTAGAGTTTTCGGGACTTGAGTATCTGTTGTTAAATGTATCCCCAAGTATTTCATATTATCTAAGGATGTTGGAAATGATAATTTTTTTTTAAAGATTTAATTATTTGAGAGAGAAATCACAAGCAAGATGGGGAAGGGGCAGAGGGAGAGGGAGAGAGACTCTCAAGCAGACTCTGCATTTCTTCTAAGAGAGCCAGAAGTTGTACATATGAGATGTTGCAGAAGAAAACATTAATGAACTTGAAGACATAACAATAGAAATAATCCAAAATAAAACACACAGGGGAAAAATAATTTTAAAAATATATATTGTGAGCATAAGATAGCTGCGAGAAAACATCTAGCAGCCTAATATACACATAACTGGAGTCCCTAAAGGAGGGAAGACCAAAAGAATATTTGAAGAAATAATGCCTGAAAAATTCCAAATTTGGTGAGAATTACAACTGGCAGCTGCAAGAAACTCAATAAACCACACCACAAAAAACATGATGAAAACCACATAATCATAATCATAGCCAAACTGCACAAAATCTGTGATAAAACATTTTTTTGAGAGCCAGACAAAGAAAAGAAACTTTACCTACCTAGGAACAAAGACCAGAATTGTACCAAACTTCTTAATGAAACAATGCAAGTGAGAAAACAGTGGAGCATCTGGGAGGTTCTGGAAAGGAAAAAAAAAATCTGCCAGTACTGGCTTGCCAGTGCTTCTGTCAATTTCTCTTTGGAAAAGACCCAAGGAAATGGCTCTCATAAGAGGAAACACCCATCTGTGGAACTGTTTTCTGTATGTCTATACTTTAATGGGCAAACAAGGCCAAGAAGACATTCTTAAAGCTACTTTGTGATTGACACTTGATAGAGATGCATGGGGTCAGCAGGGGCTGGGGGAGGCATGTTAAGAATCAAGAGCTATGCTCCCTTGTTTTCTCAGGGTTAGGGATGAGGACTTATGCAGATGGTATCTCCATCTGAATCCCCTAGCTGTATCAGATACTGGACACTTCCTACCTTTTGGTGTTTTTATTACTCACTTCTTCAGTGTCCAGTTAGTTCACCCAGGAACTCAGCTTCTTAGGGATCTTTTATTGCTACTCCTTGGGTCAGAACAAGAAATGACTTTGAGCAGGTGTGTATCCACATATAAACAACGCGGGCTTGAAGAAGTCCTGGGGTCATATTTTACCTGGGAAGAATATACCTACTCACAGTAATCCAGTCCCCCCCACCCTCTTCACTATTGCCCTTCAGCAATTCAGGCTAGACCCAAAGTTTTATTGTCCCAGAGAAGGAGTAATAGATAGATATTCCCCAGATCAAAAATGCCATTACTCAGATTTGAATCTAAAAATAAATTCTTTCGAGTCCTTTGTGAAATAATAGCATCGAAATCCAGCCCTTGTTGAAATAGAAAGTTTTTAAAAAATAAACCCTAAACTTCCCTTTATAGATCAAAAACAAAATGTGAGGGTCTGAGCACATGTATTGTAAACCATAATCAAAAATAGAATGAAGAATGGTGTTAAGGAGAGCCTTGATCCAACAGAAATAGGGGGAGATTTGTCCAGGTGCTGTGTGGCAGAGCCAAGAAGGGTAAGAGTTGGGTAGGGGGATCATGGCCAAGTATTCCAGCTCACCTCTTACCGTCAACATCCCCGAGGTAAAGCGGAGCGGTATCAAACCGGTCGAGGGATGATTCAAGAGCACTGGAGCTGGAAGTCCCTGTCCACAGAACGAGTCAGGAAGACTATGTTCCTGAGCAAAGCCCAACATCCAGTTTGTTTTGAGAGCAACATGGCTCACAGGAGCAGAACAGCAATAACTGAGGGAGGGCCCTTTGGCAAACTCACAGAATCCTGCACCCTGCTGTGAGGGGTGCAGAAGGCAGGCAAACGTTCTGGAGCTTCCCAGCGGGGCACTCATGTATGGGACTCGCAGACCCTGGAGGACTCTGGCGGCACAAGGGTCATCGTAATAGAGACCATGGCTATAGCCATGATCACTGACCTGTGCACGCCAGCAAAGTCCATAAAAGACCAGCTACAACTCAGCGGACACCACACCCCTCTCCCAGGAACAAGGCAAGATGAGGGTATCTGAGCAAATGCTGGTGAGAAAGACTGCCCTCCCCCACGTTCAAAGGCTGCATCAGCTTCCCCTTGTATCCAGACGTCAGTGTGGGCAGAAAGAAAGGGAGCAAAAATCTTGACAGTGAACATGAACCCTGATAAACATTTTTGAATTTTAAGAGAATAACGTGCCTCGAATTGGCAAGTGCAATTATTTTTCTGCATCAGCAGGAATGGGGTTGTCCAGGCAAGATGAGAATTTTAAAGAACAACGAAAGCACATCTGGGGTGGATTTGAATCTTGGTGAGTACTTTTCAGCCCCGCCCCTCACTGTATTATAGGTTCCTAGTGTAGCGATCAATGGCTGGGGCAGATTCTCTGGAGAAAGCCTGGTATTCTCAGGTGGCGCACGTTCCTCCAATCTCCTGAAGTCAGAGCCTAGAGCCAGAGCCTGGAGCCCACGGCTCCTCGACTGTCTGAGCCACGGATGTTGCTGCCTTGTGCACAAGTAAACACAGATCACAGTGTTTTGTTGGATCAGTTCACCTTCTTCTTGTACTTTCTCCCACATAGCAGAGGACAAAAGAACCATACTCTTGCTCTGTTTCCTCTTCAAACATGAATAACGTACATGAGAGACACAAGGAAAGTTTATACGAGTCTCTAGTCCCTTCTGTTAGTCTTATAAATAGTTCTATGTAGGATATTTATGAAAATAACAAAATGCATACTTAACTTCTGTCTTCTAGTTGGCTCAGTCATTTACAGTAGAAATCCTGATGCAATCTGGATCAATAGTTGGTTTTTCATTTAAAAGTTCACCTCAAGCACTTATTCATAAAAAAATTATACTTACCTCTAACTTTCTATTTCAAATTAAAAATAGACATTTATTCATTGTTTATGAAAATGCATGCACAGGGCGCCTGGGTGGCTCACTGCCTTTGGCTCGGGTAACGATCCTGGAGTCCCAGGATCGAGTCCCGCATTGGGCTCCCTGCTGAGCAGGGAGTCTGCTTCTCCCTCTGACCTTCTTCCCTCTCATGCTCTCTCTCTACCATTCTCTCTCTCTCTCTCAATAAATAAATAAAAATCTTAAAAAAAAGAAAATGCATGCACATTTATTCACAATCTTTCGATGCCAATAGGTCAAATGATAGAATACATGCTGCTTTTTTTTTTAAATAAACCACTTCATCATGCATTACCTATACTTTCTAATTTTTATTTCTTTAAGGTTGATTGAGATTTTGAAGATGCTTGTAAAGCAATCTAAGTGTAAAATCCTTCTAGAGTCAAATGATTCTTCCCTCTCCCCATTTTTACACTAATTGTCCACATGTAATTCAACAGCTAATTTTAGTGACTCATCTCTATCAAGTGTTTTAAAAGCTTTCAACTTTTCATAAGAACAATGATTTCCCTTTTTTCACTCTTATTAATTTATGTAATAAATTATAAGTTAAAGCTGTAAGCACGGTTGATGTAAACAGACTGGAGAACGAATACAACTATCGTATATGGGTAAAAGTTTACCTTGGCTAGTAGGAGGTTGGTGGACTGGAGAAAAGCCTGATGTCTGTGAACATTCAGTAAGTGGTGGGCACTAATGAGTGTGCTTTACACAGAGGAAGGTAAAACACTGGTTAGGAAGGCTGGTTATGAAGTAGTCATAAGCTGATAAGCTTTCTTACAAAACCATTCCTGGCAAATTTATATTGCATCACGTAAGCAAAATATATGTATATATATTACGGTGCTCAACCTGTCAGCAGCAATCTTTATCGTTTGCTATCTTTAATGTCAACTGGGTTTTTTTTTTTTTTGCTTGCTTTGTACTGTTCAGAACAGGTACTCTTTCTACAGTCCTACTATGACTTTATTATCGTCTCTATAATCTATTTCCCACCTGGTCTTCTCACTTTGAAATAATGAGTAAGTTCTGCTTTTTTAAAGATTTTATTTATTTACTTGTGAGAGAGAGAAAGAGCACAAGCAGGGGGAGCGGCAGAGGGAGAAGCAGGCTCCCCGCTGAGCAAGGAGCCCGACGCAGGACTCAATCCCAGGACCCTGGCAGACGTTCAACCAACTGAGCCACCCAGGCGCCCCAGTTCTGTTTGTTTGTTTTTTTTAATGCACGTAGGGAGCCCTAGCCAGGCTTTCTAGTTATCTCCATCCTGCTTTTCTGGGACTTTCCTTATTTTCCTGCCACAGTTTGTCCCACATTTTTATGTACTCCCTGGATCAGCTCTACACCATCTTCTAAGCTTGAGCAGTTTTTCAAAATGTTTTTAGTCAGTCAGGCAGGGGCACCCAGCTATCAGATCAGGGCACTGCCTGATGCTAGAACAGGGTCATACAGGCTCTCAGCTGAGCTACACTTCCACCTATTAGTTACTGGATCACTGGGACATCGAAGACCCGGCTACGGTAGGAACACCGTCAGGAGGCTTAGAACAATAGTTATGTACCCACAAGTATCTTAGTATCTTATCAAGTACAGCCCAAATTTATATGTGCTGACTGAATATAAGCTAACAGACTACAGAATTTTCTTATAGTTCTAAAGCACTTTGATTGTGTGTATACAGAAACATGCAAATGCATACACGCACTAACATCACTCCCCAAAATTGTTTCTGTTGACAAATGATAACATCATTTTTAACATTGTTTAAAAAAAGTCAATATGACTATTTTAGTAGACAAAAATAATTATTTTTAGATTTCCCATCATGGAGGTCCAACATTAACAATTCTACTCTGAAAGTGGTGGTCGTTAGGACATATTCTTACTTCTGATGGAGAACTTTGTTTAAAATTGAAATAGTTTTATTTGGGTTTCATTAACAGCCTGGATCTAGTGAAATCATCAGTATATTCTAAATTCAGTGATACAAATTAAAAGAAAGAAAGAAACAAACAAACAAAAAACAAAGCAAGGAGAGCTTTGGAAATTCTCTCTGCTTGAGTAAAAGTTAGAGCTATCATACCAAAGATGTAATAGTACTTTTAAGAGTGAAATACCACTTCTGCTCATGCTTCACTTTGACTAGAAATATTAAGTTCATTACAACCATCTATCCTTTCTGGCAAATTTTATGTTTTTCATTAAAAATGACATTTGTACTCAAGTATTTGTAAGATACATAGATATGCCCTTAGGAGTTGGTTTCAAAATAATCCAGTAGAGGAGTGGGGGCTATAGATAAGTGAGTTTGACCATGTTTCTTAAGACGCCGATGGTAGGTACCTGGGAGCTCATCCTATTATTCTCTCTACTTTCACTGGTGTTTAAAACTTTCCATAATAGAAATATTTTTCTCTTCCATTTTTTGGTTTTTACTTTAGGCTTAATCATACTTACGCTCCTAATTTATTTTCTTAAAATGGAAAAGAAAAGATCATTGGAACAGTATGTATCCAGTTACAATGAAACCAATCTTAAAATAATGAGCCCTTTCCCATAACCATACCCATCATTAGTTGTAATTGACTCATGGTATTCATTTTTATGGTAATTGGAAAAATTATCTTAGAGTTAACAAAATTTGGAGTATTTCTGTTCATAGATTCATTTAACAAATATTAATGGAGCACCTCCTGTGTACCAGTAACAGTGTGGTGGGCACTAGGGTTATCTGTGGTAAATGAATAGATAACATGTTCAAAATCTTAGTGTCAGAAACAGATATTTATCAAATCTGTGCTACCTTTTATCTCTTTTCCTATTTGGAAGAACAAGGGGTACAGAATGCCTTATTAAAATTTACCCAACATTTTGCTTTCTAACAGGAAATACACTGTTTATAGGATTAACATATTTTCACATTACTTCTAAATTAATTTCCATATATAGCTTCTCATCAAAGTGGGATAAATTGATAAGGTAAATTAATTAGCTTTTTGGCATTGGCCTGTTATCTAACATAAAGAAGGTGAAAATATTAATTGCAGAATGGTACTGTACAAAAATATTTACAACTTGGTGAGGCAGCTATTGTCAGATCTGGGATTTGATTTTACCCCACTTACCAACTAATACATGAGCCTGTTGCTGTTTCATTTCATGAGTGCTGGCTGAAGACTTGAGATCCTGAATCAGAACCACAGGACTCTTTGACTCATGGCACAGAAAGCAGTGTGAGCATCAGCATATTTATATTGGCTCCCCTGGCCCAAGTCCCCCAGCATGACCCAATATGCTCATTGGGCTCAATACATACAGGAGGTTTGCATCACAGCTAAAGAACAGTGAACTTGGAGAATCCACTACCTTTTTTTTTTAAAGATTGTATTTATTTATTCATGAGAGACAGACAGAGAGAGAGAGAGAGAGAGAGAGAGAGGCAGGCTCCCAAGGAGCAGGGAGCCCAATGCGGGACTCGATCCCAGGACCCTGGGATCATGACCTGAGCTGAAGGCAGATGCTTTACCATCTGAGCCACCCAGGCGCCCGGAGAATCCACTACTTTTTTAAAAAAATTTATTTCTTTATTTATTTGAGAGAAAGAGATACTGCAGGGATGAGCAGGCTCTGCGCTGAGCATGGAGCCTGATGCAGGGTTCAATCTCATGACCCTGAGATCACGACCTGAGCCAAAATCAAGAGTTGTGAGCTTAACTGACTGAGCCACTACTTTTTAAACAAATAGTAAGCAAGCCTATTCTTTGTCTGGGGGAATACGCTTAACTCATTCTATCAGAAGAGATTGGAAGTCCAATCCTGTCCTCAACTAGAAACTGGATGGCAGAAAAAAAAGAAAGAAAGAAGAAAGAAAGGAAGAAAGAAAGAAAAAAGAAAGAAAGAAGAAAGAAAGAAAGAAAAGAAAGAAAAAATAAAGCAAGAAAGAAAGAAACAAGAAACATAAAGAAAGAAAGAAAGAAAGAAAGAGAAAGAAAGAAAGAAAGAAAGAAAGAAAGAAAGAAAGAAAGAAAGAAAGAAAGAAAGAAAGAAAGAAAGAAAGAAAAACTGGACTACAGGACATTTGTACTCGCTCCCAATGCTGGTATGCTAAGGTCTCTGATGAAAAATTGTGTTTTCCTGTTGAGTTAGAAGAGTTTCTAATTCAATCACAGTTTTTAAACAGGCTTATGAAGATAGACTTTTTCAGTAATAAATTTCATGTGATTTCTGGTTCTGAGAACCTCCCTCTGCCTGATGCCAACAACTTAAGGCAAAATAAGTAAAATGCAGTGATTTCACAGATATTCAAGTTTAACACACAATCAGATGGGTTCCCCCCCCCCCCTTCCCTGGGGTTTAAAGCTCTTGTGGCTGGCCCAAATGTGGTGGCATGAGTGAGCATGGGGATAGGAAGATGTTCACTTCCTGATCTGCTTAGGGGCGAGGCTGGCTGCCTGTTCCACATTTGTCGTGTACAAGTGGGCCATGTGCAGGATCCCCTTGGATGGACGGTGAAGTCCTGAGAAAAAGAGAAGGGCACAGCAGGTAACAAAAGTATGACCCCACCACACAAAGCTAGCCAAACATTGCTCAGTGATCAAAAGTGCTGGGGTGAGGGATGGAGATAAGACCCCAACTCTTGTGGAATTAAGTCACTCGTTTTCAGGTTTCTTTTCTCCTATGGGAAGCCAGGCACAGAGGACCTAAGCAGTTGGACCTGTCAGGTTTCAGAGCAAAGCAGAATCTAGAAAGAATAAGCTCCTGAACGTTACTCTCAGTGACCAGGAGAGGGCACTTAGCACAAATGAATGAAAAAATCCTGCCAGCAGCTGATTCCTCTTGGACTCTACTACCTGCACTTTACGAATCAATTTATTTCACATGCCCACGGCAAACGCCTTTTGATCTAAGGATAACTGTGGTTACACATTCTTCTTGGTGACAGTTCGGTTCTCTATAATGTACCAGGTGGCTGAGACACATACAGGACACAGAAACAAGTCCATATGAGTAAAAAATAATTTCAGAGGCAAGAATTTATTTTTGGAGACAGTTTCCCAAAATGAACACTTCAGAAGAATTGAAATGTGTTTAAGGAATCTTTCAGAAGAAGGAAAACATACTTATTGAAACCTTCCTGTATTGGAAGGACTTCTGATTCATTCTCCCTCCCATTTCTTACACACGTATGTGGCTGGGTTCAGACTGAGCTCGAAGAATTCACCTCTGAACACACGAAAACAGGGGAAATAATATTATTCTATCATAAAACAAAATGGGACTCAATATCTGCCCCCAACCACCTGCCCCGCCAAAAAAACCCAAAGAAACTTGAATTCTATGTATTTTCTTTTAGATCTCGCACAGACATAAACAACAATAAATTGGCCAACCATATTCTTCAGGCATATAATTTTCTTTCTTCCCAAAGTGGACACTCCCTAGGAAAATACAAATAAGTTCTAATTGCAAAGCCCTTCAACAGAAAAAGAAAGTAGGCCACCTTGACCAGAGCACAAAATAATCTTTTCCAAGAGGACTTGAATGAGCACCTCATTACTCAAGGAAAAAATACATACCGAGATTTTTTACTACTTTATTTTGCTACATTTTCAAATACTTTTTATAGCCATGGAAAAAAAAAACATATCGATGAATCGGTTTTTCCAAAACAAAACCATTATGTCTTTTAATTTTAGCCTGCAAGTTGCTCCCCATCTCCAGTATTTGAGAAATAATAACACTGTTGCAGAGTGTGGCTGAGGGACTCGCTCAGGGACACACAATGTGTCCAACTTTGAGGGTTATATTCCCGCCCATGAGACACTGATTTCACACTATAAAATCATCTACAGATTCCATACTGTTTTTGTCCTACTGGGTATAAAGAAATCTCCATAATCCAAAGTGATAATGGCTTAATTTACATAATAGCCACTGTAACCAACTTTAGTTCAGGAACCTAATTATTTACCATTCAGAGGAAGTACATTTTGCTCTTGGCTGACAATTTTTGTCCATGATATTAGTAATGATAAACAAAGCCCTTATTGAGTGGCTGCTATGTGCCATTATCCTCTCAATCATCTGATAGCTTTTAATTGCCCCCATTTTACAGAAGAAAAGACTGAAGGGCTCAGAGAGGTCAAGTAATTATCCCAAAGTATCGAGCAATTAGTGCAGAAGCAAAGAGGGCATCAGTCGGTCAGACTCCCCAACCTTGCTATCGCCACCACCCCTCACTTCTCCTTAACTGCATATATTATTTTTCAAAATTGAAACATAGATGCCATTTTCTATTCATAGCAATAGTAACTACTTTCCTAAATCTCTATTTTTCTTTTTTTTTTTTAAGATTTATTTATTTATTTGAGACAGCGAGAATGAGAGAGAGAGAGAGAGAGAGAGAGAGTACACAAGAGGCGGGAGGGTTAGAGGGAGAAGCAAACTCCCCGCTGAGCAGGGAGCCCGATGCGGGACTCGATCCCGGGACTCCAGGATCATGACCCGAGCCGAAGGCAGTCGCCCAACCAACTGAGCCAGGCGCCCCCTAAATCTCTATTTTTCAATTGAGGGCAGAAAGGGATTGCAAAACAAATTGTGCATTCACCTACTAAAAATCCAGAAAGTACGATGAATTCTTTTTAAAAAATTTTTTTTTAAATTTATTTATTTGACAGAGAGAGACACAGCGAGAGAGGGAACACAAGCAGGGGGAGTGGGAGAGGGAGAAGCAGGCTTCCAAAAGGAGCAGGGAGCCTGATGCAGGGCTTGATCCTGGGACCCTGGGACCATGACCCGAGCCGAAGGCAGACGCTTAACGACTGATCCACTCAGGTGCCCCAAGTACGATGAATTCTTATGATAAAAAGTACACTTGAATTACTAGGTTGAGTACACAATACTACATACATTTTTCTGAGACACCTTGTCATTAATAAATATTAAGGCATTTTTTTCTCTTTATTTAATTTTCAAGCACAGGTAAAAATCTCGTTGTTACATACAGCCTTTAATGATCTAATAATCAAGTTCTTGAAACAACAATATACGCTCCTCTGTGATGAAATACGAATTTCAGGAGGTTGAAGTAGATTCTCTTCAAAATCTGTCCACATGCTTATGCTTGGAGGACCACACAAATTTTTAAATGGCTTTTATACACTTTATCAAGTTCAAACTAGGTGACGTTATGTGCTTTAGCAAACCCAGGGCCTATTTTTCAAAGATGAGGTACATAACATCTCCAGAAGTGCATACAATCCTTTCGAACAGTTTTCCATCTTCCTGAGAGTTACCAGTGTCAAAACAACAAGCAAGGTTTTTCATGTGGTTCCTGGCTGCCCCGGCCATTCCTTGGCAGAAGCCTTGGGGAAAATACCCAGAAGATGAAAAGACAAAAGATAGAATTCTGGGGCTGCAAGCTCCCCCACTCGGCTCCTGCCCTCTCCCCCGGGGTTGTAGCAATCCGACCCCAGCCTAATCCAGGTGTCTGGAGGAGTCCGTGTAAGTGGCTGCTCAAGGGTCAGAGAGCCAGGCTGTTGAAGCAGATGCAGGAGACAGGCTTTTCCTGTGTGTCTCCCGAGCTCTTTGTGGACAAGGATGAAGTCCTGGCCTCCCAGCCAGGACTGGCCTGAGGGCAGCTTAGCTGTCAGGCCGGATGGGATGTGGCATTCCCTCTCACAAGCCCAACCACCTGTTCTCTTCAAAACGTGATACTCCAATGCCGTGAGAAAGGGAATTCACCACATTCTGTTCTGCTGTATTCACCCCAGCTCTGTCCTCTACCTTGGGGGTGCCCCTGGGGTGTTAACAAGAGAGACAGCAGGCTGGGGGGACATGCACCCTAGGAGGACCCAGCCCAGGCTCCAGGTCACCCGAGTGGCAGATACACTGGTATCTGAGAGGTAGGAGTGTAAGGGATAATTATTTTTCTCTACATATCCTTTAACTGTGCCTTTTGAATTTCATGGCATGTGCACTATTTAGGTTTGTCTTTTCCTTTAAAGAGTAGGGGCTTTTCGGTCAAACGGCTCTAGATCAAGTCTCATTTCTACCAGTCTAGACAGATTACTTAACCCCTCCTCTGTACAATGGCGATAAGACCCTAAGCAGAAAGTGTTTGCCATTTTTAAAAAGGGCCAATCTGAAATAGCAGTAATGAGTTGCTTGTGGTAGATTTTCAGGCATTCTGACAACATACGGGACACAGGGGGCAGTGGGGGTTCCCGGATGACACAACAGTTGTTTCTACTACTCATTCCTTTCCTTTCTTTCCGGCAATCACATCCACACATTCCTTTGGAGAACTACCTTCTTCCCAATTCTCAATCGATCTGTTTTGAGTGGACTTGATGCTTGGTACTGGGGGTTGGCATGGAACTGAGAGGTGACCAACCAGAGCTGCATGCCCTGGTCATAGTGAGGTAGAAAGCAACAATTAGCAAGACTGTCTTCAACATACCATGATCGGTTCTACTCGGGATTGCGCTCCTTCCTGCCCAGACCACACATACATTGGTCACTGGCTGGGAAGACATTTCCTCTTCTATGTAGACCCCAACTGACATGATGTGGAGCTCTGGCTAGCCCCACAAGCACCGTTTTCAAGAAGCCATTTCATTCTTCTATGAGGCCAACTCCTTCTGTGCAGTGGGGTACCTGGTGAGATCTCCAAATCTTGTGAGCATCAGCACATTTCTTCTTTAGTAAACTTGCAGTGCTTTGAAGTGTAAAGCACTTTTCTTTGAGGTGTGGCTTTGTCACTGGGACCCTGTGGTCTCTGAGATCAGATTCTACTTCTGGGTCTGGAGGAAATGGTGGAGGTAGGATGGGACATGAGGCAAATTAGCATCCCCAGGCAAAGTGACTACATCGGCAAAGGTCACTTCTGGTTTTTAAAGCAGGGAAAGACTAGTACCTGAGGTAGAAGGGGCTACATTTGCTGTCACGGGATGGTCGGTGGCTTTAGTTTTGGATAAGCAGTATTTTCCAAATCTTCTCAAGGCTCACCTCTCCAATTCTCAGAGCCTTCCTCTTTCCCAAGCAATGCAGTTTCGTGTAAGAAATCTGGCAAGTCTGGGAATTCAACCTATGCTGTAATTTGAGAGGCCATAGGGTCAGACTCTGTGATTGATTTCTGGCTACCAACAACCCACAAAAGAGAAAATTCTTTTCAGGCTAAAAATTCCCTGGTTCCCTCGTCGTCGTGAGTGGAAAATTTAAAGCCCTCAATTTCTCATTTCTTTTTTTTTCCCTCTCATTTCTTTTTTTAATCTCTCCAGTGCAGTTTTCAGTAGCCAGTTTTCCCCTATTTGTCATCTTACCGTGTGCCATGGCCCTTATCACTCAGTTATCAAAGCTATGTGGTTTTCATGGAAAGATTTTATTTATTCATTTATTTGAGAGAGAAAGAGCACTCAAGGGAGGGGAAGGGCAGAGGGGGAGGGAGAGAGACTCTTAAGCAGACTCTCTGCTGAGTGTGGGGCCTGAAGCGGGGCTCCCACGACCCCAAGGTCATGACCCGAGCCAAAATCAAGAGTCGGACGCTTAAAGGACTGAGCCACCCAGGTGCCCCTCAAAGCTATGTTTTCTATAGGCACTTTATTCCAGGTGCCGTGGATTACTATTATTCCATCATTTCATGGTCAGTCAATCCTCATTTCCTTCAAACCCAAGTAGGCTGAATATCTAGCCTACTGTCTCACATGGTGTTATCAATCAAGTTGCAGTCAGAGATAACAGAAAACGCTCTATTTTAAGCAGGAAATAACTTAAATCAGGGAATTAGGTCTTCATAAAATCCTTGAAAGAGATGGAGAATTGGATGCAAGCCCGGCCTCCAGCAATGATTGCAGAATGAGTCTGTAACACTGGCTCGCCAAAGGAGCCGTTACCTAGACCACATTTAGGAAAGCTGGGAAGCTGGAAGCTCTCCCTGGAACGATTGCTCTGGGAACACTTACCTTAGCTGCAGTCCAGGGATCTGGAAGGTACAGACGTTAGCTCCAGAGCCATCTTGCCCCTCCTGGACTCTGTACTTTCGCTGTAGCCCCGCAAAGCCACAGAATCGACCCTGTGAACTCCGCAGCAGGCAACCCCAATTCGCACATAATCACGCTTGCCAGCGAAATCAACAGAAACGGAAGAGAAACTCTGCCTTGCCTCCGTTTCAGGTTTTGTACCTCCCAACTGATGGTAGAGACTAATGCTTGAACCCTAGCTTCGGGGGGCTCTGAGAGGTGCAGATGTGAGCTTTCCTACCTTCGCAGTTCAGGAAGCCTCGCCAGGGGGAACGACATCCCCCATAAAATCCCAAAGCAAAATTCTAATGAGCCTGAAACAAATGACCTCATTTATTCTTGGATTCGTAATAAATGTAGTTCTTGGATGCTTCACAGTTACACAATGTTAATAAGCTCCGTTCTGAGTCTAGCGTCAGCCGAAGCACCATGTTTTTCCCAGCTAGCTGCCATTCGGTTGGGCCTCTTCTACTTCTTACGCTTCCTCCTCGATGTGGTCAAGGGCTGAATTCTAAGCAAAGAGTCAACTTCGAGGGATTCGTGGACTGAAAAATTCTCCAAATATCCTTTTAAATCATGTTTAAATTTATTTAAAGTAGTTTTGAAGGTTAGGCTTCATGTCTTAGGAGAAGAGGAACGGAAATATTTCAGATACTACAGATGGAAGGGAGGACTATTATCTCCTTGAGCACTTCTTGTTTGGTTGGTTTACCTGTTTCTTAGAAAATGTGGGATCTTTGTATTTACATTAATGGACAAAGAAGCCAAATAATAGTATAGTAATTTTCCAAAATAATGGATATTAAGGTAACTTACATGCAAGGGAAAAATAGAATGGATGAAGCCTGCTGAAGTCCCTAAACAGCCCCCTTGCACATGGAGCCACACACTGGCAGTCTCCTATGAGATGTGCACAACCACATCTCATGGTTTAGGATTTTTAAGGTATGGACTAATCAAACAAGAGAAAAACTTTATACTTTTTCATTGTTTAGGTTAATGGTTTGACTTTTAAAAGCAACAGTGAATTGTTGACAGATATGTTCAATGGATTGAAATAAACGGGGGGAGGAAACAAAAGGTATTGTAATCATGTTCAGAACCTCACAAAGGTGCAACCGTGAAGAACTCTTTAAAATTTAAAATTATTCTTTAATTGTTCTCTACATTTGGGCACATCCTAACTAATACTTCAGAGATAAACCAGCCCATTCGCAAAGGAATTTTTTTTTTTTAAGTTACATTTGGCACTCAGGGTATACCATTTGCAATTTAGTTGCTTACATCTGTATTCTGCATTTCTTCAGGTTTGTTCCACACACGGCCAAACTGGAAAGAACAGCAAGGAAATTCAGAGAGAAAAGTGTCAAAGCCTGGATCTGGACCCTGGGGCTGAGAACCATGTATTCGGTGGTGCTTGGTTGAGCAGTGATGCTGTGGCCCCAGGGTGCCTGTCCCTGCCTCAGTTCCTCACAGCATTGGGCTTCTTTCCAGTGCATGCGTGTTCTTAAATAACTAACTGCCCTTTCTTAACATGACCTAAGGATGGCCTTTGTACTTACATATCCAAATATCCAAAAGAGTATAATTTAATATATACTATACTGCTACAGTATAAACAACAACAACAACAACAAAAAGAGTAGAGGAAAAAAGGCAAAGAAATGGTTAAGAGAAAGGGAGACCCAAGAGCACAGGCAAGCGAAATTCAATATTCAATTTGAAGAAAACATATACCCCGTTTCTTGGACGTGCTGAGTGAATCCATCCATAAATCTCTTCTTCCAGCATATGGGCTTGACCTACCCACCAACTTTCCAACAGACGAATGTCTCCACCCAGCTACTCGTTCCAGAGTTATACTTATTGAGTCAAATGCCTTGGCCATTCTAAGAAAATTCCACAAGTAACAATTACTGTACTTGGCAGGAGGCCTGGTAATACCCGGCTAGGACTTTATTTTTTTATTGATTTAAAAATACATTTCTAAAATATTTCTCAGATTTATTGCTACTTAGGAAAGTGTATTATCAAAATATAAAGTGAAGAATGAACTAGAAGAAGTAATAAGGCTAATAAGTAGATAATGGTATTCCAAATTGATAGGCTATTTAATTAGAATCTAAATAAAATTGAGTCCCTGTCCCCAAATGGCCTATTTTCAAACAGTAAATAAAAGCAGTTGGAATCTTTACTAAATCTCTTGGTGGGATAAAATGCCTACAAACGGATCGTGTGTTGTTAATACAAGCCACATGATTTAACTTTCTTTTTAATGGATCGTTTTCTTACTTCTCAACTCTTTATAATCTTAACTCGGCCCCTCAACGTGATCTTCCCTCTGCCACCCTGTCTCTCATCTGCCTCCTTATAGAGGAGGGGTCCTCCCACCAGTCTCTCCCCAACAGCTAGGGCTGCCTACAGACACTCTCCCTGCTGCATGACTTTCCCCCTAAGTTTACTCTTGCCCTGGGCTTTGACTGCTTTTCTCATAAGACTCATCATCCCATCACTCAAACTCTGCTTAGAAAATGAGATCCAGGGCGCCTGGGTGGCTCAGTTGGTTAAGCGACTGCCTTCGGCTCAGGTCATGATCCTGGAGTCCCGGGATCGAGTCCCACATCGGGCTCCCCGCTCAGCGGGGAGTCTGCTTCTCCCTCGGACCCTCTTCCCTCTCGTGCTCTCTATCTCATATTCTCTCTCAAATAAATAAATAAAATCTTTAAAAAAAAAAAAAAGAAAATGAGATCCAACCAGAAAGACTTTTTTCTGCTTGGAAGAAAACAAAGGGTTGAGGGAGGCTATGGATATTTGCAAAGTAATTTTCTATTTTCTCTGTTACCTTTGGCCCCATTAGATCTTTATTCACGCTACCACGAGGAGAATACCATATGTGTTTGTACAACTCACCACCGCCACGCATCACACTCCGACATGCTTATCTTCTTCGCTTGGGTCACACAGGCTCCCACCATGTACAGTGGAAAGCATACTATGCCCACGTCCATCTAAGTTTCTCCTATAAACCTGGAAAGGAAATGTATCAGCAGTAGGATTTTAATGCCCCCCCAGGGTACTCATTTTCAGTAACATCAGGATGAGGTGATTTTACAGAATAATAATAATTCTTCTTCTTCTTCTTCTTCTTCTTCTTTTCTTCTTCTTCTTTTTCTTCTTCTTCTTTTTTGAAAGAGAGTGCATGCACACACGCATGAGCGGGAATGGGGAAGGGGCAGAGGGAAAGGGGGAGGGAGAATCTTAAGCAGGCTCCATGCCCAGCACAGAGCCTGACGCAGGGCTTGATCTCACAACCCTGAGATCATGACCTGAGCCGAAATCAAAAGTCAGATGCTTAACCAACTGAGCCACCCAGGTGCACCGAGAATTGTTTCTATTACATGGGTACTTGACCCCTAGATGACCTACACCAACACAACTGAAGCAATATGGGACCAAGCCGACCCACCAAAGTTTTGGGGAATCAGAAATGGTCCAGAAAATTTTTTCTCTTATTCTAGGTACTATAAAATATAGGGAATTGGGTGGCTGAAAAATTATATTGCTGTTAAACGAGGAGGACCCTTCCCAACCTGGCACTCCCCTGGTAAGACAGGGGTGCCTCAGGGTCAGAAACCTCACTTTAAATAAAGCAACCCACTTAGAGAGGCTGAGTCAGCCTTGCCTCATCGCTTCTTCTTCAAGTCCTCCCTAGATCTGGAGTTTAGGCTCATTCATCTGTAATGCTCCTGCAGGGAAGCTCTTGGCCCACATCAGCCCCAGCTAACTTCACTAACCACAAAAATTCAGGGAGATTCTGAGCAACTATTGTAAAGTTGAAGTCTGCTTAATGTATTCTGAAGTCTAAGACGGTTTACTAATTCTTCCTCATCAATCCTTCCCTCAGGAACTTGAGCCAGGCAATTTTGAGCCTATAACAGACTCTATTGCCCCCTAGAGGAGGACTCATTTCAATGGTTTTCTGTAAGAATGCAAGAGTAGTTTCTACCCACTCACAGTTAGGAACTTGACATATGACCTCCAGCCACTCTCCATCCTGCCATACACTCATTCTTGAGCAGCGAGGAAGTCCGCTATGGAAAGAAAAGTACCGTGTGGCTTGGAGCCCACTAGACCTATAGAAAACATTTTTCTGTCTCCAAGGAGGTCTCCTAAAGCAGTTTCAAGTCATTTGCTAACCACACCTAAAATTCCATTTCTTGGGTTCCTGGTGAGACATCTCCCAAGAATTTCTCAAATTCCTAGTAGTAAGTAGCCTGTATCGGTAAATCCAGAAGTTGTTTGACTTCAAGTGTCCCAGTGGAAGCCATGTTCTGAGGCCATGACATTTTTGGAAGGTGAGTAGAGACATTAAAATAATAAAAGCAGGTCTACTATTGTCTTCTTTTAGGAAGTGTTACAAGAAATGGAAGAAAAATTCCAAGCAACTGAGAGTCTACTGAGAATGGATTAAAAACCAAGCTCATAGATTCCCTCACTACAATGCTACAAAAATCTAATTTCTACATTAGAGCATTCTGTCCGCCAAATTGACATTTTGCTTCAGTACATTTCCACAATATTTCACTGGCTTTCAGTATTACTCTAAAACTCACTGGCATTTGTTTTGGGACCATTTTCTCGTTTATAGCTATTCTGTTCAGAGGCAGGCATGGAGTAAGTATTTAGTTCTTACAATTATTATATACTAGCCTCAAAATTCTGAATAGTAGTCCTTAACATGTAACTTAAATAGAACTTGGGCTCCATACCAACTCAGCAGGATGTCAATTCAATAAACAATAGTCAACCATCCTAATAGCAATTAAGCAATTAGAAACTTTAGTCAGTCTCCAAGGAAAATGCCAAAATAGGGGGTACATACTTAAGACATAGACAGTTTTCTTTTAAAATCTCTTTAGACATCCCACAGTCTCAATCTCTAGCCAATATGAAATAAACATTGAATATTTAAGACAGATCTCTGCTCTCAGAAACTAAGTTGGAGTACCATCATGGCAGACAAGTCTTTTTGTTAAAGGTGATTAAGAACAATGCAGCACATTTTATTTTATTTTATTTAGTGGTCCCTTAGTATCATCAGGAAAGTGTATTGCTTCTTTCTAGAAATAATCAATTTGATAACACCTATTTATAAGGAAATAAGTAAAATGTGTCAATTTGTTCTCACTAATCACTTATTTGAAACTGATTATTAGTACAAGGTTATAACATAGTAAAAATGTATTGATAAAGAAAACAGTAATTTCTGTTTACATTTATTCTTTGTTCCTATAGCTACTAGTAGGGGATATTTTCCTTTTTTTGAAAGCAAGTCTTTAATGGAGACACTTAGAGAAAAGCCTATTTGATTGTGTACATAAGTGTCAACACAAACAAAGTCTGCTGTAGTAATTTGTGGATTTCCTCTGTGGTCGGTTTAAAAGATCGCTAAATGATCATTTAGCACTTCACATATGAAAATATCATCATTTGGAATGCAGCTGGAGTTGCTCTTAGCAGGGCTCTGTTATTTCCTAGGACAAGTCATAGTATTTTTAGGAACCCAATCTCAGTGCTCATGCATGCATTTTGCCACATAAACTTTGCAACTTAATGTTAGATCATTGTAAAATTCCTTCTCCTCGTCTCATTCACAATCCACCACACAATTATTGTTGAGCTGCCCAAACACCGTTCTCAACAAAGGGCAGTGCATAAAATATCCAGAGTTCTAAGAAGATGTGAGTAACAGCTCAGTTGAACGAATTACTCATTTTATAAATGAAAATTTCCACAGGATAACACTGAAATTCTTTAGTCTATCAGCAAACTGCTTTGTTTACAATTAAGTTACCCTTACCCTTTTTAAATTAAGAAACATGTAGATACTGGTAGATGTCAGTGTGAGAGCCTGACTAAATCCAGTTTGGTGTGGTCAAGTATTGGGCAAGATTTCCCATTCACCTCCGCCAAGACCCTGTCACTTTAGTGAGATTAAGGTTCCAATTGCTTCAGCCCAAGACCTCTGGAGCAGACGCTCTGCTCTTCTGGTTAAATTATGCCCATTTCTCTCCCAAGTGAGTAAATATGTAAGTTCCCATTCTGAGACAACTGAAGTGACTTTTCATTTGGCACACTGATTCTGGGAGTGTAATACATGTTTGTTGAAACCATACCAGGCTGGGACAAAGTATTTTTATGATTACTACTTATTAACATGTATTGAGAACAGATACTGTACTTGGTCCACACACAATACATAAAGTCATCATTCTTACAGATGGAAATAAACAGCTTAGATGAATATACTGATGAAGTTTATACCCTTATGGAAATGATAGTTCAGTTGGAAAGACAAACACTGAACACATAAATATGGGCAAGGCCAGCTTTACAAAGAAGTGCGGTATACTATGTGTGTGCAAAAGACAAGGAGCGGACCTTGTCTTGGGGTTAAGGGAAAGTCTCCAGAAAGAAATGACCTTCAAACTGAGATTTGAAGAAATAGATGAAGTTGGCTAGCAAAAGAGAAGAGGAAAGAGTGGTTCATGTAAAAATGACCCTGATGGGAGAGGGCATGACAGTTTGGTCTGGAAATTGCAACAAACAGCAGGAGTGTAAAAGAGGTAGGGCTGTGAGGAGAAGGGGGTGGGGGTGCCATTGAACCTGCAGAGGTAGGCAGGAACAGCATCCATTTGGCCATAGCATGGGTTTTCTTCTTTATCTTAAGGGCAGTGAGAATCTCCTAAATCGTTGTAACCATAGGAATGGCATGGTCAGAAGTATGTAATGAAATTATCCTGGCTGCTGTATGGAATATGTGAATGGTGTGCATGGGTAAATGCGGGAAAACTGGTTAGGAAGTTATTGCCTGAGAGAGAGATAATTGGTGACAGGGACAAGGTGTTTGGAATGAAGATGGGGAGAGGTAGAAATACCTAAAAACTTAAAGCAGGTCCAATGGGCCATTTGGTGGGTTGGATACTGAGTTAAAAGACTGAGCGACCTGAGGGATGACTTCCCTGTTTCTGGACTAGCCAGCTGGGGATATGGTTACTAAGATGAATGACAATAAAGGAAAAATTATGGTGCAGAAAAATAATGCTTTGGACATATTATATGTTAAAAGTTTGGGAATAGATATATATGTATTAACGTATTATTAACCACACATTTAAAAATTATTTCCTTCTTATCCAGGATTAAACACAACTTTCATACATACAAATATTGCTCCTGGCTCCTCTTATGCAACCCTTTTGTTGATTCTGTGATGGGTTAAAATTATTTAAAAAGTAAATAATATACCTTACAATATTTTTGAAAATATCTGATTATTTTCAATATTGTGATTATGTGAAATGAATTATTCATGTTCTTTTCAATAGATTTTTTTTTTATGGTCGAAATTAGTTTCCCTAATAAAATGATTCATTCACAGATAGAATAAAGTATGTATCCTATATATTTCCGAGACAAAGATATAACTGAATGTATCTGTATGAGTGATCTCATGTGAAAATAGCAGAAGAACCACTCACCTAACCCAAGGAATTGTGAAATAACGTAGGTTCTTTTAAGCACAATGTTTTGGGATAGTTTGTTATATGGCAATAGTTAACTGATATGGTATTGTTTTTTTCATTACCTATTTTCTAAAATTGTTTACGTAAAATCATTCTGGGTATTTCTTGACATTTTCTTTCTTTTATTTACATCCACCACACCTCTTTTGCTGTCTCTTGGTATTCTCCTCCTTAATGAGGAAAAGTTTTTAAGAGGATATAAAGTCAATATATAAAATCAGTTGTATTTCTATAAACTAGCAACAAACAACAAGAAAATTTTTTAATTTTAAATATTTTCATTTATAATAAGCTCAAAACACATAAAATACTTACAAATAAATTAAAACAAAAGATGCCTAGCTTCTATACTGAACATTACAAAACATTGCTGAAAGACATCAAAGAAGATCTGAGTAAGGGGAGTGATATACCATGCTCATGGATTGGTAAATTCATAGTATTAAAATGTAAGTGGTCCCCAAATTGATCTATAGATTCAATGTAACCTCAGTCAAAATTCCAATTGTATTTTAGGTAGAAATTAACAAGCTATTTTTGAACTGCATGTGGAAATGCAAAGAACCTAAAATGAACCAAATATTTTCAGTAAAATAATAGCAAATTGAAGAACTTTCACTATCTAGTTTCAAGGCTTACTATCTACAATAACCAAGACAGTGTGGTACTGGCATAAGAATAAGTAAACACATCAGTGAAAAATAATAGGAAATCCAGAAAGAGGCCTATACATATAAGGTAAACTGATTTTTGACATAGCTGCCAAGGGGCATCTTAGAGAAAGAAGAGTCTTTTCAACAAATAGTGCTGCATCAGTTGGATATCCATGTGGAAACAAATAAACCTCAACTCCTATTTCACACTATACCCCAATATTTTTAAATGGATCACAGACCTATAGATAAAGTTAAGTTACAAAGCTTTCAGAAGAAAACATTGAAGAAAATCTTGTGAACTTGGGCTAGAAAAAGATTTCTTTGACAAGACACAAAAAGCACTAACTATAAAAGAAAACAAACTGGTAAACTGGATTTTATCAAAATTACAAACTCTTGTTCTTCAAAAGACATCATTAAGAAAATGAAAAGATAAGCCTACAGACAGAAAATATTTGTAATACATATGTCTCACATAAATAAGTCTGTGCCCAGAATGTATAAAAACCTCTTACCCCTGAATAAGAATATTAAAAAACATTAAAAATTGGGCAGAGATTAGAATATATATTTCACAAATGTGTAGCATATGAAAAATAGCACATGAAAGAAATGCTCAGAATCATTAGTCACTAAAGAAATGCAAATTAAAATGACAATGAGATACCACTTCACAGCCAATGGCTAAAATGGAAAAAGACTGAAATATCCAGGGGTTGGCAAGGATGTGGAACAACAGGAACTCTGTATGTGGCTAGTGTGAAGGTAAATAATACAACTACTAATAAAAATATTTTACAGTTTCTTGTAAAATTAAACATATATCTACATATACTACATATATATAAACACATACTCTAAAGATGCAACAATTCTGCCCCTAAATATTTACCAAAAAGAAATGAAGAATACATCCATAGAATAATTTGTAGATGAACGCTCATAGCAGCTTTATTCATTAAATAGCCCCATCTGGAAAACATGTAATTTCATAGCATGAAATACTACTCACTAAGAAAAACAAATGAACCTCTGATTGGGCAACAACACATATGAGTTTAACAGACATGCTGAGCAAAAAAACAAGACACAAAAGGGTACCTTCTGTATAATTCCCACTTACCTGAACTTCCAAAGGAGATAAAAACTTGTCTAAGTGGAAAATAAAAACCAGAGCTGTGGTTTCCTGGGCTTATGGGGAATTTATGAAATAATATGGAAATAATCTATGTCTTCATTGTGGTGCTGGTTTCAAAGGCATATATACATTTGCAAAAATTCTTCAAACTGTAGACTTGAAAACTATACATCTTATTTTATATAAATTATATCTCAATAAAGTTTATTTTTCATGGAATGTTCCTGCCCCAAAGTAACAAAATAGGCACATTAAAAAGTAAAAAGAGGGGTGCCTGTGTGGCTCAGTCGTTAAGCGTCTGCCTTCGGCTCAGGTCATGATCCCAGGGTCCTGGGATCGAGTCCCGCATCCGGCTCCCTGCTCCGCGGGAAGCCTGCTTCTCCCTCTCCCACTCCCCCTGCTTGTGTTCCCTCTCTGGCTGTGTCTCTCTCTGTCAAATAAATAAATAAAACCTTTAAAAAAAATAAATAAAAAGTAAAAAGAATGTCTCTGTTTCAATGTTTAGAGAAAACTTTTTTGCATGATTGTCTATATACAAAATAGTCTTTGTTGACTTCGAAATTCGAATGTCCAAGTACCAAGTAGTAACAATAGTCTTCATCTACATAGTGCCTAATATAAGCCATACACTTAACAACAATCCTGCAAGGTAGGTCTTACTATCTTTATTTTTGGTTGAGAAACTTGAGTCTCAGAAGAGTTAAGTAACTCGTCTAAGAGCTCCCTGTTAGTAAATAGTAGAGGTAAGAGTTTCTCCAAGGACTGTCTGTCTCTATCACCCTACTACATGTCATCTTCCAGTTGACTTGTATATCACACCTATTCCAAAGCCATTTACTTAGAGGGACTAGGTAGGTAAGTAATGATTGCGAGTCTACTCTTTAATTTGCCTTGGCCATAATCTCCTTGTCATGTAGCCTTGAATGAGTCGTTTAGCCAAATTTCTCCAATCATTAAAACAAAGAAAATTAAAAAAAAAAACAACCCTTATAGCTCCCCTCTACTTCACATGGCAAGAGTTTAATATGGTGTGTGTTTAATAGGATAGATCTGGGTTCAAGATCTAGCTCTGCCAGTTTTTAACTGAGCATGTCACTTTATTTCTCTAAGTTTCATTCCTTTATCCATAAAGTATTAATAACCACTTTCACAGGGTGTTGTGAGGATAAGATGAGGTAATGCGCTTAAGCATTCTGCATTGTGCCAAGAACACAGTAAATGACAAGAAATAGAAATGCATATTATTAATGAGGGGACAGGTATTGTCCTGTTAGAGAGGGTGCTTATTTTTCTTATTATTGCATATTTCCTTATTATTTCCTTCCTCTACTACAGACCAATTTAGCAAGCTTGGCAAGTCCCTCAGTAGTCAACTCGATTATTTTGGCATTAGCGATTCCTTAGCTGCAGATCATTTTGAGGTTATATACATTCATTTAAGATTTCTCACTTGGTATTTAATACTTCCATTGACTATTTTCCAATATACCATTAATACCTTGTATTAATTATTTCCCAAATCTTACATAGACCATGGACAATAGAGTATAAACGATATGTCATTGGCAGAAAAACGTGTCTTGTTCCCATAAGCAGCCCAGAGGAATGGTCAAACTGTCTAGTGCCATTAGGAGACCTATACGAGACACTGTTCCCAGAGACTTTATGAGCTTCAGTTTTTCTCTTTTTATCAGCTACCTTCTGGAAGAAATGACTATGATCCACGTAATAGTTGAAAGGTAAGAAAACAAAACAGGTAGAAGGCAAAGAAATCCATCTTTACAACAATGTCCTAACTGGGCCTGCTTTAAGAGACTCTCACTGCTTTAAGAACCATTACACATAAATCTTTGATTCTGTGCTTAAGGTGCCGTATAATCAAGAGGAAGCAAGATGGTCTCAATGAGTAGTTTTCCAGTAATAACAAAA
This sequence comes from Zalophus californianus, assembly GCF_009762305.2. NCBI lineage: Eukaryota > Metazoa > Chordata > Mammalia > Carnivora > Otariidae > Zalophus > Zalophus californianus. The sequence continues at coordinate 17,087,080 of NC_045599.1, read as the reverse complement.
AGAGAAAGAACTATGATTCTCAAAACTGACCTCAAGTACAGTTAGAAACAGGTTTTTCTCTTCATAGCCCCACCAACATCTTCCTTCTATTCTGCCTCTATTCCAAACACCCATAACGCTCAAATGTTCTGAGATCTATTCTTTTATAGTGGAGAGGAGAAAAAAAAAAAAAACTCCATAGGATTTGCATTAGGTTGTTAGTACTTTGTCATTTTGTTCCTCCTGGGCCCCAAAAGAAAGCAGGACACCTAGGGTTAAGTTAAAAAGAGAGAAGACAGGTTGGCTTCAATCATTGTACGTGATGGGCAGATGACGGAGATGCCCTAGTTAAGCGTCAATGTCCTCCTAACCTCTATCCCACCATCTCAGAGGATCACACCCAGGTTACATGAAACTAAATGACTTCCAGTGTTCTGTGGCAGCGAAGCTGAATCCAGGAAGAGTGGAGGGGCAAGTAGACCAGGACGTGCATCAGGGAGTACATTACGCTCTCCATTAGAAACAGGAATGACCCTAATACACTGCATGGCATGAAGAACAGTTGCTTCTTTGTCATTGGACTGTCCATCAAGCCCAATCCAATCACTTGGACTTCACTTGTAGGCAGTTTTGCCAACTGGCTGACCCCTTATTTTTGTGGTCACTATCATCAAATTACTTTGAGCTCTGATTCAGTGGATTTCAAAGAGCCATTCTCCTATCCTAAGTTCATCTCTTCTCATTTTTCCATTTCATTGTAATGACTACCATTATTTACTTAATCACATATGAATATGCAGAAAAACACTAGAATGAAATACTTTTCAATCCCCGACGGTTAGGTTCCACATTTCCATTTCCTAGGTGGCCCAAGGGAATGGGTAACCAAAGAAGATATATTTAAAATTCATTATTTCTGGAATTCTTCTACTCAGTCTGTTTACAGAATTTTTTTTCAGGCCATTCTTGATACATAGACAAGTGTGTACCAACTGTCTACTTTTATATTTGGATGAGTACCTGGAAGTGGTATGTGGCAGGGGACGAGAATGAAAAGGAAACACAAGAGCACTGTAAAGTTGAAGACTAACTCACTCTTCTCCTCCATTTTACTCTAAGTAAAATGAGTTCTAGTTCTTTGTTTCACTCTGCTACCCTTTCTGAATTTTTTAAAAAATGTGCTCCTTATTTGTCTCTCAAGTCATCCCCCTTGTGTTGATGTCATACCTTCCTCTTTTCTCAGTCATTTCCCCCTTCCAGACCTCTAATTTCCCACGTCCTTTATTTTATTTTCTCTGATGTTTTCCAAACTCCATGGCACCAAAGCACATAAAAGCATTCATTTTTACTAAAGAACAAAGCTGATAAGAGCTTATATTCAACCTGGGGTTCTTCAGTATTCTGGCCCTGGTCATTCAAGGGGCAGTGTTCTATGGTTTAGGCTTTCTGCATAATTCTACTTTCCACTTCTATGAATTATCCCACAACTATAAATACAGTGAAGAAATATTATGAACATGGCTTTATGACAAATTCCACTTCTTGGTCAATGGGCCAAACATTGTTTCAGTTTAAATTCTTGATATTGAATGGGTTGCCTGGTTGGCTCACCTGGTAGAGAGCATGCAAGTCGGGGTTGCAAATTTGAACCCTCCGATGGGTATAGAGAATCCTCAAAAATAAAATTTAAGGGGTGCCTGGGTGGCTCAGTCAGTTAAGCACCTGCCTTCGGCTCAGGTCATGATCTCAGGGTCCTGGGATTGAGCCCCGCATCGGGCTCCCTGCTCAGCGGGGAGTCTGCTTCTCCCTCTCCCTCCGTCCATCACCGTCTCCCTCTCCAGCTCTTGCTCTTTCTCTCTCAGAGAAATAAAATCTTTAAAAAAAATAAATACAACTTTAAAAAATTCTTGATAACGATAGCCTAGAACCTAAAAAATAGAATTAGTTTCATTTCAATACTCCTCTTCATATGGTCTATACTGCAGAACGGTCCATGAAAGGAAAGTCTCAAGGTCAGAGTGGAATCAGTTATGGCTCTTACCAAAGCTAAAAAGCTAAAGGTATTCTGATCCAGCTGCCATTGTTGTTTTTGTTGTCTCAGTATTGATTAGAAGGCAGTGTGGTTTCTCCGATTTTGTGAATAATAGTTTTGTCATTGCACAGAGAGCACGATTTGTGGCTACAGTATCCCCTACAGGCCTTGCACATACTTTCAATTGCCCCTCATGTGGTAGCCATATGTTTGTTTTCAGTTGGCTGAGTCTTAGGCCAGAGAGAGTTTAGAGAAAGCGGAAGAGAGAGAAAACCAGCTAAACATCTAATTAGGATGAGTGACAAAGGGTAATATATTTTCTTCCCTAAAGTACTGTGTGTGTGTTTAAAAGAAAATAAATATTGCATACCACTACTGTTCTAGTTATTTACACTCTGATAACACATTTTTAAGTCTGTTAGAGCAAATCTGAAACAAATGATAAAGCTCATTCAGCTATAAATTCTGCAAATGAGGGAATCGGTTGACACTCATTGAGTATTCATGTGTGTAAATCAACACGATGGTGTACTACACTTCATAGCATAAGTGTGATCAAGAGACATGTGTAAAGCAAAAATGTATACCGAATTTCACTGAAGGGAAATACATAAAAGGGGAAAATAGCAGTCTGCAGACTCTAACTCACACATAAAATACACCCAAAGTTTTAAAGTCCAACTAAAGGAGTTATTTAATGAAATATTAATGATCATAATGCAACATTATAGTGAATAGATAGAAAGTCGCTGGAATTACGTAGACATTCACAAAAATCAGTGGCTTTAAGACTAGGAAAAACACTTTAAAAAGAATTTGAGTTAATCCTTGAATCCTACAGATAACAAAGAGCCAGGGAAAGTAAATCAGCTGTTCAAAGATACAGAGCTTTTTTTTTTTTTTAAATGTGAGCACCAGGATGGGAAACAAGGGTATTTTAACCAGCATCCAGGATAAACTTTCTACCCTCCCATTAGGGGTTGCTCTGGCCTGCCAATCTGACAGTGTCATCTCCACAGAAGAGATCTTCCCTCAGCGATGTGTGGTCAAGTGCTAGCAGTTACGGGATTCTCTTTCTGGGGAATAAGCTGTTAATGGGCAGAGGAGAGATGAGAGATAATTACACTCTCTCTCCCTTCCTGCTTCCCCTATCATTTGGCCTGTCTATCTAAATTATATACACCTGCTTCTTTTTCGCTCCATCTTCTCTTAGTGGGTTTGGAGACATTGAGTACTTTAATTTTAAGTTCTGCGGCAAGTCTACAAAATGTCTCTGACTTTCAGACAGAGATGGGGCACTGTTCACCTGCCATGAGTGGGATGCGCACTTGGATTTTGCCTTCATCATATAAGCAACAGATTCATCAATCTACCGGCAAGCTTCCATTTGGAACTCTTCTGTAATCAAGGATGCTGTGCGGTCATGGGCAGAGCAAATCTAATTTGACTCAAAAAGAGCCAAACCCATCCTGTGTGTTGGATGCAGAATCATGAGATCTGATTAACTCAGAGAACCAATCACAATTCCCCTCAGTATCTGTCCAGGTTCTTAAAGTGGCAACCAACAGCAATTGACTCTGACTGTGTCAAGCCACAAAGGACTGCAATGGAGAAAAGGAAGGAAAAGCTGAACAATCACGTCTTGGAAGGTACAGGTCTGAAACAGCTCAGGGGGAATCTGTGTAGCAAGAACTCGTAGAAACTTTCTTCAGTAGCGGAGAGTGTGAGCTCCAGAATTTTTGAGCCTTGTGTCCATCTGGTCATGATTCCAATGGTAGGGAGATGGTTTGATGAACCGAGCTGGGATCTCCCTGCCACTGCTTGAAGAGGCAGAAGTCTCCTGAATGCTCAGTCAGTACCATGCAACTGGGTAGGGATTTTTCCCAAAGGAAAATACAGTTGTTCTTGCTAGAAAAAAGGGAAATGGATGCTAAGCATTCACATCAGCAGCTGTCCACATCATCACAACGGGGTGATTAAATGCGGGGAGACAGAGATCAACATGAAGAGGCGAATAATGAAGTCTATTTAGACAACAGCCCAATGATGAAACCAATAAAAAGGTTATTAAAATCTGGTTCTGAGTCACAGTTTTAAATCAGGCTAAAGATTTTTTTTCTTTGAAATGTTTCCAACACTGCCCCAACCCTGTGTGGTATGTGAATAACAGGCCCATTAAGCATCCCTTTCCAGTTGGCATTACCTGCCTCCTACCCAACTGCCCCCCATTCTTGTCTGGCCCCTCCCACTCCCCTGTCCTTAGCAGAATCTGAACCCCCAGGCTGTTTCTTCAGAAACCCCTTTGCTTACATTGGAAGATCACCCAAACACCATAGGATGTTTTACTGACTTTTCAAAAATTTAACAAACAATGATTTAAAGTGTTTATTATTATTATTTTTTAATCCGAAGTCAAACCTCCTCATCGGATGCAGGATGAGAAAAGTCATGTAAAATGCTTCTTTGAAGCTGCCTTCTGAGTGCGATCCTAGGCAGACTTGGTATAGCCCCCTTTACTGAAATGTCCCGGTAGATACCGTCCAGATGAAAGAGGTTTTCCACTCCCGCTCAAAGTACAAGTCAGGCCAGCATTTTGAAAAAGAGACAGGTTTATTCATCCCTTGAATGTTAGATGGCTTTTTTCTCTGTAAAATTTCACTTTTGGTTATTAAAATACTCACTGTAGGAAACAAATTTGTAACCCATTTCTCATATTACCTACACACAGAAAAACAAAATATGATATCCCGGGGTTTATTTGCTGAGGGCGCTTCCCATAAAAGCGAGTGAGTATGCATTGGGAAATTTGTCTGGTTAACTCCTTATGGATAAACGTTAGTCACAAGCATCCCTCCCCGCCCCCCCTCCCCGACTCTCGCCCCCAGCACCCTCCCCACCTCCCGACTTCCCGCCTCTCCAGGGCTGGTGACCTAATAGCATTTTTCTTCATGCATATTTTGGCGTCGCCCCATGGCCTGGCTGCCTTCGCCTGTCTGAGTCTTTTGAAATTCCTGCATGTTCGCCCCAGATTAAGCCGAGTGTGTCTCAGGATGTGTGTTCCGTTTTGTTCTTTCCCCTTAACGCTCCCTGTGCAACGTGTCTGGGGGGAGGAGGACAGGGAGGGAGGGGCAGAGGCGAGGAGCTGTCCGCCTTGCACGTTTCCAATCGCATTACGTGAACAAATAGCGGAGGGGCTGCCGGGCCAGAACTGCTTGTGTAACTTTGCAAACGTGCCAGAAAGTTTAAAATCTCTCCTCCTTCCTTCACTCCAGACGCTGCCCGCTCGCCGGGGCCGCCGCGCCGCTCCCCGTCGCCTTCCAGAAGGACTGGGAAAGAGGAGACAGGCGGGTGCCACGTCCCAGCAGCCGCCTCTACTGGACAAGGGTCTGCAGCCCACCCTTGGCACTGCTTGTAGTGACTGAGTTACCCGCGCTCCGCCCGCCTCCCTTGTTGAAGATTTCTCCTTCCTTCACGTGATTTGGGCCCCGTTTTTCTTTTCTCCGACCTACGTCCTCCCGGAGTGGGGACAATCAGGCAAAGGGAGCGATGCGCTTCGCCTGGACCGCGCTCCTGCTCGGGCCCCTGCAGCTCTGCGCGCTCCTGCGCTGCGCCCCGCCGGCCGCCGGCCAGCAGCAGCCCCCTCGCCAGCAGCCGCCGGCTCCGGCCGCCTGGCGCCAGAGGATCCAATGGGAGAACAACGGGCAGGTGTTCAGCCTGCTGAGCCTGGGCTCGCAGTACCAGCCGCAGCGCCGACGGGACCCGGGCACCACCGCCCCAGGCGCTGCCAACGCCGCAGCCCCGCAGCCGCGCACGCCGATCCTGCTGCTCCGCAACCGCACGGCGGCAGCACGCGAGCGCACTGCAGGCACGTCGGGGGTCGCCGGCCGACCCAGACCCGCCGCCCGCCATTGGTTCCAAGCTGGCTACTCCTCGTCCGGGGCCCGCGACGCTGGGGATTCCCGCGACGGCAACCGGACAACGTCCGGGGAGCGCCCGGCGCTCAGTAACCTGCAGCCGCCCAGCCGCGTAGACGGCATGGTGGGCGACGACCCTTACAACCCCTACAAGTACTCCGACGACAACCCCTATTACAACTACTACGACACGTACGAAAGGCCCCGGCCTGGGAGCAGGTACCGGCCCGGATACGGCACCGGCTATTTCCAGTACGGTAAGCACCCCCCAAATCGCAGGAAGCAGCCGCGCACCCCTTCCCCAATGCTGTGGCTCCCCAACGTGGCTGCCTGGGCGCGGCAGGCCTTAGTCCCGCTGATCCGATTCCCTCCCCCTGCGCCTGCAGAGGCAGCCCTGGAATCCGGTGCAAACCGCGCGCCTCGCCCCTCCTGCTTTCTTTCCACTTTGCTTTGCAGCCCTGGGCGTCCCCCGTTCTCCTGCTACCCGCAGCCCGGTTGGGTGAAGGGTGAAGAGTAAGGGACACGGAGGGACCCGGAGCTGGAGTAGGGGCCACTGGGTTGTCTCACAGCTACCTCCCCCCATCGCCTCCTGACGTTTAGGTCTCCCGGACCTGGTGCCAGACCCGTACTACATCCAGGCGTCCACGTACGTGCAAAAGATGTCCATGTACAACCTGAGATGCGCTGCAGAGGAAAACTGCTTGGCCAGGTACTGGCTGGGATCTCCGCGGCCTGGCTGCCCCATCTCGCTTCAGGCGCTGCTCTTGTGCCTGGTCTGACCGCTCTCGGTCCATGCAGACAAGAGTTGGGAAATGGGGCAAGAACTACGAAGTGGAATGTGGTCTCCTGGGCATGCGGAAATGGATGGAGAGTTAACATTTTGAAGATTTCTGTGGGTTCTGTCTTTCAAACTGTGACACAAATCAGGGAGCTGGGGGCAAATCCTTATCCTGGAGAGTTGGGATCTCACATTCTTTTTCCAAGATCCTCAAACTTTGGAGCCAATGGTTTCCCATAACTTTCTATTAAAGAACTGTACGATAAGGTGGAAAAAATATTGTAATGGAAGAGCTGGTCAGTGACCCCTTAAAAAAAACAGAGGGCTAACTTGCCAGTGGGGCACCCCTCATCAGCAAAGTTTAGGTTTTCATCTTTTGTTTGAGGCCACAATTTAACTTAGTTGTTTTGGTATTACTTCAGCCAGAATAAGAGCATGAGCAAGAGCTTTGTTTTTGAATCAGTCCTAAAATAAAATCATAGCAGTTTGGGGAATGGAATTCTCTGACTTTGCTTCTGGGAAACCAGCAGAGGGAGCAAAAGATGTTCTGATAGGTCTCATAAAAATTTTTCAAGTGGAAAGTGAAAATACTCAACAGTATGTGAATATATATATTTACACAAAATATACTAGAAGGGACAGAGTGATATTTATCTGTTCAGTTGTATATTTCTCTCTCTTTGACCCTTTAGAACTGTCAGGCTAAAGGAAGAGAAGAAAGCCGAACTTACCATTTTCATTTTTGAGTCTTGCATCACTCACTCCATTGCACTCCCTAGGATATTATTACAGTCATGCCATTGTTTTCAAGATAGTGAAGTTACAAATTATTTATCTAATCTGGGTGTATGCTTCTAGAATTATTTCCCCACTTTGCATCTTAGGAAAGTGTTTAAGAAGAAACCTATTGATGAATTCAAAGTTCTTAATAAGTACATAGGATTTTTTTTTTTTATTTGGGATACTTTCTACTCATTCACGTGGTTAAACAAGAACTGATTATAAATACAGAATTTACTTATCACATGTACATTTGTAGTGCTAATTTTATTATCCCTTTTCACATTTTACTGCAGATTTCCATAGTTGTCATTTATTCACTTATTCCACAAATATTCACTGAACTCTGGCCACTTGCCAGGCACTGTTCTAGGACCTGGAGATTCAGCAATAAACAAAATAAGGAAAATGCCTCTTGCAACTGATAGTCTAGTTGGAGGTGGGAGGTAGTTGCCATTATAAAATGGAAAAGGTTTTGCTTGGAATTTGTCTTCAGTTAATATCCTGTGAAAGTAATGTTTTCGTTTTCAAAATCACAGCACAGCATACAGAGCAGATGTCAGAGATTATGATCACAGGGTGCTGCTAAGATTCCCCCAAAGAGTGAAAAACCAAGGGACATCAGATTTCTTACCAAGCCGACCGAGATATTCCTGGGAATGGCACAGTTGTCACCAGTAAGTGGATGGGCCTCCTGGGTACTTCCAAGTTGCGTCTTCCTTTTTCAGGTAGCTCTTGATGTGCAAATGCAAAGTCTTATTTCTAGAAATTTCTCTGTGTAATGTGACATCATCAAGGGAGTCTTCCTTTAAGAAAATACATCAACTACCAGATCCTGTTTTCAAAATGGAAACTCTAAGTCCACTTCATTAAAATTGCTGATAGGTTACAGCAATTGGCTTCACTAGAATTTTATTCCAATATACTACAGGTAAGATTTCTAAAAGAAGCTTGTTATAGCCGAAATCATCTACAGTTAGTTAGTATTTTTTTTAAGATTTTATTTACTTATTTGAGAGAGAGAGAGAGGGAGATTGAGAGAACCAGTGGGAGGTGGGGCAGAGGGAGAAGCAGATTCCCCGCTGAGCAGGGAGTCTGATTCGGGGCTCCATCCCAGGACCCTGGGATCATGACCTGAGCCAAAGGCAGACGCTTAACTGACTGAGCCACCCCAGGCGCCCTAGTTAGCATTTAATAAAAACTACAAGTTGTTGTCAGAAGGATTCATACACCAACCTCAAAGAAAGATAGAGATGATATACTCCATGAGCTGAGAAGGACCTACCTCTCTATCTTTTAAAACGCCTGTGTTAAACCCAGGGTAATTGTCTGTTCTGTCCTAAATTTAAAGATCTCTATATAAGGTGATTCTATAATTTGCCTTGGTAACTTGCCCGGGAATCCCGATAATGCCAGGAAATCCTGACGGATGCCCTGAAACCTCCTGCAATTTGAGCGATTTTTTTCTTGTTCTTTCCTTATGTGAGAAGATACATGGCTCAGCACCTTCTCTTTAATGAAATGAGAAAAGCAGATGTGAACACCTAATTTTCTGATAAAATAGAATTGTTTTATTTCTAAATAAAAGTTCATACTAGTTAAATAATAATGATGGGGGAAACGTACCAGTACTTCTCGCTTGCATTTTAGTAATGGTTTTACATTTTTTTAAAATCTCACAGAAACCTCCCAAGAGTCATGTGCTCTTCTTTTATTTGGAATGAAACATCAGTACCGGCAGCCAAAAGAAACAGACTAGAGAGCATATGGCAGGTTTTACTTAAACACAGATCATTTAGTGTCTATTTCTATTTAATATTCAAAGATAAAACAGGGTGGAATAGGAAAACAAAACACTCAAAAGAAGTCCTTTCTTCCTAGAAGCACGGTTAAAGGCTTACAATTCTGATAGATGGCTCTTCCTGGGGAAAAAAAAAAAAGCTAGCATGAATCTAGCTTTAAGAAGATAAACTGGATCTCGATTATAATGTGAAAACAAGTGTGGGAGGCAGTGGGGAAGTCATCTAAAGTCCTCATGCCTTTCTCCATATGTTACTGATCTCTGTCTCTGTGTTTTGTGGGACATCAGACATTACCACAGCATGGATGAATTCAGCCACTATGACCTACTTGATGCTGGGACCCAGAGGAGAGTGGCTGAAGGCCACAAAGCGAGTTTCTGTCTTGAGGACACATCCTGTGACTATGGCTACCACAGGCGATTTGCATGTACTGCGCATACACAGGTGGGTTGACCCCCTGACCTCAGGAACCCGCAGGCTTCAGAGAGAAAACAATATGGTCTTCTCTTTTTCTTTCCTCCTGCCGGTCTTTTTTATATAAACTGTTTGATTTAGGGGGTCATCTAGTCAAGATGGAAAATAATTGGGGAAAGGAAGCTGGTCACTTGATTCAAATTATTATAATTAATGTATTTATTTTTAGAGAGGGAGAGAAGGGGGGGGCAGAAGGAGACGGAGAGAGAGAATCTCAAGCAGCCTCCATGCCCAGAGTGGAGCCCCGACATGGGGCTTGATCTCACAACCCTGAGATCATGACCTGAGCTGAAATCAAGAGTTGGACGCTTAAGTGACTGAGCCACCCAGGATCCCAGATTCAAATTATTTTTAAAGCATTTCATCATCATAGAAGGTGAATGTGCATAGTCGCTATGTTCCACACTGAAAAGCAGTGGTTTAGTCCCTGAACAAATCTGACTGGTTTCCCGTATCTGCACTCATTCGGTACTCTTCAACTGGCTTGGTAAATAATGGTGAAGACACTTCCGTGTTCTCACCTTAAAACCATTCCTCCCTCCACCTCTTAAGCTAGAGAGAGAATGGTGATTGGGGTTAGAAAAGACAGAACCTAAGTTTCTTAAAAAGCACTTTAAAACCGGTCTCTTTCAAGCATGCAAATGGGAGCAGAAGGACACAATTTCTTTCTCCACGCATATGTAGTTAAACCTACAGTATAATTGATGTCAGATGTCCTTTGGATGGATTTTTAAAAATAGTGCTGACCTAAGCAGTGTGTATGTCTTATAATGGGAAAATGTGTGTCAGTTAAAAGCCATGCCAGTATTTCCACAAAACACCCTCATTTGTAAGAGGACGTTGTAATTTTAGTGCAGCCGAAATCCTGGCAAGGAGCAGTGAACGTACATAACGCAGGGTACGAAAGGATCAGCAGCTAGCATCTTGGGGAGCAAATCCCGGGCTGTGGCGAGAAGCTTTTTAGTGACCTAAACGTTACCGCTGTTTCTTTCTCTGAACTTAAAACATCAGAGCAATGGGAGGAAGAAGAGGTTCAATTCCACATGCTCTGGGGGCAGCACTTACCTTTAACTAAAAGTTGATGCAACCTATCCACACATTACACATATGTGGGCAGAGGGATTCCCTTTTCGCTCAGCGATCTCCGCAGTGGCTGCCCGCCTATGCAGAGGCCCTGGCGTTTGTTCTTTCCATTTAGAAAAAGAGGCACTCTGGACAGCTCTCTATTGAAATATTTGAATTTAGGTCTCTAGGTATTTATAGCGCTTCTAGTTTTCCAGTTCCTTGGGGTGACCCCACTTCATTTTCTATGGTAGCTTTCTTATTAATCATCTTCCGTTTATGTCCTATTTAAACCACTGTTCACCAGGTCTTGCATTGCAAGTGATTGACGTATTTGTGTTTTTCACTAGACTGGTGTTTCTTGAACATGGACTTCACTTAAAGGGGAAAAACAACTCTCACAAAACCCCAATGCTGACTTAGAATAGTTGTATTACAATGTTGTTTGAATGTATCCAAATATAAAAGTAGATATCACTTCCTTATATCTATCCTTCCATATAACTCTTAAGTTCTTAGATGACACATTTACATTTTCAACATATATGAAACTAGAAACAGTTACATTAACCTCATTAATCTAATGTAACCACTGCTTCTCTTTTGCTAAAACCAAACAGCTAATTTAGACAGCATTAGTTAAGACTCTATGTTTCTTTTTATTTTTTTTTAAGATTTTATTTATTTGAGATAGAGAGAGAGAGAGCCTGAGTGGGGGGTGGGGAGAGGGAGAAGCAGGTTCCCCACTGAGCAGGGAGCCTGATGCAGGGCTCGATACCAGGACCCTGAAATCATGACCTGAGCCAAAGGCAGACGCTTAACCGACTGATCCACCCAGGCGTCCCAAGGCTCTCTACATTTCATCTGTTTTTAAAGTTTGATTTTGAATACAGGACATGCCTGATTTTTCAATAGCCTTAAAAATTCCCATTCTTTGTGTGCTAGTTCAAATAATCAAAGTTAAAACTTAAATCCTGCTAGCAGGAGTACCAATTTCAGCACTCCTTAAAGCTCTTTTGCTCCCTTGAAGGTAAGATCGGCATTGTGGCATTGTTTAAACAGTCTTAAATCCATAGCTCATCCAATGAATGGAGGTGTTACAAAGCCATGGGAGGTGGTGGGACTTGGTGTTAGGAGCAGTGGCAACAACTACAATAGCTAACGCTTACTGAGTATCTAGTATGCGCCAGAATCAGAATTAATGTGCTGGGCCCAGAAACTGAGAAATCTTCATATGGTTCTCCCTGCTGCGGCACAGGTACTTTTGAGTTTGGCCTCTCTGTGCTATTGTGTGCTGAATAAGAGCACAGTGCTGTGCCCTTCTTCCCCAATCCAGCAAGAGCCACACCAGCATTACTAGAATATGTTTAGAGGATCTTGCCATCTCTTTGGTGACCAAAGTGATCTTTTAAAGATTTTTATTTATTTATTTATTTATTTATTTATTTATTTATTGAGAGAGAGAGAATGGTAGAGAGAGAGCATGAGAGGGAGGAAGGTCAGAGGGAGAAGCTGACTCCCCGCTGAGCAGGGAGCCCGATGGGGGACTCGATCCCGGGACTCCAGGATCATGACCTGAGCCGAAGGCAGTCGCTTAACCAACTGAGCCACCCAGGCACCCCGTGACCAAAGTGATCTTAAGCACTGAAGAAATTTGGGGGGCTGAAATGAAATAGAAGTAATGAGTTAAAATGATTCTAGCCTACGCTTTTAAATGTACTTGAGATTAGTATTAGAATGAAAATACAGTTCAAACTTCTCAAGAAGAACTAATGGAATCAAGAATATACCTACGGACTCCAATTTGAGCAAATTTCCCCAGACGGTAACTTTCTGGAGAGCAAGGACCCTATCTTACTGGAATTTTTCTCCTCCCTGCCTGTAGAAGGCACTCGTTTCCTTATTGAAGTGAGTATCTTAGCAAGTGGAGTGATGTGGTGGTGTTGATTTACTGAGGCATACATTCGTCCCTTTAATTCAATGACATATTTCAGTGGTAATGTGAGAGAGAGAATAGTGTGGTGGGGACCCAGGGACCCTCGGCCCTCAACATCTAAACTGAAAGCCAGCTCAGCCACTTACTATCTATATATCAAGTTGACGTGATTGACCTTAAAATGACTCATTTTCCTCACCTGCAAAATGGGGATAAGAATAGCACCTATCTCATGTACTTGTGAAAATTGAATTTATAGATGTAACATGTTTAAAACTGTTCCTGGCATATACTACATACTTTATAAATGTTATCTACTCAGAAATGCAATAAAGACTCCACCTTCAGAGAGTTTATAATCTCTAGTTGGATATATTCTTATACGGTACCATTATAATACAGAGCATTTGAGGACAAACACTATAAAATCGGGGCATTCAGAGTAAAGGAAGGTAATTTCCGAGAGAAAGTGGGAAGGGTTGTACTGAGGACATGTGAGTTAGGTGGATTATTACATGGCCTTTGTTCCCGAACTGGTGATATTCTAGAATTTTGATGGAGGCCTATTCTGTCACTTAAGATTGTATTTATCACTGGTGATTGATGACACTTTTAAGAAGCTAGATGTACTACTACTTATATTAGTCCTGTATTTTTTTTAGCTGGAGGTGCTATAAGGCTGAGTAATATATACTTCTCAAAGGAGATGCAATATAAGTATAGTTTTATGTCAAACTCTTGTAAGTACTAACTTAAAATTTAATTTGCAAATAATAAGCACATTCTTTAGCATACTCTAACCATATACCATCTTTTTACATTTTTAAATTTTATTTGTTTTAGGGGTTGAGTCCTGGCTGTTATGATACCTATAATGCAGACATAGACTGCCAATGGATTGATATTACGGATGTAAAACCTGGAAACTACATTCTAAAGGTAGAGGCCTTTGAAAATAGAAACTTTAATCTATTTCGACTGCAACTCAGTGGGCTTCCCCCTCTGAATTCATTGTGAGATAACCACAATCCTGCAAGCAATTCAGTATCTCCTAGAAATATTTCTAAACCAACCTATATGAAAAAAAATATTTTAAGGAACTTCAGGGGAAAATATAGAGCCTCCTTCTATAACTTCTCCAGAATTTCACCACTTGCTTTACTTTTTAAATCCCCTCCCTGCTTGATTTAGTTGAAGCATTTCCTTGTTCTAGCCCTGTGGAAATAGGAAGAAATTAACCAGCAAACACTGCTGATGAAATCTGAAACATGGATGATGTTTACGTTGCCTAGGTCAGTGTGAACCCCAGCTACCTGGTGCCTGAATCGGACTATTCCAACAACGTTGTGCGCTGTGAAATCCGCTACACGGGACACCATGCCTATGCCTCGGGCTGCACAATTTCACCGTGAGTCCTCTTTGCCTAGCTTAGTAATTCTCCTCTCGAAGTGTTTTAGTTCACTGACAGGCATTATACATGTGTCTGTTTCTTTTCTTTTCTAAGATTTTTATTTGTTTGAGAGAGAGAGAGAGAGACAGAGAGGGAGAGAGCACGAGTGGGGGAAGGGGCAGAGGGAGAGGGAGAAGCAGACTCCCATCTGAGCAGGGAATCTGACTCCCCTCTGAGCGGGGAATCTGAGTCAGGGAATCTGATTCGATCCCAGGACTCTTGAGTTCATGACCTGATGTGGCAGATGCTTAACTGACTGAGCCACCCAGGCGCCCCTACCTGTGTCTGTTTCTACTACCACTACAGCTTCCTTGAAAAATGGTCTGTCCATGCTATCACATATTTAGAACCGATCTTTCTTTGATGATGCTAGAGAAGGGGGTGGGGAGATGTATGCCGGTTTTTATCATCCTAAAGCTTACCTTCCGAGACAAGACATGCACACAGAACAAACTGTTTACTCCGAATAGCCCGTGTGGTGGCTGAGTATGTAAAACATGCCATATGCTGTGTGGGTGACCTTTGGGATCCCCAACAGTTGGATTTCCTGTCTCTTTGCCAGCATCCATGAAGCAGCTCTGAAGAAATTCCAAGAGTTCTTTAAAGTGCATTTTTAAAATCACTGCCTTAAAGCACTCCACTGAAGAGCTCAGACCCACTGTTCTGTAGAAACCAAGATTTTACAAATTTGAGTTCTAAAACCACAAGTACTAGAAAAATACCCTACAAAAAGGAGTGCTGTGTGGAGGTTCCTCCATCATTTGCCTAGCCCCTAAACCCTTCTTTGAATGAAATCTCAGAGGGGATCCCAGCACATGAATATTAATAGGGGTGACGCTGTGATGAAAGTAACGGGAGCAGAGTCAGGTAGTGTGATTGGCTTGTCTCTGTTCTCCTCATCCTGTAAGGATGCTCTAGTGTTGCTGGGTTAGCAAGCCTAACCACCTGTGCCACCTGTGACTGATCCCGACCATAACAACACCATTACAATGATGCTGAACATGCAGCAACATGGGAGAGGCACCAGTGCCTCAGGGGTCACATGGAGACTTTTCACTAGAGCTTACACTAGCGATTTACACTTAATACACATTTCTCCCGGATTCACAAACCAGGGCAGTGGCTGGCCACACGTAAATCTGAAGTTTGTGGGATTTCCCAAACTCACCTCAGCCTGGTTGTGCAGGTTCTTCTCCACCCCTGGGCTCCTGGCCAGGGGAAGTGTGAGGCTTCTATAGAGCAGTTCATTTTCCATGGACAGGGCCAGGCACTGTGGCTTGGGCTGCATTCCCCTTGGAGGGAGCCTTTTCCTTCTTCCATAAAGGAGCTGAGCCTGTGCTTGACAAGTGTCATCACAGCTCTAGGGATAGATGCAGCCTATGACAGCAAAGGGACAGCACTGGAAAAAGAAAATCCAATATATTCTCCTGAACGTGCCCACCAGGCAGAAAACCGGGCTGGGTTTATGGCCCCTATTGTGTGGAGCTGGTCAAAGTATAAATGAAAATCCTCAGCACGTCAGTGTAATTGAAGCTAAAATAAACTAAAATGATGTAAAATACATGGATTAATTAATTTCTCTTAATTTTTAGGATTCCTTATTCACTCATTCTCTGTTTATTCATTGGCATTCTCACTTTTGCACTTTGTCTTTACTGAGGCCCTACACTAGGTATCAGAGAGTAAGGCAAAGATTAAGTATGATTTCTGATGCTTTATACTCTTCCCTTGTAGTTGTGTTACAACAATTCTCAATTAATTACTTGTGAATCTCCTATCCACTCTGACATGGCTGGGACCTAGACTCCTGCCCACCCATTTCCCAGGTACAGGCCTGCCACCGTGTAGACTCTCATTCAACACTTGCACAGTACAGAAATGACCCTCTCTTTCAGGGAATTTAGGATGTGGAATTGAGAGGCCGAGAGTAATACACATATAACTGTAGTAGAGAGGCACTATAAAACTCTATGAGGGGTAAGATAAAATGCAGGGGAAACAGAAAGACCTCTGCTATCGGCTAGGTGACCCCAGGTACAGTGGCTGACCTTGCACTAAGAACAGATCTGGAGATGTGACTCCTGTGGCATAGCATGTTCATGAGTAGAATCTACTGAATTGGATACTGCCAAGTATTTAGTACAAATAAAAATCATTATATTGCTCCAGCACAGAGTTGTTCTTTCTTTTTCGTAAACCAGTTGTCACTGACTGTAACTAAATTGCAAGAGTGGTTGAGGTAAAATTTTAATAAGCAATATGGATCAGATGGAAATATGGGAAGGTGAAAGGACCCATGGTGATTTGTAATCAAATAACAAGATCCACTCTATGAGTGGAAATGAATGAGAGATGTGCAGAGACCTTGAGAGAGGAACCCTCACCTTCAGGAGAATGATGCCTGCCTCCTTTATTCTGACTTTCGCTTCTAGTCTCCCTTGCTAGGAATCGGCGTTCAGAGCAAGGAGAGATTTCCTCTGGCTGAGAGTCAGGAGTGGCTTTAGGACAGCATGTGAACTGGGCCTTGAAGGCTGAGGAGGACTGGACTGGGGGGCAGTTAAGGAAGGGCATGCCAGGAGGAGTCAGCATCACTGACCACCCCACAGCAGGGAGAAACTGCAGGGCATATTTGGAAAGCCAAGTCTTCTAGTGTGGCTAAGGAGTTAAGATTTGGGTGAAAAGGGTGGAAGAGTAAGTTGGGACCAGATCAAAGGGAGCATTGAAGAGCAAGCTAGGAAGTTTGAACTTCATTCTGAAGGCCATGGGGAGTCTTTGAAGTTCCTTGAGCAAGGAGTGTAACTTGCCTAAAGCTGCGTGGTCGGTCTGGTAGGTCTGAGAGCAGCGCGGCATGTGATTCCCTTGGTGATGTTATTGTACCTTTTCAACTCTTCAAGACGTATCATCCCTCAGTTCGCTCAATGTTTTCATGCTTATCACATACTGGAGAACATTCCACTGGTGTGTAAAAACTACCCAGGAGAACAGGGTGTGCCTTTGACATATCCACTCTCCTTTTTTTTTTTTAAGATTTATTTAATTTTTAGAGACAGAGAGAGAGTGAGAGCGAGCACATGAGCACATGGTGCACACGCATGTACGCTGGGGCAGTAGCAGAGGGATTGAGAGAATGTCAAGCAGACTCCACACTAAGCACGGAGCCCAATGCAGGGCTCGATCTCAGGATCCTGAGATCATGACCTGAGCTGAAACCAAGAGCTGGATGCTTAACCACCCAGGAGTACCACCTCTCTCTTTTTCCTCACTGTCAACAAAACAAAGGGACTGAGGGACTGTGGCCCAGTTCAGTTTTATGATACTACGATTAATTTCTCCTCTCACAAAACTTAGTATTTGGAAATCACTGGTTTATGATTTGGACTGCTTAGTTTCTTTACATGGGGATCTATAATCACAGTATAAATGACATATTGGATTGGTTGGCTTTGACTCAGTCTCTGCCTTTGAAGGCATCCATTTACATCCAAAACCACGCTGGGAAAGGAGTAACCTGAGATGGTGCAGTGGCCACGAACCTGCTTCTAGATGGACACGCCCCACTCCATGGAGGGAACTCATCTGGACAGGGCGGCTGGTTCTCTAAGTCCTGCTTTACTCTTGATTAATTCAGAGGCTGTTTCTTTTAACTCTGAACATTAAGTCTGTAGGTATCAAGCATACACTTTCGGCAGCTAACATAGTCACTTCCTTCAAACATTATTAAAATAATGTATTAGTGGGTAATTTCACGAGGTGACTACTGCATAGGTGGAGGGAAATTGCTACAAATGTTTTTTAAAGGGTCAATGTTAAACTTGTCTACTGTACTCACTCATTATATTATCAAGTTAATGATTTGTCTTATTTTGTTTTCTTAATCTAGGTATTAGAAAGCAAGCCAGAACTCCTAATGGATAAATCAGTGCCTGGTGTTCTGAAGTGGGAAAAAATAGATTAACTTCAGTAGGATTTATAGATTTTGAAAGAGAGAACAGAAAGCAACAAAGGAATTTTTGTTTGGACTGTTTTATAACAAAGCACATAACTGGATTTTGAACATTTAAATTGGCATTACTTGGGAAATTTTTAATATTATTCATATTACGTTGTGAATGAACACAGTGTTTCCATTCTGTAGAGGTACACTTTGGCTCTTTGAAGGAAATCCAAATTTGTTATGCTCCTTTGGAAATTATAGTGTAAAAGGGAAAATAACATTTTAGTGAATGAACCAAAAATTACTATTAACTGAGAATTTTCTTGATTTCAGTGAACCATAACAATAACTGGCTTGTATTTGTCTTAGCATAGATTAATTTAGAAAGGAGGCTCCTACTGTTCAAATAGATACAGACACATTTGGTGCTGACGAAGGAACAAACATACCATTGGTGTCAAGAAATATTACTATATAGCAGAGAAATGGCAATATATGTACTCAGATAGTTACATCCCTATATAAAATTTTATGTTTACATTTTAAAATTAGTAAACTCCTGTCTTTCTCTTCAGTGTACAATTTCATTTTGACTTAAGTCAGCTTTTGTTTCGGAACAAATTAAGTAACTGAGCTGCCTAACTCCTGTCTGACATTCGTTGATGCTGCCTCAATTCTTTAATTTTCTTACGGGCAGAGACCTTTTGAGTGGCATTCTTAAAATCACCAATCTGGGGACTGGTGTATGGAGGACAGCTTTGTCTATGGGAAGTCATTCTGATGATAGATGTGATACATTCAGAGAAACTATGTATGTGTTTAAGTATGTACAACAGTTAACTGAAAAATTTTCCTGGTTGACATAAAAATCATACAAACAAGTCCCCAAAACCACAACTGTCTCTCAAATATTTTAAAACATTAATGAAAAACATCTTAGGATTTTCAGCTTTTCTACATTTTTTTTAATGTTCAGCTTTAAAATGAAGAATGCTAAAAAAAAATTTAAATTATCCAGAGTACATAACATAATATCTAGATATAGGAACATTATCAGGTCATCCAGGACTCAGTAATACATGTTTTTTTTTTCTTTTTTCTTTCTGTGTGTCTGAAGTATAAACCAAATTAGCAAAGCACATAACATTACATAGTTGAGGGGCTGGTGAATAAGGGGAAAAAAATAACTTTCTGTAAAACAAACGACTGTGTTGCATAATGAGACAGCTGTGATTTGATTTTAAAACTGTGAAACATGTGCCACAACAAAATTTGGAAGATTGCTTTGTTTCCTAGTTCCAAAAGGTACAGAGAGAAATCAAATGACACTTTTAAGTTAGCAGTGCTTAGGCAGAAGTCTTCCTACATTAGCCAGTATTAAAATCTCCAGCGAGGGATTTCTAGTTTGGTGGAATTTAAAAGTGAGTTGGCATCCCTGTATCATATGTCATAGAGTTGTGAAGTCAACACCAACTACTAAGAGTCATCCCGCACTCACTAGTACCCAGCGCAGCAAGAGGGGCTAGAGATGGACTGTCATCCAGGGGTGGATGCCATCCTCATCTACCAGGGCACAAACTTACCAACAGAGAATGCAGCTTGAGAAAGCCCAGAACTTTCATTGAGCTAGTATCTGAGCTATGGAGTAGCTTCTTTGATGTACCTCTTTGCCTTAAGTTGCTTTTTTAGTTTTAAGACTGTAGGATCATCCTTTCAAGTCATAGTCTTTTCTAATAGAGGTATTTTAATATACTTGCTTTTATAAAAAACAAAACAAAACAAAACAAAACTACTGTCAGTATTAATACTGAGCCAGACTGGCATCTACACATTAAGGCCCATCGTTTCATTGAGATTCTTACCCCTGTAAAAACTATATTACGGTCTTTGGGCACATATGAGAAGACATTTACTATCATTCACTGAGCCTTCCATCTGTCTGTCCACCCGTCATCATTTGAGGGCCTAATACATGTCAGGCACTTACATGCTAGGCCTTGGGATATATATAAAAAAAAAAAACCTGTCCCCTAACCTCAATAAGTATTAAAAATATCATTATTACCCTTTAGGTTCACCTTGTTTCATTTTTAACAACTATAAGTACATGTCTAAAATTTTCTATTTTTAGCACTATTGTTTTTCATGACCATATTTTATTTTAAAAAATAAGTTAAAATAAATAGTTATATGCATGTATGTGTTACTAATAATTAAAACTATGTTTTCAATCCTTGAAATGTCTGCCTCTTAAATATAACACCTACTATTTGGTTGATTTTGAAAAAAAAAAGTTTCAATTAGGAAGCTAAAGATTCTTGCTTATCCTTTATGTAAATATTCTTTCCTCCTACGCCTAAACACTCCCAAAGAACTCCCAAGTATTGATTTAACACTCAGTATTTTTGAACCTCAAGGAATCTCTCCTCTGAATAACCACAAAAACTCACATATAATGATTAGCTGGTAAAAGTCATCCATTAATAAAATTTAAATAAAAAACCTAATCCAGTCTTACCAAATTCCACATAAAATATTTTTACAAATAGGAAGTAGAAGTAAACCTAAGAGTGTTGAGTACTGAAAAGGGACTGGCTTTTAGACTAATAAAGACTCTGAAAAAAAAGGGCTAAATAGGAAAATAATTTATTGACTCCTTCCATATGCCATATTAGCGGCTTCAAAATTATTCAGACCATAGTCTAGATTAAAGATGTCTTGACTTTTGAGGCTAAGTTTCAGTCTCCCAACAGTACTACAACATGCAAATCCACACGTATCCACAAGAATCCATTGCCTATTTCCAGGAAATCTATATTTTTTTACATAGTAATTTTATTCACAATCTCTATCATCTAATTATTCACTAGGTATTATTCATAATAATGAACAATTTTTTCTCTCTCTGACATCTCATAGGATAATCACACTTACGAACATCCCCAATATTCAGATTCTGGAGGAAATTCAGTGCACTAAAATGATTGTGGCACTGAGAATTCATCTTCAGCAAACTTTCTGAAAATACAGACAATATTTTGTTTTAAACATAACTTGTTTTGATATTAACCATATAATCACTGATAAGTAAAAATTATGCTTTTTCTCTACTTTTTATGTCTAGAATTCATATTCACCATCAACATACTCAATCAACAGCTCGATTTCATTCCCAATTACCAAAAGTCCTGGGCCACTTTTGAACACTTAAAGCATTTCATTTATCCTTCAAACCAAAATGGTGCTGAAATATTTCAACTTGAATGTAAAATGTATTAAGTTTTAGCTCACAGGATATAAACTTTTAATTAATATATAACTGCTTGCTATGAACTAAGTGACATGTGATCTGGTATAGTAATGTTTTTAATGAAGTTTTAATTTCTTCCAAATTTTTCAGGTAACCTATGTGTAAAACATTTGTAACTTTTTTGAAGAGCTCTTATTTTAAATGCCCAGACACTGGCTTTATATTCTTCTTTACACTCTCACATTCTTTTATTATATGCTTATATTATGGATTGCAAGATTATGTAAAAATGCCTTGAATAAATGATTTCAAGTGTCTGTAGTGGTCATTTGTTGTTAAGTATAAATAAATGAGAGGACTTTCATTTTAGGTTAAAATCTTAAAACCATGTCTATGGTTGGTTGTTTTGCTTAACTGCCTTTTGTATCAACAAATTGTTTGATGAGCTCACATGACATGAAACTTGTTTTTGATGGATAAGAATCTAGCTGATTTTTTTTTTTTTCAAGAGAGGGAGCGGGGAGGTGAAGAGGGAGAGAGAACCTTAAGCATGGGTGTGGAGCCCGATGTGGGGCTCAAACTCACAACCCTGAAACCACAGGCCGAAATCAGGAGTTGGATGCATAACTGACTGAGCCACCCAGATGCCCCTCTAGCTGATGTTTTAACAAGAAACTCATACATGAATGGATCCTAACCTCTGTCACCATTATCAACAACTTCTAAGGATGCAGAGCAGGCATTATGAGAAGAACTGCACTCTGATTAGAATTTATAAGAAATATACCTGAACCTAAATACTCAGGGGACTTATCAATTCAAGCTACCAATCATTTATAAAAAGAGAACCATTGCTATCACAGTAATCCTTACTGAAATGTGTACCAGATTAGCCTGGAAGCTGGTAACCTGGAAGGGCAAACAGACCCCAAAGTGTGGGCAAGTGCTTTGGGGGGACAATTTGCCAAATTACCTCACAAAAACAATTCACCTTCAATGAGTTCTTGCAGGTAAAATGGATGTAGGCTTGTGGCTGGCAGTTTACCAATCTGGGTTGTATGGTAGCATCGATTTCGTGCTTCCCTCGTCTGCTCAAGGCCAAGTGCCTGAACATATTTTCATTATTAATGAAAAGATGATTTCTTTTGTCTGATCAGTGGTGTTTCAAGCACTGTTCATTCAACCAAAAGCTCATGAACCAAAGACAGGGGAGGGAGGATCTTTCCTTCTGTTAGAAAATTTGACTGCCTGGGCGCCTGGGTGGCTCAGATGGTTAAGCGTCTGCCTTCGGCTCAGGTCATGATCCCAGGGTCGTGGGATCGAGTCCTGCATCGGGCTCCCTGCTCCTTGGGAGCCTGCTTCTCCCTCTGCTTCTCTCTCTCTCTCAACCTCTGTCTCTCATGAGTGGATAAATAAAATCTTTAAAAATAAATAAATAAATAAACTTGTATCCTTCCTTAAAAAAAAAAAGAAAATTTGACTGCCTTATCTTATTTATTTAAAGATTTTATTTATTTATTTGACACAGAGAGAGAGAGAGAGAGAGCAAGAGAGAGAGCACAAGCAGGGAGAGAAGCAGGCTCCCCGCTGAAGAAGGACCCCGATGCGGGGCTCGATTCCAGGACCCTGAGATCATGACCTGAACCAAAGGCAGACAACTTAACTGACTGAGCCACCCAGGGGCCCCCATCATTTATTAATATTTCTAATCCTTGCCAATGATATTAGTAAAGGATTAACATGTGTAGAGGAATTCCAGTTTCACAAGATATGCTACCCAGAAAGAATTCCATAGAAAAATAGGTATGAGAGACGTTATCTCTATGGTGGAGATTCCCAATACATATTACCATGTTAAAGAATCTCAGAGCCCCTGCAGTAAAGAAACCACTTAGTGGTTTTCAAACTTGTTTTGCCACAAAAACCTTTTTTTTTTTTTTACATGACACTCGTTATTCTGTTAAACCATTTATCTTGGAAGACTTTGGGATATGACATACTAAGTAATTATCAGTTCATAAAAATGAGATAATCTATAAATTAATTAAAGCAAATATATGATAGTGGTAGTATTTGGGCTGTGGGACACAGAAACACCTAAAACCCATTAACTTACTGCTTGCCTTGCATTCTAAAAACCTAATGGTTAAATAGGATCCTTTCAGTGAAAACAATCATTTTAGTCTCTAAACCATGCTCTAGTTTAGAAGGAAATCTAGATCTTTCCTATTTGTCAGATAACTTGAGTGCTTTATGTACTCCTTATTAAAATCTCTCCTCTCCCAGATATTAGTTGTTTATAACATTCAGGGTGAACCAATCATTTTCTTCATGGTTCATTCATCTTGTATAACTGAAATAATTTTGTTATATGTAATAGCATAATTTAAGTAAATTTCAAGCAAATCCTAATACTTCTCACAGCAGGCAGGGAAAAACAAGATTGGAAATGAATGACTTGGAAAGACATATGCATATATTTATAATTTGCTGCCTAACTAAGGGTAATAGGCACCAAATCTGG
Source organism: Zalophus californianus (assembly GCF_009762305.2). Lineage (NCBI taxonomy): Eukaryota > Metazoa > Chordata > Mammalia > Carnivora > Otariidae > Zalophus > Zalophus californianus. The sequence goes on along the minus strand of NC_045599.1, from coordinate 17,063,165 downwards.
AGGGAGAGAAAAAATAAAGCCACAAACCAAAAGGTGAACCATCAATACAAGGACCAAGGATGTGCCTATGCCACTGTTAGAAAGAGAATGTTGCTAGTTCCCAATTTCTTAAATACCAAATCAAACCAGAGTTTATGACAACTGTATATAACAAGGACTGAGGACTAATGTAATGATAGAGACTGATAAGAAACAACTCCTTTTTGCAGATGATTCAAGTAATATTGACTCTTCATTTCACTTATCTTTATTGAACTGACACAGAAATTTGGAGCCTGACAAATGTGGAGCCGGTATTACCAATACTGCAACCAGTCATTTGCAAACAGGCAAATTATACTACTGTTAGACAGCAAACATCAGAGTCAACTATTTTCAGTTACTACAATGACATTACTTTTTTTTTTTTTAGAGGGATGGTATTAGGAAAAAAATCTTTTATAGCAATCTATAGTTGGATTACTGCTGGAGCTAACATTCCTGGATATATCAACAACCTGGTAGTTGTGGTCACTTCATTTTTGTTTTAGGGCTCTTTGGTTTCTGGCAACAGAAATATATCTTAAAATTGCTTAGTCTAAAAAAGAATTCATAGGCTCATGTAACCAAAAAATGGAAAGGCAAAGTTAGGGTTTGCTAAGGAGGAGGCAGATGTCATCAGGAAATCAAACACCATCAAGGCCAAGTTCTTACTGCCTTTACTCTGGTTATTTGTGTGTCAGTTTCCTTCTCTTGGTTTAGCTTCTCCATGAGGATGGAAACTGTGTTGCCTACAGGTAACACATCTGGGTGTACTGGGTGCACTTCTATCTGGCTTGTTGATCGGAAAGAAAACAACATTAATCCACAGCTCAAGTTTGAAAATCCAGGGGATGGTATTTCGTAGGCTCAGATTCAGTTATGTGCCAAACCTAGACCCAGTTAATGTGGATATTATGATCGGTCTAGATTGAGTCAAGTGCTCTTTCTTGTTCAATCACCAAAGTCAAGGATACATGGTCAAATAAGAGAATGGCAGCTCCCACCCAAACACATGACTGCATTTTGGCTTTATGTGTGGGTGTGAAAGGAAAGTGAGGGAAAAGAAAATGGTCACTCCAGAGGAAGGGGGTGAATTATTATGGGTATTGTCGATGAGAAGATTACGGGGAGCCAGCAAGCCACCCTATTTATGTCTAACAAAAAGATTAACAAAATCAACATCTATATAGTCCAACTCATGACCTTTCCTTCCAGCTACTCATTCAACTGATTTCTGTGACAAAAAAACCCATATTATCAGCATCCAAGGGTTGATTTTTCCTCCAGAAGGAAGTTAACGCCATCCTGCTCTCCCTTTCAACGCCATCCACTTTCCCTACTGGCAGGTCTAAATAGCCTGCTCACTCACCCCACCTTCTGTGTGTCATGAAGTCTTAGGGTATTTCAGAAGGGAAGCTCATCCTTACCAGTGAGCCTTCAGTTCTTTCTTATCCAAACACTCACACCAGAGTTGCAAAAAGGAGGGTCAACCCAGAGAAAAAAAGGGGAAAGAACAAGAGGAAAAGCCATTGTTTTAAGGTTTTGCTCCTCCAGTTGCTACCCATTCCCACTGACCCCTCCCCCATCCTTCTATCTGTTCTTAATTGTTGAGCATCAGTGAGAAGTTCTCTCTGGCAGGCGTACCTTGGGGAAGGGGCATTGCACTCTTTATTTCTATGAGTTATGTTGTGCTTTTAACACAGTTACAGTCCCTGTAGCCTGGGTACAGTTCAATGGTAGAAAAAATACAGAGGGAAAACTCAGAGAAAAGCACGACAAAATTCCAGGAACAGCAGTGGTAATGAGAAGCTTGGGTGACAGGAACTAGCGGTCAGCTATGCTCATCCCTCTCTCAATATTCTAGTGTTCACACCGTTCTTTTAAATCCAGGGTATAGAAAAACTGACATGTGGTTGATGCTGGGGTGAGGTGAGGGTGGTGCACAGGTAGGACAACTCATCCCAGAGGTGTCTGAGACTGAGTCCAAGAGCGTCGGTGATTGGGCTTAATGTGCTTTGCAGATAGAGATCTAAGGAGATGAGGTCAGAGAGATGGGAATAAAAACATACACGTGGTGCGGCTTCTTCCCTGTAGGGCACCCTGATTAACCTACCTTAGGTTAATTTAGGCAACCTACTCTCTGGAAAATGCCCTACCAAGCCAAGATTGTGTCCAAGGTCCAGGCTGACCAGGGATGCTTTTTAGTCTCCAGGGAATTGTCCTGTTATTGTTTCAGAGTTTGAGAAGTTTCATCAGGAGCAAGGTACACATAGCTTTATTCCCAGCCCCCACATCCCCAGTTTTCTCAGGAGAATACTCTGAGTATTAGCATTGTGGAAAAAAAAAAATGACATATTCTCCTTTTCTCTCTCCTCATGCATAGGATTTCACAATTTAGCTACAGAGGGCCCTCGGGGATTCTTTCTCAGTGATCAACAAGAGGCCAGCATGAATGCTTTAACCTCAGACACTGGTCTCATTTGAATCTACTAGGAAAAAAAAATCCAAGAATCCAAGACTTGGACTTCACCCTATCAGAATATTTTAGGTCTTTACTCAAAATCAGTATTTCCATCCTGTTTCCACTTAAATTATTTAAGTAGGTAGTCATCAATCAATAATACCCACTGAGGTAACCACTAAGGTAATAGTTTTTTTATATCAGCAAAAATCTAGTTAGTATTCAAACGTCAGAAACTGTCTCATAACTTTGTTTTTAGTTGGTTCGTTTAAATCAGGATCAAACGACGACGACACATTGAATTTGGTTATTATATGTTTTCAGTCTCTTTAGAATATATATATTTCCCTTTCATCATTTTTCCTTTTTTTGCTATTAATGTGTATGAAAAAAATAGGGATTTTTATAGAATACCTATTGTCTCAGAATTTCCCACATTCTAGATTTTGGAGTCTGTATCCTGGTGGTCATTTAATCCACTCCTCTGTTCCTTGTATTTCCTATAAAAATTCAGATCTAGAGGCATGACCAGATACAGGTTAGGCTTGATTTGGGAGAGCACAAAGACTGGCTAGGTGGTGGTATCTCCTTCATACCTACATCATATGAGGTATGCTAGCCCAGGATGTCTCCCGCTGTCTGTCTTTTTGTGATGTTAACATCGATCATGGGTTCCGTGCTGTCAATATGATCCATCCACTGTAAAATCCCCCAGCACATTTTCACCTACTCATTTCAGCAGTCATTAATGATCACTGCCAGATCCACTCTCAAATGCTCAGAGTCACTGATTTTTTTTTTTTTTTTTAAGAACTGAGAGTATTCCATAATGGCATATATGGTTTTTCATTTGAAATGAACTACTTGTTTCTTTCATTAATGTACTTTATTAAATTAAATAACATTTAACATGAAACTTGATAACCGACCTTTTTTTTGCCCCCCTCCTTTTTAGTAATTTGAGATAATTTTGGAACCTTATCAAAGACATTTAAGGTGCTATGCTCTTTCACAAGAAAAGCCAAAACGTTGTTTTTGGAGCTGTTTTTATTGTGTGTGTGTATTTTGCCTCTATTATTGTCAAGTGTAATTTTAACCTCACACAAATGATCTGTTGATTTGAAATATCATGGGAAAACTTCGACCTAGAACATTTTCAAAGAGGTTACTGGAAACACAAGAAAGGACGGACAAGAAAGCTGAGGACACTTGGCAAGGTGGATATATTACATACTTTAAATCTCGACGCAAGTACATAGCTTTCTTCTTCCTCAGACTTTTCAATTTTAAATTTGGTTTCTCAATTTCCTGTAAACTAAATTTCAAGAACCCTAACGATATTCAAGGCCCGCCTTTATCTGGCCCCTTTTCCCCACTTCATCGGTTTTACACCCTACCATTTTTGTGCATTTCCCTTCTAATAATTCACCATTCCCCTTAGACCTCTTGTCCTCCCAGATGAAAAGTACTTGCCTTTGGACACACGGGAGCTTTACCTCCCTATTACTTAAGGTAAACACCTTCTTCTGTATAGATTCACATATATGCATGGTCTCTTACTAGACTTGCAGTGGACAGCTACTCTTTCTTGGCTAGCACCTTGTGCTCCTGCTTTTTAAAAGAAATGATCACCTTGGGCGCCTGGGTGGCTCAGTTGGTTGAGCGACTGCCTTCGGCTCAGGTCATGATCCTGGAGTCCTGGGATCGAGTCCCACATCGGGCTCCCTGCTCAGCAGGGAGTCTGCTTCTCCCTCTGACCCTCTTCCCTCTCGTGCTATCTCTCATTCTCTCTCGCTCAAGTAAATAAATAAAATCTTAAAAAAAAAAAAAAGAAATGATCACCTTAACTCCTTTTGGGGTAATCCCTCCCCCACATAGCCCTGTTAATCAGGGTGCCCTACACCAAACAGTAGATAGCTCCTCGTCCTGAGCCAGATGGATTTAAAGATACTTTCACCATAAAATTTTAATTATAAGCAAAGTCACTAAAAGATTAATAATGGTTAGAAATGATTATTTGGCAGCCAGATGAGTTTTTCAAGAATCAATAGCTAATATTCACAGAGTGCTTGTCAAAGAACCCTATGTGCTGTGTACAGAATCATATTTGCAAATGTGGCAGAACCATGTCTCTGTTTATTTTGTGGTATTCAGGGTATTTCTCATCTACTCTTCTTTCTCACTTACACTCAGGGGGTTATTTCTCTCCTCCTCGTTCATATTCACTCGGGAACCAAGATTCAAACATACCGTAGACCTAGAGTGTCAGGTGAATTCTTATAGGCATACTTGGAGGGCTGTTTTCTCTGACCTCAAAAGAACAAATAAAACTGGACCTGGAAAAAGGAGAGACAGAGAGTAGAGTGGGAAGCCAAAATGGAGAAGGAAATGGTCAGAAGGAAGAAGGAAAAAAACCTTCAGAGATTCAGGGAACAGAGTGGAAGGTTTTCTGATTTTTCACCTATGGATAACCTCTCACTCACTACTCCTGGACACTTGTGGGTTCTCCTGAAGAAAGGGATAAGGGAACTTCGATCTTTATATGAAGATGGTGGTGTTAAAAAGGCAAACAAAACAAAACTCTTACTGTGAACACAATCAAACTGAAACTGAATAAAATCAATAGGCAATTTCCCTACAGATGAGGCAGTGGTAAAACCATGTTAATTTTATTTCTTCCTTTCCAGTTAGTTATACATATTTTTTTTTTATTTCAAACTGTAATGGCTTCAACTTTCAGTACACTGTGTAAGTAAAAATGTACTAATCTTGTAATAACAGCCACCCTTGTTATGTTTCTGACTTTTAATATTTCCTCATTAAATACAATGTTGGCTATCAGTCTAAGATACCCATTTTCTTTTTTTTAAATTTTATTTTATTATGTTACATTAGTTGCCACACATCATTAGTTTTTGATGTAGTGTTCCACGATTCATTGTTTGCGTATAACACCCAGTGCTCCACGCAGAACGTGCCCTCTTTAATACCCATCAGCAGGCTGACCCATCCCCCCACACCCCTCCCCTCTAGAACCCTGTTTGTTTCTCAGAGTCCATAGTCTCTCATGGTTCATCTCTCCCTCCGATTCCCCCCCCCCTTCATTTTTCCCTTCCTTCTCCTAATGTTCTCCAAGCTATTCCTTATGTTCCACAAATAAGTGAAACCATATGATAATTGACTTTCTCTGCTTGACTTATATCACTTAGCATAATCTCCTCCAGTCCCATCCATGTTGATGTAAAAGTTGGGTATTCATCCTTTCTGATGGCTGAGTAATATTCCATTGTAGATATGGACCACATCTTCTTTATCCATTCATCTGTTGAAAGGTATCTTGGCTCTTTCCAGAGTTTGGCTATTGCGGACATAGCTGCTATGAACACTGGAGTGCATATGGCCCTTCTTTTCACTACGTCTGTGTCTTCGGGGTAAATACCCAGTAGTGCAATTGCCGGGTCATAGGGTAGCTCTATTTTTAATTTTTTGAGGCACCTCCATACCGTTTTCCAAAGTGGCTGTACCAACTTGCATTCCCACCAAACAGTGTAGGAGGGTTCCCCTTTCTCCACAACCTCTCCAACATTTGTTGTTTCTTGCCTTGTCAACTTTTGCCATTCTAACTGGTGTAAGGTGGTATCTCAACGTGGTTGTGATTTGAATTTCCCTGATGGCTAATGATGATGAACATTTTTTCATGTGTCTGTTAGCCATTTGTATGTCTTCTTCGGAGAAGTGTCTGTTCATGTCTTCTGCCCATTTCTTGACTTATCTGTTTTTTGGGTGTTGAGTTTGAGAAGATCTTTATAGATCTTGGATAGCAGCCCTTTATCTGTAGTGTCATTTGCAGATATCTTCTCCCATTCTGTGGGTTGCCTCTTTGTTTTGTTGACTGTTTCCTTTGCTGTACAGAAGCTTTTTATCTTGATGAAGTCCCAAAAGTTCATTCTTGCTTTTGTTTCACTAGCCTTTGGAGATGTATCTTGAAAGAAGTTGCTGTGGCCGATGTCTAAGAGGTTACTGCCTATGTTTTCCTCTAGGATTTTGATGGATTCCTGTCTCACATTGAGGTCGAGTTTCATTCTTCTGCATGTGGCTGTCCAATTTTCCCAGCACCATTTATTGAAGAGACTGTCTTTTTTCCATTGCATACTTTTTCCTGCTTTGTCAAAGATTATTTGACCATAGAGTTGAGGGTCCCTATCTGGGTTCTCTATTCTGTTCCATTGGTCTATATGCCTGTTTTTGTGCCAGTACCATGCTGTCTTGGTAATCACTGCTTGTAATATAGCTTGAAATCAGGCAATGTGATACCCCCAGCTTTTTCTTTTTCAACATTTCCTTGGCGATTCGGGATCTTTTCTGATTCCATACAAATTTTAGGATTGTTTGTTCCAGCACTTTGAAAAACGTCATTGGAATTTTGATCAGGATGGCACTGAAGGTATAGATTGCTCTGGGCAGCATAGACATTTTAATAATGTTTATCCTTCCAATCCATGAGCACGGAATGTTTTTCCATCTTTTTGTGTCTTCTTCAGTTTCTTTCATGAGTGGTCTGTAGTTCCTAGAGTATAGATCCTTTACCTCTTTGGTTAGGTTTATTCTGACGTATCTTATGGTTTTTGGTGCTATTGTAAATGGAATCGTTTTTCTAATTTCTGTTTCTACAGATGCATTGTTAGTGTATAAGAAAGCAACTGATTTCTGTGCATTGATTTTGTATCCTGCCACATTACTGAATTGCCTGTATGAGTTCTAGTAATTTGGGGGTGGAGTCTTTTGGGTTTTAAACATAAAGTATCATGTCATCTGCGAAAAGAGAGAGTTTGACTTCTTCTTTGCCAATTTGAGTACCTTTTATTTCTTTTTTTGTCTGATTGCTCTTGCCAGGACTTCTAGTACTATGTTTAACAATAGTGGCAAGAGTGGGCATTCTTGATGTGTTCCTGATCTTAGGGGAAAGGCTTTCAGCTTTTCCCCATTGAGGATGATATTCGTTGTGGGTTTTTCATAGATGGATTTTATGAACTTGAGGAATGTTCCCTCTATCCCTATACTCTGAAGAGTTTTAATCAGGAAAGGATGCTGTCTTTTGTCAAATGCTTTTTCTGCATGAATTTATAGGATCATATGGTCCTTCTCTCTCCTCTAATTAATGTGTTCTATCACATTGGTTGATTTGCGAATGTTGAACCACACTTGCATCCTGTGGATAAATCCCACTTGGTCGTGGTGGATGATCCTTTTAATGTATTGTTGGATCCTATTAGCTAGGATTTTGTTGAGGATTTTGGAATCCATATTCATCAGGATTACCGGTCTGAAATTCTCCTTTTTAATGGGGTCTTTGCCTGGTTTGGGGACTAAGGTAATACTGGCCTCATAGGATGAGTCTAGAAGCTTTCCTTCTGTTTCTATTCTTTCAAACAGCTTCAGGAGGATAGGTATTATTTTTGAATGTTTGGTAGAATTCCCCAGGGAATCCATCTCCTTTTATAGATCCCCTCTTAATATTTCTTGCAGGGCCACCTTAGTGGTCACATATTCTTTTAGTTTCTGCAGGTCTTGGAAGCTCTGCATCTCTCTATCCATTCTAAATGACAGCCTTGCCAGATAAACTATTCTTGGCTGCATGTTCTTCTCATTTAGAACCCTGAATATGTCTTGCCAGGCCTTTCTGGCTTGCCAGGTCTCTGTGGATAGGTCTGACGTTATTCTGATGTTCCTCTCTCTGTACGTAAGGAATCTCTTCCCCCTAACTGCCCTTAGGATGGTTTCCTTGGTTCTAAGATTTGGGAGTTTTACTATGCCGGGGTGTTGGCCTGTTCTCCTTGATCTTGGGAGGGGTCGTCTCTGCCTCTAGGACACGAATGTTTGTTTCATTCCCCAGATTAGGGAAGTTCTCAGCTATGATTTGCTCAAATATATCTTCTAGTCCTCTCTCTCTCTCTCCACCCCCTCAGGGATTCCAATAATTCTGACATTGGAACGTTTCATGGTGTCACTTATTTTTCTGATTCTATTTTCATGGATTCTGAGTTGTTTTTCCCTGGCCTCCTCTTTTCCCTTTTTATCTATTAATTGGTCTTCAAGGTCACTAATTCGTTCTTCTGCCTCGCTTACCCTAGCTGTTAGATTATCTAGATTAGATTGGATCTCAATGATAGCATTTTTAAGTTCTGCCAATTCAGCTTTCATTTCTGCCCTTAAAGACTCTATGTTGCCATTAATCGATTTCTCTATTCTAGCTATTGTCTTCACAATTGCTAGCCTGAATTCCATCTCCGACATCTTGGTTATATCTTTATCCATTTGTAAATCTGTGGCAAAAATCATAATCTCTGAGTCTTTCCTATTTTGGGGGTTCCTCCTCCTAGTCATTCTGTTGAGGGGTGGTTGAGGGAACGTACAGAGTCCAAATTATTGACCACAACCCAAGCAACATGAACCTGTTCTAAAGACCTTAGGGTTGCTGGCCTCTTGTTTACCCAGCCTGGGATGGGCACAGTGAAACTGGTTTTTTGGGGGCTTTTGTTCTCTGGCAGCATACCCTGGCGGCTTTCCACTTCTCTTCTGAGAGAGCAGAAGAGACCGTTTCCAACCCTCTGCCTCAGAGCAGAGAGATCGCAGTCTGTTCTTCAGTGAGCTATCCAGGCCACCCTCTCTCCATTTCTGTCTGTGCTGCTATAAACTGCAGTGTCCTGGGTTGTGCTCCCCTCAGCAGGGCTCCCAGTCCTCGCCTCCAGGTTGGGGCACATCTCTGCCCTTTGTGCTTCTAAAACTGCCAGCCACCCCCAGTTTGCACAAGAGACCCCACCACTCTGGTTTCTGTCTGGGGGGCTGCCCTAAAGTCTTTTCCCCGCCGCTACCAGTCTGCAAGTCTGTGCCCTGTCCCCAGCGCGGGAGGCTATCACTCACCAGCGGTGTAGGATTCCCATGGCCAGGCTCCCTCTCACTGCCCTCAATGTCTGCTGATATGAGCAAATATTCCTATATCTGCCCTTGGAATCACAGCTTCCCGCTTTGTACCTTGAAACCAATGGAAACCAACTGCCTGCAATATTCTGTTTCTGGAGATCCAGATCTATCTTCTTACATCTCAGGCTGATTTCATGGGTGTTCAGAGTGGTCTGGTAGATAACCAGCTCAGTTCTGGGGACTGGTCGGAATAGGGTCCCCTCCTCCACCGCCATCTTTCCCCTTCCTAAGATACCCATTTTCATGTTGAGGAATTATTCTGCTATTCCTAGATTTTTAAGTGCTTTGCTTAGAAATGGATATATTGAGTATTCGAGTTTATTATTGGGATGAAAAAAATTTTTTTATTGGTCTCACTAGAGTGATGTTTTTAATCAAATTCAGTTCCTAAAATTTAATTAACCATGGTCATGCTGAACAACTTTAAAAAATACAGAGAATTTGGTTTGCAGGATTGACATTTTCAGATCCACATTTATAAATGATTTGGCTCCTTTCACCTCCCCATAATTTTTGTTAGGTTTAGTATGAAAATTAGCTAAGCTTCAGAAAAAACATGGCAGCATGAGGTAGTTGTTAACAACATGGTCATCTAAGTTCACTGTCAATGAGTTCATTGAGTATCCTGGCCTCAACCACTTACTTGCTGTGTGACCTTCAACAAGTCACCTGACCAAAAAGGATTAGGGTGACAGAACAGAATGTAACTGTTCTAAACCTTCTTAAGGTTAAAATGGCACAATTACCTAATGTTGAGAAGGGATGGAAAAGAAAAGGCAAGTTTGCTACTTCTTTATATTTTTGTAGCTTGGGTCAAAATATGTACTTTAAAGTTGATAAATATATTCATCTGCCTATTCTTAGATTTATTAATATAAAGATAAGCCCTAAGCTCATATTTAGCAGTTGAGGAAAGGATATTGGAAGGAAGAAGAAATGGATTAATTTAATCATTATTCCAAACAGACTGTCTAAAGCAGGGGTTGACACATAAGAATCAGTGGCTAAATTAGGCACATCTCCCGTTTTGGCAGATAAAGTTTAATGAAATACAGCCATTTGTTTACATATTATCTATGGCTGCTTTTATGCTACAACACGCAAGTCAAGTAACTGCCAGAGCTAAGCTGGAAAGCCTAGAATATTTATTGTCTCGCCTGTTGCAGAAAATGTTTGCTGACACCTGCTCTAAAGCAATAGAGTATCAAGTATAGTATATACAATTACAAGGATAAATATAGCTTCTATTAAACAATACAAATAGTTCATATTATAAAAAAATCACTGACACACAAAAATTGCCTAAAAAGAATGACAATGTAACTGATAGCCATCTTTTCAATAGAAACTAAATCAGAGAACAATGATGTATTTTCACAGTAATGGAAGAAAATAATTAGCCAAGATTAGTTACCCTAGTAGACTATCATTTGAGAATGAGATTAAAATAAAGACATTATTTTGACAGGTAAAAACTAAGAAAGCATACCACCTAAGAGATCTTCAAGAATAAAATGTTAATAAATATGTACTTAAGAAAATAGGCAAATAATAGGAGAAATGAGGTCGGAGACAAAGAAAAATTGATGAACAAAGAAGTTGGTAAGCATGTGAGGAGGTCTACATAAACACTGTAAAAAACAATAATGATATTGTCTAATTTGGAGATAAATTAAAAGGTAGAACTAAAATATTTGATACAAATGCATGCAAGATAAAAAAGTGAACTAAGAGTCATGAAGCCTATGTGTTGTCAGGTAGGCTTACTCAATTTAGATTTAAATTTAGATTTAAACAATCACTTTAAAATTTAAAGGGTAATTGCCAAAAAAAAATCCAAAATAGCAGAGAAGGAAAGTGGGAAAAAAACATTTGAAATGCATCTGAAAAAAGGTAGAAAGAGGGAAAACCAGTAGCATAGAAATCACAATGTATCAGAATCCATGGGATGTGGTTAAAAGCGCAAAGAAAACACTGTCTGTCTTACTTAGGCACACTGTTAACTAACGAATCTAGAAAAAAACGTGTAAAACACAGACATGCAAAATAAGACAAAAGACTTGTGAAACGGAATAAAAGAAACCTCATTTAAGATACAGTTGGAGGACAGAAGGGGGAGCTCTCATGCCCTACCACTGGTCGTCAACTGCAAACTCCAGTGGGAGACCTTCCCTACTGTCGTCCTCCACAGGAAGAAACCTGCTTTACTGCTCCATCAGGAGGAAGGAAGGATTTCTCCTCAACCAGCAACTCAAGTCAGTGAGAAGCCATCACCACCCTGAATTGTCACTTCCTTCCAATGGACTTGGGTACAGAGCAGCCCCTCCCAATTTTCTCCTTTTCTCTATAAAGTAACATCCCTCTCCTTTGATCTCTGGACTTGCCTATGGCTTGCCATAGCTTGCGTATCCTGAATTGCAATTCTTCTGTTACTCCCAAATAAACCCATTTCACTGTTAAAATCACTGGCTGTTCTAAAGGTTGATGGTGAACTACCTCAAACTTGCAGAAGTAATTTTAAAAGCCAACAGATTATATTGTTTTGCTCTAAGATAAAATATATCATGAATGAAAGTTACTTTCAAAATATATATATATTTTAATATTTATTATTTATTTATTTATAAATGTATTTAATTATATTTATAATTTATATATATAAATATAAATTGAGTTCAGGTGAAAATCTAAACAAATTAATACAGAAAAGAGAGAGAAAGTTGTCAAAATGCACCAGGCTGAAATATGTTTTTCAGTTATTCTTCAATAAGTCTTTGAAGAACAAGAGAGAAAAATCACATAGATCATTTTCATAAACACTTAAAAGGTATTTGATAAAATTCAACATCCATTCTTGATTTACAAAAATACACTGAATAAGGGGAATAGATCTTAATATCATAAAACATATCTACCTACATCTACAAGTCAACTTCATACTTAAGACGAAGCACCAGAAGTATTACTATTACTGTCAGGAATAGACAGGAGGTCTACTTTCAGTGCTGTGATTTTATGTTGTACTGGATGTAGTAGCCATTCTAATTAGGTAAAAGAAACGGAGTTACAAGGAACACCTGGGTGGCTCATTTGGTTAAGTGTCTGCCTTCTGCTCAGGTCATGATCTCAGGGTCTTGGGATCAAGTCCTGCATGGGGCTCCTTGCTCAGCAGGGAGCCTGCTTCTCCCTCTGCCTCTGCCCCTCCCCCCTGCTTGGGCACATGCACGCACGCGTGCTCTCCCTCTCTGTCAAATAAATAAATAAATAAAATCTTAAAAAAAAATAAAAACAATGAGAGTTTGATAACCTGTGGCTGAGGAAACTGATGATATGCAGAAGTACACAGTCTTCACATATACGCACCATAACTAGTTAAAAGGTTTAAAGTACATCATTTATAACATGAATAAAATCAAATATTCTGTTTGGAAAAAAAATCAAAGTTAAAAGACAAAAGATAAATGATTTTTTTGCAAATCATGATAGGCAAAGGGCTTATTGCTCTAACATATGAAGAGACCCTACCAAACGGGAATAAAAATACTAAGAGCCCCAAATAAATATGACCAAAAAACAGGTCCCAGAAAAGAAAATTTAAACTGTGCTGATTGCTCTCACTTGAAATTAGTGACAGTGAACTTTGAATGGGCTCCTAATGCTGCCCAGGACTCATGCCAGTTTCTTACTTCAATTACTCTCATACTTTTTGTAGAAGATTCAGTCATACCTTCTCCTCTATAATCAGACAGTATCTTCTCTCCCATTCTTACTCTCCACTGCTAACTGCCCAAGTCCAAGCTGCCCTCTCTCTTACTCGGATTACTCTGATAGATTCCTAACGGGTAGCTATAGCTATTCAATTATAGGAGTCATTAATAAGCTGAAGAAACTTGTATATATCCATGATTATGTATTCAAACTCACATTTATTCAAATATTTATAGCATATGTATTCAAAAGGCAAATATTTATCTGGGCACCTATTATATACAAATTTGGGACACAGCAGAGAAGGAAACAGAATCTTTGCACTCACAAAGCTTATATTCTAGATGGAGAGGCTGATGGCTCTATAAATACATACATATGTGTGTGTGTGTGTGTGTGTATTAGGTGGTGAATGTCAAAGAAGAAAAATCAGGCAAGGAGGGAGGAATAACCGGTTGATGTTTTTGAAGGGAGGTCAGAGAAGCTCTCCCTGACAGGATGGCATGCAAATATCAATGTGGAGAACATTAATTCAAGCACTAAATAAAGTAAATGCTATGTGTTAATAGTGCAATTATAGTGCTTACAAAATCTTTAAAATTTTGATAGGGCTGGGGTGTCTGTGTGGCTCAGTCATTAAGTGTCTGCCTTCGGCTCAGGTCATGATCCCAGGGTCCTGGGATCGAGCCCCACATTGGGCTCCTTAGCCAGAAGCCTGCTTCTCCCTTTCCCACTCCCCATGCTTGTGTTTCCTCTCTAACTGTGTCTCTCTCTGTCAAATAAATAAAATCTTTAAAAAAAATTAAAAAAAATAAAAATGTTACAGGGCCTGAAAAACTTCTCCTTTATCACAAGCAGTGCCAGTGATAAAAAAAAAAAAATTCAGAATTAGTCCACACCTATTTCAGACATAAAACAAATTGGTTGTTGTTGGTACATGGGAGGACTATGAACTTCTGTCCATAATAGGGAGAGTTAAGCCAAACACTGAATTTTTATACCATGCTTAGTTTTAAAATAAACACAAATAACCCTCCTTCCTTCACTTACCCTCTAAGTTTTGGCTGTCTTTATTAAAAAACATCCTTTTAATTTAATCCTGAAAACAACATGGAGAAGGACTTTCTTTCAAAACAAGTTTTCCCTTGAAGAGAAACACATGTTCAAAGTACAAACAACATTCCAGAGTCTGACTTAAGGCTACTTAATTTCTGCATGATGACGTCATACTTAGGCTACTGAACATGTTCGTGTACATATCATTTCTTCTACAATTCTAAAAGTTAGGCCCATTCACGGAAGTGGACCTAACATTCTATGCAGTTCTGTGTGAGAAGCTAGGACTTCTCAGGTCAGAAAATAGTTTCTCAGAGTAATCAAAATTAATAGTCCAACATAATTTTTGAAAATAAAATTTACTAGCTAATTTTAAAATCTGTTTGCAAAGAAAAGACCTAAGAATAGCCAAGAAAATGTTGAGGGAAAAAAAAAAGACTTATGAGTAAACCAGCCTAGTGGATATCTAAGGAAAACATAAAGCCATAATTATTTATTTATTTATTTATTTATTTATTTATTTATTTATTTATTTATGGTTAATTTAAATTCCAGTTAGTTAACATGCAGTATAATATTAGTTTCATGTGTAGAACTTAGTGATTCATTGCTTACATACAATACCCAGTGCTCATCACAAGTGCCTTCCTTAACACCCATCACCTATTTCTCTCATTCCTCCCCCACCACCTCCCCTCTGGTAACCACCGATTTGTTATCTATAGTTAAGAGTCCCAGGGTCCTGGGATCGAGCCCCGCATTGGGCTCCTTGCTCAGCAGGGAGCCTGCTTCTCCCTCTGCCTGCCCCTCCTCCTGCTTGTGCTCTCTCTCTCTCTCTCTCTAGAGTCTCTCTGGCAAATGAATAAAATCTTTAGAAAAAAAAAAAGTGTTTCTTGATTTGTGTATCTCTCTCTTATTTCCCCTATGATCATTTATTTTGTTTCTTAAATTCCACTTATGAGTGAAATCATATGCTATTTGTCTTTTTCTGACTGACTGTGCTTAGTGTAATACTCTCTGCCTCCATCCATGTCATTACAAATGGCAGGATTTCATTCTTTTTTATGACTCAGTAATATTCTACCATGTATATACCACATCTTTACCCATTCATTAGCTAGAATAATTCAGAATATAATACTGGATCAGAGAAATAGAGGAAAAGAGAACCTAGGAACATTCCTGGTATTGCATAGTGACATTTCAAATCAGTAGACAAAGGATGACCCAACTACTCAAAAGTAGCATTAGGACAATATACATACTGGAAAAAGAGAATAGTTAGATCACCACCACATATCATACATATATTAAAATAACCTTAGCTCAGTAACATAACCAACCTAAATCTCAATGACTTAACCAAATACTTACTTGTTGCCCATGTAAAGCTCAACAGGTGGTGGGATCAGGTTGAGGGGACCTGCTCCATGCAATCATGCAAGGACCCTGGCTGGCGGAAACTTTGTCTTCAAAAGCTATCTTGCAAGGGAACCCAGGATGTCAACATCCTGCTGGAAAACAAGGGAAGAAATGTGGAAGATTGCCTGGAACATTTTGTGGGGAGGTGATCATCATGTAATCATTTTACCTACATTCCATTGGTCAGCATTTGCCTAAATGCAAGAAGCTGGGAAATGTAAGTTAGCCAAGTACCTGAGGGAAAGAAGAAATAGATGAAGTGAGCGCTCTGCTAGTGTCTAATACAGTTATGTCTTTCTGGTTACCAAGTATCCTACCGCAACTAGAGCACACTTCCTCCCTCCCCAAGTGAGACAACCCCAAATTCCATCCAGTTACTGCAACCAGCTTCAACTCCAAGATCTCTGAATGATGACATGGTTCATATATGGATATAGCTTCTTGATATTCAGTGATATTTGCACAAACAACACAAGTTATAGAAATCTCCCTACTGCCACCTGGCCCAACATACTATGGTCAAGCAAGGATAAATTTGTACTAAAAACTGCATCTGGGAAAGCGTACATCAGAGGCATACAGAAGGCACTGGTCTATTGTAGTTATGATAAACTTCTTGCAGGAATTATGAGGTCCTTTAAAACTGGCAGTAAGAATATATCCTTGATTTCAACTTTGCTATCTGGGAGGAACTACTTACTCAAAGTTCTTCATAGCTCTGGATCTACTCTTTAGCAGGTTTTTTGTCAATAGCACAGTTGAAATAAATGATGGGGACTGACCCTCCTCGAAGACCTTTAAAGTATACAACCCATTTCCTTCCTAAGCAAGTTTGGGAGCCCCCAAATACTTCTAATGACAGAGCATCCAAAAGCTGCTAAAGAAAAGACTTGCATTTTTTTTTTTTTTGGAATTATAAATAAGCAAACTATCTTTTTGAGAGAAAAGTATCTGTTCAGCTACATATGCTAGTAGCATCTCCCAAAGTTCCTTCCTAAATATAATTCTCAAGGTTGACTTACTTTTTCCACCCTTTGCCCCCTGTCTTAAAGCAGTAATATTTAGGAGGAAATACCACAATTTTATTCAGATCTGTGCTGGAGCCAGAAGAAGTCTTAATGGATCTTTGTGCATAACCTCTTATCATTTGTGACTAGAAGCAATGGTTTTTATCCTTTTTACCTTTCTCTCTTTTTTTTTTTTTTTGTACTTGCAAGGTAACAAATTCTTGTCACATCCCATCTCTTTTCTTCTATCACCTTGATAAATGCAGGTAGTAAAAGTCAACACTCACTACCAACATTACATTTTCTAGCCTTTCCTTAGAGCTATGGGGTCAAGGGCATGTGGTTCACATTCCAAGTAACTGCAAGTAATCTTTTAAAAAACTGTTTCATCACTGTTTTACACAAATCTCATTTTCTAATACTGGGTATTAGTTTTCATCTTGATTGACTGCTGGACCAATGAATGCCATGTACTTTGGATTTATTTTTACAGCAGCATCCTCTTTTCACCACCAATTTCTGAATCAGAATTAACAGTACCTATCAAAAAATAATCCCTAATTTTCATTGTTTAACGCAACAGGTGTTTGTTTTGATAACTTAAATCCAGTTGGCTTAAGTGGAGGAATAAGTAGATGACTATGATTCTCATTTACTTAGGTTCCCAGGCTGATGGTTGTTGCTACATCTTGGGGCGGGGGGATCTTCTAATGTCTTGCTGGGAATTGACATCCAGCAGAGCGATTCAAGAAGAGTGGAGGGTAGAAGAGGATTTTATGGGCTAGACCTGGAAGCGGTTGACACAATTTTGACCCACATTCCACTAAGCAATTCTTAAGTCACAGGACCCCAACCTAACTTCAAGAGATGCTGAGAAATACAGATTGATTGTGTACTAATTGATTTGATTAGGTATGCCAATCTGTCAGAATATATAGGGTTAAGTTCCAAACAGATTAAGAAGTAAATATAACATAAGCCTAAAAAAGTACTAGAAGAAGAGGAGAACTCTTTATGTATGTCAAGGACTTTGCAGGGTATGGGGGTTTCATGGGACTACACTGGGCACTCAGGAGATGGGGGACAGAGCAGAGATAAAGTTTTCACTGATGGTACACACCTGAAAGGAGATGTTACTGCTTAGACACAAATACCCACGAGGACTCTTGTTCCCTACTGAAAAAAAGTCTATCACTGTAGGTCACCAAACACTGTCAAGAGGGCACAGGTAAAAACTTACTGTGGCTTGGGGAAGGGTAAATGGAACAAAACAAAACAAAACAAAAATTGGATCCCTGGGGAGGGTAAGGAAGCTATCCAGTGCCCAGACTGAGATAGATCTCCTGACTTGG
Source organism: Zalophus californianus (assembly GCF_009762305.2). Lineage (NCBI taxonomy): Eukaryota > Metazoa > Chordata > Mammalia > Carnivora > Otariidae > Zalophus > Zalophus californianus. The sequence goes on along the minus strand of NC_045599.1, from coordinate 17,045,157 downwards.
GGCAGGGCAAGAAATTCTTCCAAACAAGATTCATCAAAGATGCAATGAAGAGTTTAGCTGCCACAAAGGAGAGTGACAGAATCACAGGATCCACCCGCAGTCCTTTAAGTATGAAAACCACAAAAGATTTTGAACATGAAGAACTCAAAGAATTCTTTCCATGAGTCCTTTTTTGAGGACTCTACTACAGAATAAACCTCATCCAAACAAAAAATGACTGGGACAGCTTTAACAATTCAGCTTTAATATATACTTTTTTGAAAATCAAAATGAAAACTAAGGTGCATCAAGGGTAGAATAATGTTAGATAGCATGCTCTATGTTGTGTGTTCCATGTTTCAATGAAGTAAAAATAATGCAACTAAAAGTGGGAGGAGAATAAACTCAATGAAATGAGAGAAGTAGAATAAACCCATTAAATGTAATTTAGGTGAGGGGTGACTGTGTGGCTCAGTCAGTTGAACGTCCAACTCTTGGTTTTGGCTCAGGTCGTGATCTCATGGGTTGTGGGATGGAGCCCTGAGTTGGGCTCTTAGACCAGTGGAGAGTCTGCTTGAAGATACTCTCCCTCTGCCCCTCCCCCAACTTGTGTGCACACACACACTCTCTAATAATCTTTTAAAAAATATAAGTTAGGTGTAAGAGAATGTCATTAAAAATGGACAATATAGATTGCGAATAAAAAAAGTAGGGACAATGGGCATTAAAAATGGTATAACAACAAGAACAGAAATATTAACCTTCCTATGCACCAAATATAATAAAAAAAAAGACAGCAAATACAGTTTGAAGAGAAATAGTAAATATAATAAATACAATAATTACATAAGATAATCTGATAGAACTGAAAGCAAACATATTCACCTTATCAACAAATGTGCAAGGGCTGACTCTGCCTATTAAATGGAAAGATTTTCAGCTTGGCTCATAAAGACCTAACCATATGCTCTATTCAAGAAACATACCTAGAACAGACTGATTCAGAAAGGTTAAAAAGAAAGGGACGGTCAAATGTATTCCAGGCAAATAGGTACACTAAAAAAGCAGGGACAGCAATACTGATGTTAGATCACGTAGAAAGGAAACAATAGTAGGGAAAGGTTTTCAGACTATAATTTCAAATTCATATACAAAAATGAAATAAAAATAAAGAGAAAAAGAAACTGAAGCATCTGACTATATAGAATAAGCGACAGAAAAACATGATAAAAAAGACAACTGACAAATTGGGGAAATGATATTTGTAATACACAGATAAAGGGCTAGTATATGTAATATATAAATAAATCTTAAAAATTATGGGAAAAAGTAAAAAACAAAAACAAAAACAACTCACTGGTGGAAAAATGGGCAAGACATGAAAAAATTCACAAAAATAGATATAAAAAATGCACTTAATAATTTTTAATGAGTATTCTATTATACTCATTAAAAGTATATAAGTATATATACTTATATAAGGAAAATGCATAGTAAAACTACATCAAGGTAACATTTCTCACCTATCCAACGGACAGAATTAAAAATGTAGAACACCTTAGTCTATTGGAGAGGTTGTGGGAAAACAGGACTCTCTCTTGTGTTGCTGGTGTTAAGCACAATCTTCATGGTGGAAAATTTGGCAGTAAATAAAACTACAAATGTACTCACCTTCTGACTTAATGTTTCTACCCTAGGAACTTACCCCAAAGACCTAACTCCAATAATATGAAAACACATTTTCTTTGCAATATTTTTTGTAACTACAAGATATGGAGAATAACTTGTATGCCCAGACACAGATGAGTGGCTGAATAAATTGACGGGTCTACCTAATGAGGTACTAGAAAGTTATTTTTGTTGTTGTTTCTTTGTTTTAAATAAGGAAAACCCTTATAGACATATGTGCAGTGAGTCCAGGATATATTTTTAAATGAAAAAAAAAGGTGTTTTTTTGAGAGAGAGAGAGAGAGAGAGAGAGAGAGAGAGCACAGTAGGGGTGGGGTGCCAAGGGAGAGGGAGAAAGAATCTTAAGCAGGCTCTGGGCTCAGTGTGGAGCCTGATGCAGGGCTCCAATCCCATGACTCTGAGATCATGACCTGAGCTGAAATCAGGAGTCAGACACTCAACCAACTGAGCCACCCAGGAGCCTTGAAAAAAAGTAAAATTTATAAAATCACCTAGGAATGTTAATTTTTGCATTAAGAGCAGAAAATAAATACACATACATATATATAAATATAAAAATATATATATTACACATTTATTCACCTGTGCAAACACAGAAAGCATATACCAGGGACTGAGATGGATTATCTACAGGGGATGGGTGGGAATGGGGTAAAAAGAAAAGAAACAATTGGAAGCAGGAGAGCAGGAGTTGCCACCTCTCAAAGTATCATTTTGTGTAGCTCTGACTTATGGAACAATGTTCATGTTTCACACATAAAAAAAAAAAAATAAAATCACCAAGGATGGAGGAAAATTCCTCTAAGTAAAACACATCAAAAATGTGAATTAAAGTGCATTTCAAATGAAGTACTCTACATGGAAGGCAGTGAAAATGCACTAACCCAGGTCACTTTTTATTATTACTCTAAAAATTGAGATATAATTCACATACCGTAACATTCACGTTTTTAAAGTACATAATTCAGTGGATTTTTGTACATTCACAAAGTCCTGCCACTACTGCCACCATCCAATTCCAGAACACACTCATCAATCCAAAAAAGAAAGCCATCCATACCCATTAGCAGTCACTCACTGTTCCTCCCTCCCCTAGACCTTAGCAATCACTAGTTTACTAATTGGTCTCTATGGATTTACCTATTGTGGGTATTTCCTAGAAGTTGAACCGTATTTTGTGTTTGGCTTCTTCTTAACCTAATGCTTTCAAAGTTCATTCATGTCATAGTACGTATCAGTACTTCATGCCTTTTTAGGCCTGAATAATATTCCATTGTATGCATATACCAGTTTTGCTTATCCAGTCACCAACTGATGGGTATTTGGCTTGTTTCTTCTTTTCAGCTCTTATGTATACGCTACTATGAACATTTATGATCAAGTTTCCGTTGGAACATGTTTTCAATTCTTTTAGGGTCTGTGGCTACTAGTGAAAATGCAGTTCATATGGGGCTCTCACCATGCCTGTTGGTACACTTTGACGGTATCCCATGAGTCTTTGAGGATCTCCGTTCATTATCATTCATGTTTTTTTTTTCCTCCTATTCCTAAAACTGGATAATCTCAATTGATCTATCTTTAGTTTCACCAAGTCTTTCTTCTACCTGCTCCCATCTGCTGTTGACCACGTACGTTCAATTTTTTCCTATCAGTTATGGTACTTTTCAATTCCTAAATTTCTTTTTGTCTCTTCCTTATAATTTCTATTTCATTACTGATATTCTCTATATGGTGAGGCATTGTTATCAGACTTTCTTTTAGTTCTTTAAACTTTGCTTCTGTTAGTTCTTTGCACATATTCTCAAAATAGCTTATTTAATGTCTTTGTTGAGTAAATCCAAAGTCTGGACCTCTTTGGGGACAGTTTTTCTTCTTCCCTGTATATGGGGCATAGTTTGTTTCTGCATATGTCTTAGCGTTTTATTGAAAACTGGTCATTTTAAGTAATATATTACAATGGTGAAAATCTAAAAAGCAGATACTCCCCCCTCCCTAGGGCTTGTTATTGTTTTTTGTTGTTGTTTAGTGGACTTTTTTGAACTTGTGAAGTCTATATTCTTTGTTGAGTGTGGCCATTAAAGTTTCTGCTTCATTAGTTTAGTGGTACACTAATAACTAGACGGACTTCCTTGCTTGGAATACTACTGTGATTTTGCTAAGAGACTGTGTGTGTGTGAGTGTGTGTGAGTGTGTGTGTGTGTGTGTGTGTGTGTGCTGGGGCACACCTTCAACACAGCCAGGAAGTTGACAATTCCACCTGAGCCTTCATTTCCTGCCGGAGCAGAACCTCAAGGTCAGCTAGAAGGGTCAGTTTAGGGCCTTCTCAGCTCTTCCCTGAATATACACACAGCACTACGCAACAGCACATGACTTGCTTAATTCCAAGAAATACGTCAGAACTCCTCGAAGTCCCTAGAGATACTGAATTCTCCAGATTTCCTTTTAAGCTTTTTGACAAATTTGTTTGCCTCAACTGTTACTCACTGCCTCAAGCAACTGTGATGTTAAACAATTACCTCTGAGTGTTTTTGAAAAGTGGTATCAGGAAAAAGGCTTTCGCACTGAGCAAATTCTCAGTCAAGTGGGGTCTTCCAGTGAACTACCGTATTTGTCAAATAACGACAATTCTCAGTGAATATATCGTTGAAGAAGCTCCAACCCTGTTCTGTTTCTCCTAGTGGCTGCCAGGCTGCTGGTTTTCACTGTGATTGTTGGCTGTTGGTTTTCAAAACTATCATGGATCTGAGGAGTGAAAGATGCAAATAGGGAAAGTTAAAATGTCACAAAGATTACTGTTCCTATCAAGATTCATCCATTTTTCTTGAAAAATACTCCCTGGATTGTAGTAAACCTGTGGTTAACTCCATAGTTCTAAAAAAGTTGATTCTGGTAACATAGACAGTTTTCTCAGTGCTTTTTATGGGGAAAATAATTTCTGTACATCTTTACTCCATCATTTTTGCTGACACCATCCCAGGCAACTTTCAAACTTAGTTTTGAGACCATATGTCTTCAAGCAAAAGAAAAAAGAACTCTAGACATGCTGAACTTCGGCTAGTAGACTTTTATTTTGCGGAGGCATCAGTTAGCAACTCTGAAACTGTATTCTAGGGTTTTGTGGATAATGGGAACCATCTTTCTTATTGTTAGATGGGAAAAGGACACAAGACACAGCCTGAGTAGGCTCCCACTGGCCAAATTAAGGACAATTTGAACATGAAAATAAATAATGGATTTCTACTTCTGTAGTAACAGGAATCAGATTTGCCATTCTACATTAAAGAACTAGAACACTGGAAAAAATATGACTTAGGTTTTCAGACAATGGACAAAAAGCAGTACAGCATAGTAATACCTGAGAGTGAAAACAAACCAGTTGAGTGCTTTAGCTCATTGCATGAAGTTTCCAAACTACACTACACAGAGGGAAGGAATTCCAGATAACTCAGTGGCCTTCCTGGAGACAGAATTCAGGGTTTGCATAGGCTACGGTGACTAGAATTTGTGACGCAAAATACAAAAGAGGATGAGATGAACAGAAAGAAGTGCTCTGGAGATCTTTGGAATGATCCCCTAAAATCTACGGCATAAGACTAATCTGTGCAATGTGTATGACGAATCTACCAAGGCCAGTGAAAAAATTCACTAGAATGGAGTTTGTGAAGCAACTTAACACTGGGTCAGGTATAGTTTTTGTTCTCATCTCACCAGATGTAAAAGAAAGATTTGCTAGTAGAAAAACCATTAGGCAGAGTGCTTAGAATGGTAATGTCTCTGGAGCCAAATGAGCCCTAGGCCGGGCTTTCTCAATCTCAGCACTGTTGACACTTCGCACTTGATAATTCTTTGTTGTATATGATGTAGAATGTTTAGTAGCATTCCTGGCCTATACCCATTATTAGATGTGACACAAAAATGTCTGCAGACATTGCCGAATGTTCCCTAAAGGTAAAACTGCCCCAAATGGAGAACCACTGCAGACAAGATCATTAAAATAGCTACTAATATTCCATATGTTCAAGGAAGTAGAGGAAAAACCTGAACATGATAAGGCATATGTAATATTACAACAAAAACAAGGGCAGAGAGGGGGGAAAAGAGAAGAGCAGGAGGAAGAAGATGAGGAGGAGGAGAGGAGGGGTAGAAGGATGAGAGCGAAGGATAAAGCTAATGCAATAAAGTGTTATCGACTGGAGAACCTGGGTGAAGGATATTGTGTGGCAAAGAACTTGGCTTTGCCCGAGAATTGCCTTGCCTTTGGTTTCTTGGAGGCATCTATGTAATACCTGATACAAGTATGTTTGTTTAGGGCAGCAGTTAGCTACACTAAAAAAGACAAACCATGGAACTGAGGATGGGGAATTTGGGGTCATGTGGTATCAGTCATCTGGAACAATCATTTGGGCAATCAACTGCTTATGCTTATATATTGCAGACACAACAAAAAATCTACACACCAAAGCTTCAGTGAGCTTCTGAGACTGGCAATACTCTATGCACATTGATGCCAGGACGGTAATGTGTCCTGAGGACAACAGAAGCTTTGTGTTAGAACCCTCACAGACATGGTCCTGTGCATCTCTTCCTCTGACAGGTTTTAATTGTACCCTTTCCCTGTAATAAACAATGACTGTCAGTAGGTTCCATGTGTGTATATAAATAGGTTTCAGTAAGTTCTGGGAGATTTTCTAGCAAATTTTTGAACCTGAGGGTGTTTGGGGAACCCACCCAACTCCATCTCCAAACCTGCAGCTGGTGTCAGAAGTGACAGTGGTCTTGTGGGGGCTCTTCCCTCTAACTCTGTAGCTGGACCCTAACTTCTTGTGGTAGGGTAAGAAGTCTTGGCCAGACTTGGTAGCCTGGAGGACACTGCTCTCAACCTCGCAGTTTGGCTAAATCTGGGTAGCCATGGAGACATTTTTCTTTCACTTTTCCTGTAATAATTTTTCATAATTAAAATTTCATTGAAATTAATTTTAATTTTGCGTAATTGACATGTCAAAATAAAAATTTAAAAGACAAAAGGAGAAAAAACAAATTTTGCTTTCAACATAGCAAAAATAATTTTTTCTGTATAATCTCTTGAATTCCATTGCTTTAGTTATCTAAATTCTTAAGCTCTTGAAAATGATAGAAATGACTCTCCAGAGCTTATGAATTCCTGCAAACCAGGGGGCTTTCCCTGCCATTAACAGGAAGATGGAATTTAGTTATCTTTATTTAGTTAACCAAGAATCTTTAATTTCTTCCAGAGAAGCGAAAGTGAAACATTTGAAAGGATTTTTAAAATCCTGTTCTCCTTTGAAATTAATAGTACTCCACAGAGAGTAGTTCCTTCGAGTCATCTCATCACTGCACTCAGTTATCTGGAAATGCTTCTTCAATCACACCTCCTTCAGAGTTTATCCTTTTGAATTCTAATCCACAATTCCACAAAAAAATGTTTCCATAAAAGAGCATGGTCAAGTAACTACATGTTAAACATTCTTGATTTAAACAAATATTTCTATGCAGTGAGATATATAGCAAATTATTGGTTGTGGTACTACATTTAAACATGTATGTTGCCTAAAGAATAGGTATAATTCAAAATGAAAAACTGCCCTTGAATCTATTTTAAAACAAAAACTAGATCACAAATGATTAAAAATATAATAAAAATTAATATTTGTTAATTTATTATCTCTATACCCATATAAAAGTTACTATCTTAGTTTTGCTAAGAATAACTTTTAGCAAAGGTGATCTCTTTTAAATAACTGTAATTTCCTCATATTTTCCATTATTATTTTAATGTATCTTCTCAAAATTTATTTTCAAAGCAAGACAGAGTTAAACCTGTGAAATACCCTTCATAAGCACAAATGAGGAAGTCTGAGACAGTTATTTCAAAATTTTTTCACAGAGGGAACAGCGTGGGTATATTATTTAAAATCAATTTAAGTATGTACTTGATTTGTGGTAGGCTTATGTAAACATAACTTTAATAATGGACTGGTTCACAAAAAGAGGTACTATACTAATCAATCATCAAACGTAATTTTTTTCCCCTGAAACACAGCAATTTTAGATTGCTGCTCTTTTCGCCTCTTGCTTGCTTCCCACGAAGGATGAAGAGGCAGCTGTGACTGCTGTTTTGTACTTTGAAGTCCTCTTTGTGCACTCTTATTAAACAGATTCTTGAGCTGAGGTTCATTTTGCTGAAAACCTGGGAGGAGAAAGCAAAAATAGTGAGAAATAACCATATACCTACATAACGTATAAGAGAAAGAGATTTCATTTTCTCACATCAGTATTTAAGGAAGGAATTTAGTTTTACTTAAACAGAATACGTTACAGTTTAAAATCTAAGTCCAACAGGGAACAGTGTGAAATTGAAATATACACATCAACAGGCAATTCTGGGACACATGCTTTCTAATCTTTTATCTTTTTTTCCTAATCTTTTAAACAGATGCAAATTGTTTTGTCTCCTAATATATGTTGTGCTGTCTTATTTACATTGGCAATAAGAAAGGAAAGAATGCAGACATCATGGAAAGCCAAAAGAATCCCAAAAGAGCATCTTCTATTTTCAAAAGAATATCATTGGTTTAAGATAACTGTATATGGAGCCGATGTAGCCAGAAAATTCACAGGAATTTACTAAGTTACTGGATTTGACAACGTTGATCGGAGAGATGTATTTTTAAAGGGCTACTAATTGATTCTACTCCCTTCTATTACTGAACATAAAATTATTATAAAATAAATTACTGAATTTACTCAAATATAAGACAAGGTTCTTTTCCAATCATAAAATTATCCACCAGATAAGAGGGTGGCAAATTGTTGCTAGACCTTACAGCCTCTTATAAGATACTTTAAACTATGTTATTCTGAACAATAAGGTAGTGTTTGGGAGAGACACACCAGCCAGAAAACACATGAATCAATGCATGTTTATGGAATCAGGGGGAAAACAAAGGGAGACAAAAATTTAACACAGATTTTTTTTTTTTTGAAGTAGTCTTAGAGATGCGTGCCTTCTCTACTATGAGTTAGACATCATTCACTGTCAAAAGCCTTTTAAAGATCTTCTTACAAAGCAAATGTCATAATGTTACACAAACAAATGCACAGAGTTTGGGCTAACATTTCCGAAATATTACTGTACAAAGAATGCAACACGTCCTGAATCTTGTACAAATCACACGTGGTCTAAAAACCCAACATAATACTCAGGATGGCTCTAGTAATGAAGAACCAAGAATTTAAATGTTAAATTAAACTGTTACATAAAAAACTGATTTAAATAAGGCAGTATTTAAAATAATATATACTTTATATAACCATGGAAAGTAAATTGACATCTGTAAACAAACTGATATACTAAATACTATAAATATATAAGCTAAGCAAAAAACAAAAACCCTTTCATCACTTGGGTCTCCTCCCAGGGAAAATGTGGGAGTGCCTCAAGTTTACAGTTCTCCTTATATATGAATATAAGGTCAGTGAGGCAGATTGCCATGTGTCTGCCAGACCTAGTTTTCTTTTCCGGCTAGGTGCACAAGCTGGATGCATTGCCCATCCTGACTACAGTTAGTCATGAAAACTTCCTGCAAAACTGTCCATGTACTCTTCCTTTCTGGAGGAGTATCTGGAAACTGCAGGAGGAAGGAACCAAAAGATGAAAGGTGCCTGATTCCTGAATTACTATATGAAACACAGCCCCTCTGCCATCTCACAGTGGACTGTGATGTGCTTGAAAAATATATTTTTATTATTTTAAGCCAGTTAGAGTTTGGAATTATGTACAGAAGTCAGCCTACCCAAATAGATGAGGCATGTAACTAAGTTACAGCCAATGGCATTAAGAACAAATGGTCTGACCATAAACATCTCACACTTGATCCTTTCACCCTCTCTCTCTGCCCACAGGGAGCACAGCGAACTTGTAGAGGCACAAGAAGGAAGAAGAGTACAAGCAGCGCAGAGGCGGTGATGAACGAGAAATGAATCAGCACGATGTGGCAGTTGTTACAGCAGGCAGTCTACTACAAATACCACGGTGGTACTCGGAAGGAGGATACAGCCATTAAAACAGCAGACAAATTTGGCAGTGGCTTTGCAGTTTAGTGGTAGGTAGTAAGGAAGTGGACGCCTTAGTTTGCAAAGTACGCGTGCTTCTTATGCCAAGGAAGCGGGTAAAACTGTGGCCAGTTGAGAACTTGGGAAGCAGGCTACGGGCCTATAGAGTTTGCAGCACCAGGGTAAGTGGGTGGAAAGAATAAAAAAATTAGCGTACTGATGGCTCTTTGGCAATGGACTACAAAACAGGAAAAGAACTTGCCAGCTCACAGGCAGAAACTAAAGGGAACAGAGTGTCCAGATATTTGAGAACTAAGGTTTAGAAAAGCCTCTGGACTTCAAACGGTAAGACACAAGACTGAGAAACATTTTAAGCAGGAAAGGTCTATGGAGATTCAGCCCTGGAGCAGAGTTACGAGTCAAGTATGGTCTTCTCAACCAGACCTGAGAATCTTAACACAGCAGACACTGAATGATGGTGGGGGTGGGAAAAAATACCCTCAAACATAAAGAAGGCAAGTTTGAGAACTAGCTCTAGGGGGAAAATTGTTGGTATGGTGACTAGCTCATGGATGGACTAAATGGAAATGGATGGACTAAATGGAAACCAAGAAGTCAGAAATCTACTACATTTCTGAGAGACCTCTGTTGTGGAAGAAATCCTGTGTCTGGGCTGAAAAACTCTCTCTTGAATGTTAAAGACTGAACTGTCTTCAGGACCATGTGTTTTTACCAGTCACTTGGGGCAACTCCCAAGGAAATTAATGTCCACTTCAGATGTGGCCAGAACTCAAGTGAGAAAACATGAAGAACAATGGATAAAAAAGTTCCTCTAGATAGACATGTTATGTGCCTCCCAATTTTCCCTTAACGGACTGGGAGTTTGTATTATGGTTACCTTGTCCCTGATCTGCCACTAAATATTTGGTTTGAGCTGGGGACAGGCAGTCTGTCTTTCAGTGCCCAGGCCATCAAATTTTGAGCAGTCACATCCATGAGACCGGATGGAAAGAAAGGACGGCATCACTGGTGGATGATACTGGGCTTTGAGCTTGGATGCAGAGACTGGGTGGGGCTCTGAGCTGGCTTCCTTGGGAAGGAGATAAAGTGTGCTCTGTGTGGGGGAGGGACAGTGAAATGAGCGCCTGGTGAGAGAAAGGATAGTCACTGGCAGAGAGTTACATGTTTAAGAAATTCTACTTCCTTTTTCCTCTTAACCACACAGTTAGATTGAATTTCTTAGCTCCCCTGTGGCTAGATGGCGTCATATAATTGAATTCTGGCTAATGAAATGTGAGCAGAACTGATTCCTGCCACTTTCAGACCTGGCCCATGAAAACTTCCTGCAAAACTGTCCATGTACTCTTCCTTTCTGGAGGAGTATCTGGAAACTGCAGGAGGAAGGAACCAAAAGATGAAAGGTGCCTGATTCCTGAATTACTATATGAAACACAGCCCCTCTGCCATCTCACAGTGGACTGTGATGTGCTTGAAAAATATATTTTTATTATTTTAAGCCAGTTAGAGTTTGGAATTATGTACAGAAGTCAGCCTACCCAAATATATGTAACTTGATTTGTTATGAATTAATGTGAAAATACTTTGATTTTACTCTGAACCTAGAAAGTGACATACTAGTTACTGAATGTTTAATGGCATGATGCCGACTAAGATATAACTTAAAGTTATACTTAAGATTTGAAGAATGTACTAGTTTACTCAGTTCAAAAAAAACAAATAGACCCAGTATTTCCTGGTAAGTTTTGCTTATATCTTTCATACTGGTAGCAGATAGGTAAAAACAAACAATTACAATTTAAAAATTATCCTGATAATTGAAAGATCTTCTTGTCCCCTTCCTGTGGGTACATATTTCATTCAGGCTATTAAATAACCAGAACTTTTCCTTCTTCTACTCTGGCAAAGCATTAGTCAATTTCATATCAAGGTCAGGTAGCCATTAATACATACCTGGGGTTTTGCTTTTTGGAGCCTGTTCTCTGTAATTTCTAAAAGAAGAAAAAGACCATTAGGACTTAAAAAAGATAACTGACCTTAAGAAGGTAACGTTAAAAAAAAACTAGGGATAAAACTCACTCAAAGGATGAAGGGGGGGGGATCAGAGGGGGAGACGAACCATGAGAGACTATGGACTCTGAAAAACAAACTGAGGGTTCTAGAGGGGAGCGGGGTGGGGGGATGGGTTAGCCTGGTGATGGGTATTAAAGAGGGCACGTTCTGCGTGGAGCACCGGGTGTTATATGCAAACAATGAATCATGGAACACTACATCAAAAACTAATGATGTAATGTATGGTGATTAACATAACATAATAAAAAAAAAAGAGGCAAAAAAAAAAAAACCCACTCAAAGGACTATTGTACTCCCTCATCCCACCAGCAATCAACAAAAAAATGATAAAACCCCTAGTTTTAGCTGTATCAAAGTTTGTGAGACTCCCAATGATACTGCAGAAACATGGGAGTTTCCCTCTTACCCCCCCCCACAGGGACTTCTGGTTGTAAAATATCCTATTTTGGTTACTTGTGTCTACTCTTGAGGACTATCCAGATAAAGAATTTCAAAAGTCTTCTTAAAGGCGGAATGAGTCACATATTACACAAAACCATTTTGTGGGAGATGGAAAGCATAATAGTGTATTATTCTCAAGTGAGGAAAAAAAAATGGAGCCTTCTGGAGCAAGTTTGGGAGATATAAAAAATATTTTAATTAATTTCAAGGTCTCAAATATGGTTTGTGTCTTTTCCATACTCCTACTTCTTTGGAAAATGTTTACATCATGTGTTTCTATTCTATTAAAAATTATCCCTGACTTATATATAAATAGAAAACAGTTTCCTGAAGAAGGTAGCTATTACTGAAGAAATTAGCTAACCATGATATTTATCCTAAAATGTGAAGTTATTCCCTCTCAGATTAGAATTACAAATGAAATGAAACTTATTGATGTGTAACAGAAGAGCTGTGAAAGGTGGTGGTTAACAGCAGGGACACAGACAGCAATATTCTCTGATATAAAGGAATCTGGAGGAACTCGGAGTTAGAGCAAACAGCTGTATATACTGAAATAGCAATGCACAAGAAAATGACTGAGGTTTACAATATGGCCCTCGGTTATTAAGAAAAGAAAAAAAACCCACCACCATTCTTTTCAGAAAGTTCTGTTTAAAGAGTAAGACATGAGACATTTTGATAAGGTTTTCACCAAAAGCGAACTCAAAGTCTGGAAACTTTGACAATTGAAGGGATAAACTGAAATTAGCTAGACAAATTATTTGGCTACAGGATTGATGTGGCACTGTTGTCTGTGTATTTTCATATATTATCCGAGTATAAAGTTGGAAAGGGCCAAGTCTAAACACAGGATGTGCTGTATAAACTACATGTACATATGGGAGAGATTCTCTTCTGTCATTGCTAGGATGTGCAGATATTTCACATCTTCAAAAAAATTAAGAATAATATACTTCAGGATAGAAAAAATTACTCTTACCTTCTAGAGCTTTTAGATCCAGATAAAGAATGGAAAAACACTGACTCAAACTTCCTTGATTCTGTACTTGGCTTGTTTATGTCATTTCTTATACTCTGATGGGTTTCAAGTAGATCTTCCTGAGGTAACACTTTTTTGGGGGGCATCTGTTCCTTAATCGAAGAATGGCAAGTACTTTCCTTCTTTCGTGTCCGTCTGACTTTCCCAATGAAGAAGTCATCCCCACTGTCACTATCCTCAGACATGGAGGACTGTTTGTAAAACCTTTCCTCTGTGCTATCATCAAAATACTCCTTTTCTTCTTGTAATTCTTCTCCATCACTGTTACCATCAAGGGAGCTACTGGACTCTTTCTCTTTTTTGGTTTTACTTAAGGTTTTCATTTTTGGGTCAGCAGGTGTCTTCTGGGGCTCAGAAGAAACTACACCAGCCTTTTCAGAAGGCTTTGATGGAGAATTTGGAATGTCTACAGCATTGGGTCCATGTTCCACCTTGGTTCTTTTTTCTTTTGAATTTACTGGTTTCTTTGCCAATATTTTGGCTTCTTTCTCTTTTTGCTCACTGATAATAGTTCCTTCATGCTGTAACTTACTGGCATCATCATTTGAACACAAAGTGTCCTTGGAATGATTTTCTTCTGAAGCATTCTCTGATGATTTAACTTCAACAACATTTTGTCTTGCATCTTTAAAGGCTCTGACAGCAGCTACAACAGAAAAGCACATGATCTGTTTCATCATTAAAACAAATATATAAAACATCACTTCAGTACAGTATTTCTTAAATTATTTGGAAACACTTAAGAGAACAACCACAATTATGTTAAGTATGTATCACGGGTCACAACTTCACTGACTTTAAAAACCAAACTCGGAAGAAATGGTTAGAAGTATTCAATTTAAAACTCTTAAAATTAACCATCCTTTCAGGCCCTGGAGCTATTAAAAATAGCAAAAACATCACTGAATACAAATAAATAAAATAAAACGGCAACTTTAATTTCTTTAGCAATAATGTATTGATATGATTGTGGTGCACTATAAACTGTGTTTTCAGACATAAAAATAAATATAATCTGTGACAGTAACATTTAATTCTTTAAGCACAGTTTATAATATACACATAAATGAAAATTATGTGACTAAGTAGCAACATCAAAAGTGATACTATGAATTACACCAATATTTAGCAAATCAATTGTATTCAGTATTACCATGAATACATTATATATAAACATAAATGTATTCATATATTAGAATTTAGGAAAAAATACAGATTTAATTAGACATCAGATAACTTTCAAATTTTCAGGTACCTTCCCACATTTAAAATATTTGAAGGAGATATTTATAAAAGGTCCTCAAAACAAATAAACAAAAACCCTAAAGAAATAAGTGAAAAGCCATTTATTCAAAATCTTATACATAAATGCACTTAAGTACATGGCTTAAAAGTCATTTAATACATACCTTTCAGCACATCTATTTTTTTCTTCAGAAGCGGATGCATCGCTAGTCTGGCAACTGCTCTTTCAGTTGCAGTAGAATCAGGCTGCAAATTGAAACAACAAACATGGGAATGAATAAGAAAAATATAGTACTATTAAGAAGTGAATAAAAGAAAATGTAATTTTTAAATAATTTTTTAAAATGAGAGTTAGGAAACAGGAATTTGTTAGTATTCTCTAGATAAGTCACCTGGATAATCTATAATAAAGAAAAATAAAACTCAAGATGACAAAATACAACCGCCCCCGAAACAAATAAAATTATTATGTAATCAACTAACAAATCCCTTTGGGGACTTAATATCTTACCAGAACTCTGGTAGGCATCCTGTGTGTTATTAAAAAAATGCAATATAGCTTCTGCTTTCAAAGAGGTTAAAAGATCTAGATCTAGATCTTTTTAAAGACTAAATTAGTATGAATGAAATAACATGTTAGTGCTAAGCTGGGTGATACAATTTATAACTACTGTAATGTCTGAAATTCCAGTTAATAGAGATGTAAAAACTATCTGATGCTAAATATTTGTATTTTGAAAGTCTAGTATCTCTACTGCATTTTCGGAACCTTCTACCACTGCTTGTCTAAGAGCCAACACTTCATAAATATTTGATGATGACTGAGTTAGAGCTGATTATATATTTAATATACTTACGAATTTAGATAATTCATGATTTGGGATAATTTCCTTAAATATCTTCTAATACATATCTAAATATCTAACTGCTACTCTAACTTGAGCTCAAGACTCATATATGAACCTCCTACTTGACGTATTAAAAGAGAATTTTTTTTTTCTTTTTTTTAAAGTAGGCTCCATCCCTGGTGTGGAGCCCAACATGGGGCTTGAACTCATGCCCCAGAGATTTAGACCTGAGCTGAGATCAAGAGTTGGATGCTTTACCTACTGAGCCACCCACCAGGTGCCCCGAGAATTCTTTGATATCCTTCTCAAACTTACTTCTTCAGTCTTTCCTGTCTTATTATATATAATTCCACTTTTGTTGGTTGCTCAGGACTAAAACTTTAAGAATTCTTCTATCACACTTCTCCTTCCTTCACAGCTCACAATTAGTCCTTTAAGCAATCTTGTGGTTCTAAATGCAAAATATATTCAGGACCAGTCACTTCTCACCATTTCTACTCTTAGTACTTTTGACCAATTCACCAACATGTCTCATCCGCAGCACCAATGTAATACACTCAAACCTGGTCACTTGCTCCCCTACCCCTGAGTTTCCAGAGAGCATCACAGTGAGTTTTTAAAAAGGTAGCCAGATCACGCTATGCCACTATCTGTTCTTTAAGCTTTACTGCCTTCTGATGCTTAGGCTATTCCTTTGTAAGCTCTTCTTTTCCTGGAATACTGTACTCCCAAATATATGCATGACTGACCATCTCTTATTATTCACATATCTGCTCAAATGTTATCTGAACAACACTTCCTATAACTCTTTATTTACTTATCACTTAACATTGCATGCCAGCGTAGATATTTTCCCATCTGTGAGGCAGGGGCTCTGTTTTCCTCATTGCTATAGACCTAGGGCTTGGAACAGTAACTGGGAAGAGTTTGCATTCAATAAACATCCCATAAGGCAAATGGATACATTTCATTGTGTGTCAAAATAGAGCTGTGAGCTTCAAATGTCTTTATTTTAAATTATCTTTCACTGTTAATAGCCCACTATAAAGTTTTTCACCCCCCCCTAGTAAAACAAACATATGAGGACATTAGTAAATGCAAGATGATGGCTCTCTGAAGTTTACTGTGTTTGGAGGACTTATCTAGGCAATGTTACCCAGAGAATAACTTTTCTAAATTATATGTGTGGTCTAATTACCTGTGTATTGAATTGAAGAACATCCCCCTAAAATTTATGTCCAACTACAAACTCAGAATGTGACCTTATTTGGAATCAGGGTCTTTGCAGATATAATTAAAAGGTGAATATGCTAGGTTAGGGTGGCCCTCAATCTAATATGACCGATGTCCTCATAAGGGAGACATTTGGATAGAGGCACAGAGAGAGGGAAGAAGGCTGAGGGAGAGATTGCAGTTATCCTGCCACAGGCCAAGGAAGGCCACAGGCCATGGTTCACACAAGCTGGAAGAAGCAAGGAAGGGTTTTTCCCTAGAAACTTTGAAGGATCTTAGCACTACTGTCACCTTGATTTCAGATTTCTAGCCTCCTGAAACATGACAGCATACAATTTTGTTGTTTTAAAGCACCTAGTTTGTGGTACTTTGCTACAGCAGCCTTTGGGTAACTATAAACTTTGATTCTCTTAGGCTCTTAGATATTGCCTCTGTTCAGTCTTGTCCAAGAAATGTAGTCCAGGGGCGCCTGGGTGGCTCAGTCATTAAGTGTCTGCCTTCGGCTCCGGTCATGATCCCAGGGTCCTAGGATGGAGCCCCACGTCGGGCTCCCTGCTCAGCTGGGAAGCCTGCTTCTCCCTCTCCCACTCCCCCTGCCTGTGTTCCCTCTCTCACTGTCAAATTAAAAAAAAAAAGAAAAAGAAATGTAGTCCATTTGGAGACTATTCATTAAGTACAGTGTTAAGATAACCCATTGTTTCAATACCTTGCTGGGTTTCCTGAAGTCCAATGTAGGACTTCTTGCCCATTTTATCTCCCTTGGAGATATGTGAGAGAATCTGGGAAGAAAACCTAGTGCTGGTATCCTGAGTCACTCCACAACAAGATGGGCTGCTGAACGTATAGGTCAAATATGTATGATTTAGTTTTATAGGGTGTATATTAAAAGCTGTTAACACAGAACCCCCTGATGAGGGACATGATTTTTCAAGCTGAAAAGGCCAACATGATATATGAAAATTGAGAGTCACATCAGAACACTAGAGTCTACATGCTTCCAGAGAGAGAACAAAGTTACCAAAAAAAATAAATAAATAAAATCAGGAATCAAAGCTGGAGGTCAAAGACAACTGACTAAAAATATCTCTTGAACCTTTCTCCTTAGAAGGTAGTAGCTCCACTAAAATGAAGAAGGATACAAAGAATGAGGAATGTACGGGATAGAAGAAACGGGAGATACAGGCAGAAGGCAGTCTCAGGATGGTGACAAGGAGATTCAGAATACCTGGTGTAGTAAACACTTTTTTTTTTTTTTTTAGATTTTATTTATTTGAGAGAGCGAGCATGGGCGCATGAGTTGGGGGAGGGGCAAAAGGAGAGGGAGAAGCAGGCTCCTCCCTGAGCTCGGAGCTCAACATGGGGCTTGACCCCAGGACCCTGAGGTCATGACCTGAGCTGAAGTCAGACGCTTAACCAACTGAGCCACCCACGCATCCCTGGTGTATTAAACATCTTGAGAGGAGACTTCAGTAACTGAAGAGCAGCTTGGTATTACACTAGAGAGAAACCAGGAAACTAACAAGGAAAAATAAACTATAGGAAATAGAAATATTGTGCAGAAAAGGAAAAATAATCACTCACTACATGACTTGTAGTCAAAATAACAGAATCACTAAATGTTCATCTAATCTAAATTTGACCCAAGTGCATTAGGAGGATGGAAGTGATAAGGAAGGTACATATATGACAGAGGGACTGGAAGAGGAAAGAGATATAAATTCTTATAAACCACCATAGGAAGTCAATAGTTAATACTTAAAATATACTAATATTGACATATTGATGTGTGGGGTAAATCCCCTGAAAACCAACTGAAGTTGAAAGTCAGGAAGCACTAATAGAGAACTGTCATTTTCACAAACAAGTCTTGTAGAAGTACTTGATTCTCAAAACTGGTGGTTGGCAAACTGACTCATGGGCCAGTTCTCACCTGCTGCCTGTTTTTTAAAATAAAGTTTCAGGAAACACAGTGAAATTCATTCATTTACATACTATCTATAGTTCTACTATGACCCGCGGCAGAGTTGAGTAGTCATGACAGAGAATGTATGGCCTGCAAAGCCTAAAATATTTATTATATAGAATTACTTTACAGAAAAAGTGTGACACCTGCTCTAATAATATGCAAGTAGAATCCTTGGTGGGGGTAAACTAAAAAATTAGGAAAAAATAAAAAATAAATTTTTAGCAGGTTCATGATGTTCTAAAGTTAAATTTAAAACAAAAACGGCGCCCCTGGGTGGCTCAGTCGGTTAAGCGTCCGACTCTTGGTTTTGGCTCAGGTCATGATACTGGGGTCATGAGATCGAGCCCCGTGTTGGGTTTGGTGCTTCACTGGAGTCTGCTTGAGATTCTCTCCCACTCTCCCTCTACCCCTACCCTTCCTCACATGTGCTCTCTAAATAAATAAATAAAGTCTTAGAAAAAACAAAACGAAAACACTATCAGGACAGACTTTTGTTGCCAAATCAAAGCAACAAGGAATAGCCTTAAATACATTTGACTGTTTTTCTTGAATGGTGACGTAATATGAGATTCTGGCTTAGTAGAGAAAATGTGGTATTCAGTGAAAAAGCAGAATGTTTTAATTGCCAGGACTTACTTATCTCAGTACACTTAAATGTAAAAACAATGACAACAGAACCAATTAGTTCTGAGAAATATACACACCCCAAGAGCCTACCCTCCCTCCACATTACAAGGGAAAAGAACCTCCAGCAGCAGCTGTTACTCTGTAACTGCTTCTTTCACTGTATTTCCACCCTGTAGCTACTAATAACTCACTTTAGAGATAATCCCCAATATATGAACATCTATATTTGTAAAACAGATAAATTAGAAAATAACTGTTCTAAGCATGAGTTAATTTCACGTTTTAGATAAGTTATGGGAATCCCAAATATTTTGGCTAAATGTGTTCATATAAAATTTTTCAAAAACATACCTACTATTGTTCCAAACCCCTGCTTTGACAACTTGCTAAAAGCTCTGATGAGCTGTGTATTCTTTTTTCCAGAGCTAATTAAATCCCACCATCTTAGTTATAACAAGGTTTAGAAGACCACTGATAATACTTGCATGTTTATTGCTGACTTTAAGTAATAATTTGTTAAGAATCATTTTATCATCGAGTTTACTTAGCAATGCCCTGGAAGATATCCCAGAGTAACTGTGACTCAGTGATCTGACTTCAGTAAATTCTATTTTTTTAAAAAAAGGTCCTAGAATAGGATTTATAATTCTAAAATTATGTATTACTCTAATAAATGAAGACATTATTATCCTTGGATGTTAACAAGTCTTCCCCTATAACTGTGCTTTTATATTGCAACCTTCATGGAAGACTTAACTTGAAGACAATATCAGGTTAACAAGAAGTTAAGACTGACTTTTTTTTTTTTAAAGATTTTATTTATTTACTTGAGAGAGAGAATGAGAGAGAGAGAGAGAGCACATGAGAGGGGGGAGGGTCAGAGGGAGAAACAGACTCCCTGTTGAGCAGGGAGCCCGATGCAGGACTCGATCCCAGGATTCCAGGATCATGACCTGAGCTGAAGGCAGTCGCTTAACCAACTGAGCCACCCAGGCGCCCAAGACTGACTTTTTAAAAAGGTCACTGCATTGCCTAACACCAGGGGTACCATCACAATGGGAGTGTGCAGTACAGAGCTTATGCATCCATATGTAACAGAATCAATACTGTTCAAAGAACATAAAAGGCTTGAGTCTATAAGGTATACAGATATAAGTGCAATTAAGTAGTTACTAATCAGGTATGATTACTTAATAATTTAATATGAAGAATTATATATACCACAGCTTTACTTCTGTAATTACATGCAATTTGTATATTTTTAAAAAACAGTAAATGCCATCAGTAAATAAAAATTTTATTATTCTGTTCAAAGTGTTTTGTTGATAAGAATACTTATTTCCCCCCAAGGTAATTTTTTTTTTTAACTTTTATTACTTTTTATTTATTTGAGGGAGAGAGAGCAGAGTGAGCAAGAATATGAATGGGGGAAAAGGCAGAGGGAGATGGAGAAGCAATACCATCAAAAACGATAAAATGCTTAGGAATAAATACAACAAAGAAAGTGAGAGATCTGTACACTGAAAACTAAGACTTTAATGACAGAAATAGAAGAGGACACAAAAAATTAGAAAGATATCTTATGATTATGGATTGGAAAAACTGATATTGTTAAAATATCCATAGTACCCAAAGCTTTCTATAAGTTCAATGTAATCCCTATCAAAATTACAATGGCATTTTTCACAGAAATAAAAAAAAAAAAATTCCTCAAATTTGTTGGAACTACAAAAGACCCCAAATAGCCACAGCAATCTTGAGAAAGAACAAAGCTGGAGGCATTACGCTTCCTAATTTCAAACTACAGTACAAAGCTATAGTAATAAAAACAGTATGGCACTGCCATTAAAACAGACACACACAGCAATGGAATAGAATTGAGAGCCCAGGGATAAACAAATGCATATACAGTAAACTGCTGTTTGACAAGAGGGCCAAGAATACTTGAAGGGGAAAAGACAGTCTTCTCAATAAATGGTATTAGAAAAACTGGATATTCATATGTCAGAGAAAGAAACTAGACACATATCTTAAACGATTCATAAAAATTAACTTGAATTGGACTAAAAAGACTTAAATGTGAGACCTGAAACCATAAAACTCCTAGAACACGTAGGGAAAAAAAATTCCTTGACACTGGTCTTGGTAATGTTTTTTTGGATGTGACACCAACAGCACAAGCAACAAAAGCAAAAGTAAACAAGTGGGGCTACATCAAACTACAAATTTATTGCAAAACAGAAGAAACAATCAACAAAGTGAAGAGGCAATCTACAGAATCAGAAAATATTTGCAAACCCTATCTCAGATAAGGGGCTAATATCCACAATATGGAAGGAACTCATACAACTCAATATCAAATAAATAAAACAAAATAAATATAAAATCTGATTAAAAATGGACAGAGGACTTGAGCAGATATTTTTCAAAAGAAGAAATGGCCAACAAGTACATGAAAAGAAGTGCAACATTACTAATCACTGGGGAAATGTAAATCAAAACCACAATGAGATACCACCTCACACTTGTTAGAATGGCTACTCTCAAAAAAAACAAGAGCTAACAAGTATTGGTGAGTATATGGAGAGAAGGGAGCCCTGGAGCACTGCTGGTGAGAATGCAGACTAGGACAGACACTAGGGAAAAAAGATGAGGTTCCTCAACAAATTATAACTAGAGCCACCATATGATCAAGCAATCCCACTTCCAGATACACACCGAAGCAAACGAAATCTCAGAGATACTGTGCTCACTGCAGTATTATTCATGATAGCCCAGACATGGAAACAACCAAGAGTCCACTGACAAATGAAGTGAATAAATTAAACATATATAGGTACACACACACACACACACACACACACACACACACACACACACACACACAAATGGAGTATTATTTAGCCATGAGAAAGAAGAAAATCTTTCCATCTGCAATATGGATGAATCTGGTAGGCATTACAATGACTGAAAGAAACAGAGAAAGACAAATACTGCATAGTATGACTTGTATGTGGAATCTAAAAAAAAAACAAACTCCCAGAAGCAAGAGCAGAATGTTGGTTGCCAGAGACTGGGGTGGTAGTGGAGGAAATGGGAAGATTTCGGTCAAAGGGTACATACGTTCAGTTAAAAGAAGAGTAAGTTCTAGAGATCTAATATTCAGTACCGTAATTACAGACAACAATACTTCATTATATACTTGAAAGCATCTAAGAGAGTACATCTTAAATGCACTCACCACAAAAAATTGTAATTATATATGGTGATGGATGTGATAATTAACCTTATTACGGTTATTTTTCATAATATATATGTGGATCAAACCATCAGGTTGTATAACTTAAACTTACACAATGTTATATGTCAATTATATCTCAGTAAAGCTAAAAACAAAAAATACAAAAATTTTTACCAAAATATTTAATGTTAGTATATCAGCACTGTTAGGCAAAAAAAGAAATAGCTTCTCAAATTCTCATTCATTTAGCTGGCAATCTATTTAACAATAATGTGGTCTTATAGATATGTGACAAACCTACTTTGCAGCATAATGATATTTGCAAATACACAGTTCAGCATGTCCTTATTGCTTCTAATTTTTATAAACTGGAAATTTTGTTAAAGTTGGCTACCTAACACCATCACCAAATATTTTAGAGAACAACTATTGTTGTTATACTGAAATATGAAAAATGTCAGTCATTTAGGAATACTTAAACATCAACAGATAATACAGCATAGAAATGCCATAAAACTCTTGCTTGAGTATGTGAGGGTGCACAAAACACTTAATTTTTTGGCAAAATGAAACTGAACACTGAGAGGATAAGCCCTGTTATTTTTACATCTGCTACAATAAGGCCTTTAAGCAGGTCAAAAAGGCATTACCAGAATGTTTGACCTGCAAGAGTTTATTAGAGAAATGAAAAAAAAAACAAAACAAAAAACAAAAAAGCAAGAGTGACAAATAGTAAGTGAACTGCCTGAAGTCAGGCAGCTAACAGCAAAGCAACACTAGTCAGAATGCAGAAACTCCTAGAAATTTAAGCCTCTTCCCTTTGCTAACCAGCAATTTTTGCAAATAGAATGCACTGTACAGATCTTCTTAGGATACATCTAGTCTTTCAAACTTATGTTTGATGTTTAATTGCTAGTTGTTTTTAGTTAATTTAAATCTGTTCTTGATGGTCAGTTACTAATCTGCAAAGATTTGGGGAGTAGAAAAAATATTCTAATGGGGAAAAACTGTTAATGGCATACACATAGTTGCATGCTTTACAAATACTAAGGATTTCAGTTTTCATTCTTCAAAGATAAAAAAAGGGTACACATGTATTTCTTAAAATGTCTGATTTAAAGAACGTCTTAGTTAAAAATGTTTTATAAATGACAGCAATCATTTTATTTTTTATTTATTTAGTTTTTTTAAAAGAGTTTATTTATTTGAGAGAGAGAGAGAACAAGCAGGGGGAGAGGCACAGGCAGAGGGAGAAGCAGACTCTCCACTGAGCAGGGAGCCCAATGCGGTGTTCGATCCCAGGACCCTGGGATCAAGACCTGAGCCAAAGGCAGACGCTTAACCGACTGCGCCACCCAGGCACCGCTGACAGCAATTATTTTAATAAACTTTATTTCTCTTAAGTAGACAATGTCAAATTTAACATTTTCAACCTGTTTCTTAACAAAGCAATTTGAAATCATTCAATGCATTTTTTTTACTTCAAATTTTAACGAGGTAAAGGGAATACAGACCAATGATTTTATCCAATAATTAGACTAACAGTCTTGACTTCACTTCCAGATTACCTAGCTAGCCTGGAACAAAAGCTAGGACTGACAGGTTTCTGAATTCAGTCTAGTATTCTCAAGCGGTTTTCTTCTAAATTGTTTGAGATAACCTTCTCTCATTTTGTGACTCATCTCTAAGTCCCCCTCTCAAATCTTTTTGGAGAGAAATTAAATATAAGTGTAAAAAAGAGGCTTGTAAAGTAAATGGGCAGAGGTCTGAAGCTCTGGCTGTGCTTTGGGTTTCGGCAGCAGTCTGCTGTGCCTATGGTTTGCTTATGTCTCTGGGCAGAGGGTAAGAACTCACAAGAATAAGCAGAGCAGAACCTGTCATGAGACCTTTCAAATTCTTTATTCCTCCTTATTTCACTACTGTCCATCTTCCTTCCTCACTTTATCCCTCTTTGTATTCACTGATATTTATACTTATATAAACATGTCTAAATAAATGGGAAGGCATGGTCTCACACATAAGGACACAAACACCATCTTTTGAGGCTCACAATCTTGCTCTAATTTTAACAGTTAAGACAAATGAACAACTAATTCATCCAGGACAGAATGTGATAAACTTCACTGGAAAGATGAAAAATGTTACGGAGGTTTACAGAAGAAATCTGAGTAGTCATATATCTGCAATTTACATAAACTGATTCTGAAGCTTAGAAGACTAATTATGAACAGTTTTTACACCTGCAGGAAAAAAGTCTTCATAATATTAGAGGGTATGAAGGAACCACAGCTTTCCTTATTTAACGTTGATACATTTGCCATGGAAAATTCTCAGGAAACTGTGGTCTTCACACACCTCCAGTTTCTTCCATTTCAAATAAATTAAGTAAAAAGGGGGAAAACACCTCATCTTTTTATGGAAAAATTTTATTTTGGCATATGGGTATTTTTTATGAACACAAGCATTTGGTGTTCAATTCTGAAAAGAATTTTAAGAATGTACAAGTGAATACAAACAACAGTCTAAAAATGAAAAAGCTCTCTTACATGCAATGTTCCTTCCTGTGAAAAGCTATCTACAGCAAACTGACTCTGAGTGAACTGGTAGAGGCAGAATGCTGGTAGCAGCAGTCTTAATATTTAGACTTAATTTCAATTCTAGGTTTCACCTAAAGATATATTAATGTGTGCATTTATTAAACACATGTAGGGAGGTAATAAGAAACAGTGCATTCAGCTGGATCAGAACTGTGACAACCTAAGGCTTAGAGTCCACACTGAAGGGGAGACGTTTCTGCATCTGTTGAGCTCTTATAATCCCTGAGACACGATGATTCTAAAATGGCATCTTATAAATAGGGGACCCAGGGGTGCCTGGGTGGCTCAGTCCTTAAGCGTCTGCCTTCAGCTCGGGTCATAATCCCAGGGTCCTGGGATCGAGCCCCACATCGGGCTCCCTGCTCAGGCTGGAAGCCTGCTGCTTCTCCCTCTCCCTCTGCCCCTGCTTGTGTTCCCTCTCTCGCTGTGTGTCTCTCTCTGTCAAGTAAATGAATAAAATCTTTGGAAAAACAAAACAAAACAAACAAAAAACAATTAGGGGACCCATTCCAGCCTTTTCTTCTAAACTTCTGTTTTGTAGGCAGAGACCAGGGTTTAGACCTTGGACCTGCTATCTGCTAATGATTAACTATAGGTATATTTTTGACCTTTCTGGGCCTATCTGTCCCAGTTATCATCTTCCCTGAGAAAGCGAACGTATATAAAACACCTAATGAGTCGGCAACTGTTAACACAGGTTAACAAATATTAATTTGCTTCCCCTTATATGGTAGTTGTTTAATATACCTGTCTTTTACTCCCTACTAGACTATATATTCCCCTAGAAAATACTGAGTCTCCTATTCCCTTCAGATCTTCCACACTGCCTAGCTGATTGCTTTGCACGCAACACATGTTTTGAATTGAGAAGTTCCTGAAATCCTGGCACCAGCTGCCTGGAAATGTCAAAATTTTCATTCTTCAACTCTCTAGCTTTAAACTTTCATCCTATACATATTAACTGCCTACTTAACCTTTCTACCCCTTTTCTGCATTTGAAAAATGAAGACACTACTATTACCACACACACACCCCACGTGTGCACATATGTGCAAATGAATGCTTTCTACATGAGATCACGGTTGTAAGATCAACTGAGATAAGAATGTATATGGAAAAACTGTGCAAGCTGTAAGATATTACATAAATTATTTTGCTCTGCTCTGATCTGATTGTCAGATAGCCTCAAACATACAGAGCTCTGTGTAATAGACTTCATTCCTGTGAGGTTATCTTCCACTGAGCTCACTTCCTACGACACACTGAAGAACAATCAATCCGTTCTACAGAACAACACTGCCGTCTGCCTCATTTTTTAGAGGTTTAATTTATTAACAGGTTTTCAAACAGAAGAGACTGAATCCAATGGAAGAGTATCATAAATGAAATACAACACTAACAAAATAGGTGAAATCAAATAGCTTGGGAGGAATCTGAAATGATTTCTTAATCAGGGCAGTTTCCTTTTGCTTTAAATCCCTCCAGGGTTCCATCAAGAACTTGGATGAAACAACTGTTTCTCCTTCCTCCCTCTCTCCACCTTCCCTTCCTTCCTTGTTTTTTTTTTTTAAAGATTTTATTTATTTATTTGAGAGAGAGAGAATGAGAGATAGAGAGCACGAGAGGGAAGAGGGTCAGAGGGAGAAGCAGACTCCCCGCGGAGCGGGGAGCCCGATGTGGGACTCGATCCCGGCACTCCAAGATCATGACCCGAGCCGAAGGCAGTCGCCCAACCAACTGAGCCACCCAGGCGCCCGCCCCCTTCCTTGCTTTTGTTTAGAAGAAGGCATAAACAGAGCAGAAATGTAATCAGGTTTCACTTGACCCTTGACAGTGAGATCCTAAAGTATTTTTTTTTAAAGATTTTTATTTATTTATTTATTTGAAAGAGAGAAAGAGAGACAGCATTTGCCCACGAGAATGACAGCAGGAGCAGTGGGAAAGGCAGCGGGAGAAGGAGGCTCCTGGCTCAGTGGGGCTGGATTTCAGAACCCTGGGATCATGACCTGAGCCAAAGGCAGCTGCTTAACTGGATGAGCTACCCAGGCGCTCCAAGATCCTAAACTTTTTATCTGAATTCGTATTAAAAATCTCATGTCTATGGGGGCACCTGGGTGGCTCAGTCAGCTAAGCGTCCAACTCAGTTTTGGCTCAGATCATGATCCTCGGGTTGTGAGATCTAGCTCTTCGGGCTCTGTGCTTAGCGGGGAGTCTGCTTGTCTCTCTTCTCCCCTCGCCCCCCACTGCCTCTCGGGCCCCTGTTCATGCGCACAGACAACTCTTTCTCTAAAATAAATAAATTTTAAAAAGTTTCATGACTACAAATCTTGTCATATGCAAATGAATTTACTAATACAAAATAACAATGATAAGCTAAATATAGATGTTTGTTGCCTCCCTTTTTTGGAGAAGTGACACTTCACACACTGGAAAGCTGAAGGAAGGGTTGTAAATGGAAGAGAATACCGTAAAAAACTGATTTTATAAATATTACACATACACTAATATTAATCTTCCAAAGTGAAAACAATCTGGCAGAGAAGATGCTTTTTATCACCATAAATTAAACATCAATGAATAATTTTAGAATTTAGCAACCAGAAAGCTCAAAAAACTTATTCTGGAAAAATGATTATTTTTTTTAAACTTTCAAGAGAAAACAACAAAAAAAATTTCTGTAACATTTTTATTCAGTTACCATTATTCTATTTAACATGTCATTATTTTGTCTGAGACACAGACCAAACCACAGTTTAAAACTGTATTTTTTCCTCTCTTTATGAAAAAAATCCCAAGAAATAAGAATATTTACTGTAAAATTATTCTAGTACAAAATAAAGACACTGTTGTAAAGTCTTGTTCACGGATTTAGTGTTGCTTTTCTCATCAGGACAATGGCACCAACAAGTTTTCCCTCCCCTCAAACAAATAAAAACTTTTCATATTCTGGCTTTCTTAAAATGCTCTAAAATCTAACATGTCTCATATCACTTGTAGAAAAGTCAGTGCTAGTCTCAAAGAATCAAAGCATTCTTTCCTGAGGGCTGGAATAGGCAAACTGACATCTACAGATGGAGATTCGACATAAGCCTCTGGGTAATTAATAAAACAAGTAGGCAGAAAATCAGTAAGGATATAAATCACCTGAACAACACCAACAACTAATGTGACCTACTTGACATTTTTAAGACACTGATCCCAAGAGAAAACATACTGTTTTCAAGTGCATATGAAATATTCACCAAGATAAGCCATTCTGGACCATAACAGAAATAAAAATCATAAAAAGTCTGCTCATGGATCATAAAGGAAACAATAATGAAAACATACTCAGAAGACCCTTTAACTGTTCAGAAATTAAACAATATACTTCTAACTAAACCACAGGTCAAAGATGAAGTTTCAAGGGAAATTTAGAACATTGTGAACGCAAAGAAAATGAATACAACCCATCAAATTTAAGGGCGCAGCTAAAGGAGTGCTTACATAAGGCAACTTTGTAAAACTGAATGCTTGTTAGAAAATAAGAAAGCTCTAAAATCAGTAACTGAAGCTTCCACATTAACAAACTAGAAAAAGAGCAAAGTGGACATAAAGGCAAGAAACAAGAAATAATACACATTAGAGCAAATGCCAATGAAAGTGAGAACAGAAAAGCAACACAGAAACATCCATTAATCCAAATCTGCTCTCAGGTTGGAATTATCTTATGTAGACATTAGCAAATCAGGTGGAAATGAAGAAGAGAAAATAGTAGGAGCAGGAGAACTGGGTAGAAGTCCCAACTGTGCCGTTTAACAGTGGTATAGCTCTACTCAGTTCACTTCATTCTTTCTGACCTACAGTTTCCTCATTTGTAAAAAGGGGGTAAAAATAATCTTTCACGAGTACTAAATATGGAGATTAAATGAAATAGTCATAAAAGTTACCAGGAAAAAATAAAAATATTGTTTGTTCTGTTTAGTAAGATTAACAAACTAATTGTTACTAATACATAAATGGCACATTAAGTTCAACATACCTTTAAGGACCTTGAAGGTGTGCTATCACAAGCAAAGCAAAATTCATAAATTACCATAAAACTATTTTTTTGGTGGCAATAACAGAGCTCAAGTGGGGAAAAATCATCATATACTAATAGTAACTGGCTTGTTAAGTTTTTTCTTCAAGGACAAAGGTGACAAAAGAAAGTCAACCATATAAATAAGGAACTTTTCTTAAAAGAAAGACAATCCACTGCAGATATACCTTTTTGCAGATTTTTTCAAAGTTGATATCATCACCGAGAGCAGATTTAGTTACTATATCAGGTTTCAATTCCTGTAAAAAAAAAAAAAAAAAAAAAAAGAATTTTAGTTATGAGTCTAATTTTATTTACTTATTTTATTTTTGTGGGGAAGGGGCAGTGAGAAGTAGGAGAGAATTTTAAGCAGGTTTCATGCCCAATGCAGAGTCCTAAGTGGGGCTCTATCTCACAACCCTGAGGATCATGACCTCAGCCGAAATCAAGAGTAGGATGCTTAACCAACTGAGCCACCAAGGCGCCCAGTTATGAATCTAATTTTAACGTACCATTCGTTATTATGAGGTACATTCCTTCCCATGTTTGTCTTTTAAGAAATCTGAAATTAAATAAGTTCTTAATTTTTGGATGAGAATAACTCCTATCACAGTATGAACTTATAATACTATGAAAAACCACAGCAAAATGAATTTAAGAGCTAATCCTCTTAAGACAGTTACACTCAGATTCCATGGAAGCCAGAAAATTTCATGTGCCATTAAATATCCAGCTTAATAACAGTTCTTTAATTGAAATGAGATTACTATAACTCAAAATATTAATTTAAGACTTCTAAATTTCAAAGAAATCATTACTTATTTTAATGACATTTCAGGGCATTAGCAATTACATCATTTCATAGAGAAATGTAAAGATTTATAGAGAAATACTTAATTTTAATTAATCATTAAAAAATCTAAGCTACAAAATACTTTTATATTATACAAGGAATTAATCCAAATTTACTTTAGAAAATTAAAAACCAGAAAAGCAGAGAAAAAATAAGTAAAATTACTAACAATGTTTACATGGTTATAATTTTATCATACACCCTTCTGTATGTTTAAGAGAACTGAGTTTGATATACATTTCACTAAAGAATGAGGATTTTAGATGATAAAAAATGAAATTTCTCTTAACAGTTATCAAGTTATTCTACTGTGCATGAAAAAATACAATGAACATTTGTGTATTTTTTTCATAACACTATTTGGAAGAAAGCTAAATAAAATCAGATAGTTGGTTTTAAAACAACACTGAGTGATAGTAAGTTAGATAAATGTGTGATATGGCAAAAACTGTACAGGAATTATTCCATGAAAATTATTTAAATTATATATATTTTTAAGATTTATTTATTTTAGGCAGAAAGAGAGAAAAAGAGAGAGAGAGAGTCTGAAGCAGACTCCACACTGAGCATGGAGCCCACCATGGGGCTCGATCTAACAACACTGAGATCACGACCTGAGCCAAAACCAAGAGTTGGAGGCTTATCCGAACGTGTCACCAAGGTGCCCCTAATATTTTAAACAAAAATAGGTCCAGGGCACCTGGGTAGCTCAGTTGGTTGAGCACCAACTCTCGGTTTTGGCTCAGTCCATGATCTGGGGTCATGAGATCGAGCCCTGCCTGGGGCTCCCCACTCAGTGGGGAGTCTGCTCTCTTTCTCCCGTCCCTCCCCCCACTCACACACGTGCACCCACGTCCACGCTCTCTCTCCCTCTCAAATAAATCCTAAACACACACACACACAAACCAGGACCATAGCATTTTGTAAACTAGCTTTATCATTTAATGACAGGGCAAATATCTATCCATTTTCTTTTCATTCTCTTATATCACTGTCCTTATTTACTTAGCCAACCTTTTATTATCGGACATTAGTATGTTTTCTGATTTTTTAAATCTTTTTCTAAATAAGAATGGAGTAATTATCCTTGTACATACTGATTTGTGTAACTCCTGAAAAATTACCACAGATTCTGTATTAAAGAACCGTACTATGCTTTTGGAAAATGAGCAGAATGGAAAAAAAAGAAATACTGATAATGGTCTGATGTCAGAAAGATCAAAAAGCACAGTTTCTGAAAATACTCAATTTTATTTTGTATACACAAATACAATTAGGAAAAAATGTGTATGTAAAACAAAATCTATGTAAGGAGAATAAAAATAATAGATTCTTTTAAGTCTGTGTGTGTGTGTGTGTGTGTGTGTGTGTGTGTGCATAATGTCTTTAGGAATTGATGAGCTAATTTGAAAGATGGTCTCCCTGTCAGTTTAAAGTCAGTAAAACTATTTAAATTATAATTTAAAAAATCCAAGTTTTTTTGCTGGCTGGCTATAGGTATCTTTTTCTACTCTGTAAGTAAAAAAATCATTCTGAAGAGTAAATCAGTTAAATGTTATTGCAAATATGAACATAATACGTGCAGAAGATAATGCTGCTTAAATCTCAACCAATCCACATACTCCCTCCAAAAGAATAAATTCAACAAGGACTACATGAACCATGCCTTCATCACTATTAGGAGGAAGAGGATACAATAAACTTCAAAATATCTCCAAGTTGAGAAACTAACACCAAATTCAACACAGCACTCACTGCATTACAAGCTTGCACATACAAAGAGCCAGGGAGTAGAAGATTAAGATACTGGGGAAATTGATACTAGAAAAAAAAGACATCCAGATTGTATCAAAAAGCAAAACCTAAGTCTACGCTAAATATATCAGATACAAAAAAACACAGTGATTCAAAAAGGCTAAACACAAAGGAATTCACCAAGATATACAAGACAAATAGGAACAATTAGGGAGCAGGAGTTGAGATCATGTATCAGATGAAGAATAATTCAAGTAAAGAAAAAAATGAAATGAGACACAGCAGAAACTACAAGATATGGAAAAATAGAAACACACTACTAATAGAAGACTTTCACACAACCCTCAGTTCAAGAAAGTTGAGAGTAAGGGGAAAAGCATTAGAAAATCTTAACATAATTAATAAGGTGTATCTGTCATGGATTTACTTTGAACATTATATTCTAGTAATACAAATTATACCTTCTCAAACACATGAACGTTAAAAAATTGATCACATATTAAGTCAAAGTAGGTATTAGTAAGTTCCATCAAGTAAAATACTAAAAACAACATTCCTTGATCACAATGAAAAAGTAGGAATTAAAGAAAACCAAAGGACAAAAAGGCTCTTATACCAGGAATTAAAAAAAAAAAATAACTCAAATAACTCTTGGGAAAGGAAAAATATAAACAGTAATTTCAGGGTTTCTGAAAATTAATAAGGCAACACTGCATTTCACAATCTATGGGACACATTTAAAGAGGTTTTTATTTTTAAAACAACTATATAAATAAAAATAAGGTAACAAAAATAAATGAACAAATGCTCAACTAAAAGGAACCTAAATTATCTTTATTCAATTCTTCACTTATCAAATGGAAAGGAAGACTCAATTAAATCATGTGATTTGTCCAAGGTCCTATTGTTAGTTGGTGGTAAGACTGACCCTAATTAGTGCTTCCACTAGATCATAATCTATTTTATTGCCACTTTGATATAATCCAAAAGATCTCCACCATATTTAAAGCATTCATGTAAAAACTAACACAAAAGTTAAACTCTACCTCATGGTTCCAATGTCATGTGACCAATGAACACAGAATCTTCTAGTTGTAAGAACCTTCTAGTTTTAAATGAGGCTGATTTATAGAAGCTTAAAGTATTTACTGTACCTTTCAACACACACAAAAAATAGATATGTTTTTGAATAAATGTGAGGCACTAAGCAACCCCAAGTACCTAATTCTGGCAACTTATGTGGTCTTTCAGAAATACTATTGGGAAAATGTTATGATGGTTCAAAATAAACAGAATACGCTTAACAGGGAAACTGAAGTTGATCTGAATTTAATGAGGTTGAGAATATTTAAAGAAACATGAATGCCACTAAAAAAGGCTGGGCATTTCTTGGGTAAATTATAAGCAAGAGCCACTGTCAAGATCTGTGAAGGGTCTGAGATTTTACCCTACTTGAAAGTTAGTAAGCCTGACATGGTATTGTGGATGCCAGCAGAAGACACAAAACTCTGGGGCCAGAGATAAAGAGTGGTTTATTACTCAGCAACAGCAAGAGCCAGAGTACCTGCTCTTTATCTCATCCGTTGTTTCTGAAAAAACTCAAAAGCCCCAGACACACCGTAGACAATGAACTTAAATTAAATCCACAATCAAAACTAAAGGAGCCTTTAAGAAATATAACACCTCTGAAAAATGGCCACTAAGTAGAGAATATATTCTTAGACTGAAGAAGGGAAAACCATCTGTTTACATTCGTACCTTTGGGAGTATGACCAGCAAACACAAATTAGGGTTATGATAACCTCTACTCTTACAACATAAGTAACTATTATTTGCACACTCTGTACTAGGTTGAACGGCTTCCCAAATATGTCCATGTCCCAATTCCCAGAGCCTGTATGTTACCTTACAGGGCCAAAGAGATCTTGCAGATTTACTTAAATTAAGGTTTTTAAGCTGTGGGTACTATCCTGGATTATCCAGGTGGGCCTAAAGTAACTAAAAGTTCTAAGAGCAGCAGAGAATAGGAGTGAGATAGAGATTGGGGTGGAGGTGTGGGAGGGAGAAAGGAAATGAGCAAGAGAAGGAGACTGAAACCTGAAGATGCTATGCTGGTGGACTTGAAGATAGAAGGGGCCATGAGTGGAGAAATGCAAGTGGCTTCTAAAAGCTGAGGGTGGCAGGAGACTGATTTCTCCTCTAGAGTCTCCAGAAGGTATACAGCCCTGCTAACACCCTGATTTTAAGACTTCTGACTGCTAGAACTCTAATATATCCTTGTTGTTTTAAGCCATTAAATTTATGATAATTTGTTACAGAAGCACTAGGAAGCTAACATAGTTTCTATCTCCTACCAATCTTCATATTATTCATTACACTGATTATTACATATTATACACATATTATTTGGACAAGCACTCTGTGCCATAAATAATGCCCAGAATAAAATACTTACCTTAATTATCAAAGTAAAATTTAGATGGAGATGAATGACTTAAACATTCCTTATGACAACACTCATTCTTGAGTATTTTGGAGCCAAGTTATTTATTGCCTTTGTTTTAAATATAAGCACATGACAGCATAGGGGATGCTATCTCCTAAGTTAACCTAGAATTTCTGTTTAGTGCTATCACAAGTAGACACTGAGAAGCTAATAAATCAAATGTCTTTTTAGACAATGCAAAAACGGCAATAAATAGTGTATTATGAAGTTATTCCTCCCTCCCTGTATGTTTATTTATAAGAGATCAGGTATTGCCTTTCAGGGTCAGACTCCTGATGTATTGTCAAAAGTGGATAGACAGCACCTCAAATGTTAGTATTCCCTTCAGAAGGCAAGAGGAAATTTAACCCACAGCCTTTCTGAATCCTTCTAAGAGTCCACTGTGGAGTCTACTTGGGAAGTTCATGTTAAACTTTCAGAATTCACAGTCTCTTACTGCTCTAAATTCTAGATTTATGTACATTCTGACTCAGCATATCTAATATACTTTCAAGGGAGAAGTTTTAAACAACATTTTCATTTCCCTTGGATTGAGTGAAAAACTAAACATTGGGTTATAATTTGGCCAATTTTAGTCATATTTTAAGAATAAATTACCCTGCAAATGGATTATGAAAGCCAGTTGCTACACCAAAATTCATTAAAGTCCACTAGATCAGTAATTTAAACTGTCAGGGATATTGGGAATTGACTTTTTTTTTTTTTTAAATCTGAAGTAATTCACAATTTTCAAAGAATACTTGGGATGATGGGTAGTTCATAGGATTTTCAGCTGTCAATACATCTTTTATCTTTGTTATAAGTGAATGGTTCCCCGCAAGAGTTCCAAAAGCAAGTAAAATTGCAAGGTTTGTGGATAAAACCCCAAAGAACCTTAATTTAGGTAAAAAGGAAAGAACTCTGAAAGACAAATGGTATTTAGAGGCTTGAACAATAGAGAGTTGCAACAATTTCAGTTTTCTGCCTCACTCTTCAGAAGTGGAGGTACACTCTAACCAACCAGCTTGTTGGGAACAGTTTTGCTTCAAGTGCATGGGAAGGAAGCAAACCTGAACATGGTCAGGCAGTAAGCTATCTAGTCAAACCGAAATGGCCTGAGGTACAATATAAAACAGTCACAGAATAATTTATGCTTATATTAACCTTTGCCTTCCATTTTCTTGATATAAAAATGGAATGAAAAGCCTACAGTGTAGGTTCTTCAAGAGTATGAACGGTGTTTTATTCAATACTTTTGCCTGTTAGATCCCAGTACAACACATTTATTGAACAGAATTTGACCAGAATAAAGAAATTTAAAATGCCTATTTCTTAGTGAGAAGAGAAAATCTAAAAGAGATCAGTAAAGTCTCTTATCAATAGAAAAGTCAAATCCAGGATTTGCCAAAAAATATTTAGTTGCAAATGTGGGCTTTTTCTTTATGAAGCAAAGCTGAAGAGAAATTCTGGAAAGAATGGCAAGGAGGACTCCTACGGTGTTGCAAAGTGGAGCATTTACTACTCAAAAGTATGGTACATTACTATACTTTTTTTTTTTTTAGAATGAGAGAAAGTAAAATACTACTACTTAAGGACTCACTGAAACATACATATTATGTTGTGAATGGATGGGAACCACATTAGCTAATAAGCTAGGCAGGTGGCAACTAAAAGATAAGACTGTTCCTTCTGAGAAAAGATTTTAATCCAAAAGGAAAAGAAAGATCCGTTTCTAGACCCAACAACAGACTTTTTACATAGCAGCTATTTATTTATTCCAAGGACATTTTACAAGTACTTAGTTTTGAAAGGTTATCTGGTCCCCTCATGTACATGGTTAAGAAAATATCCATTAAAAATGTGAGAGAAAAGATACCAGTTCAGGGCTTGTATGATAATTTTGCATTCAGCCATTGCTAGTGTATGGGGTTAGTTCTAAATAAAATGACTAACCATACAGGAACACTTAGTTCTCTTTTATACAGAATTAATTCTTAAGCTTTTTTCCAGATAAAAGTATTTCTCTTAAATTTTAGAAAGGTTTTTCTCTATTTTAAATTGAATATAACCGTGTCAAATATTCAACAATTTCAAAAGTAGAACAAAAGGCATTATTCCATATGGTAATTTGCAAATTTTATATCAAAGTCGTACATTATGGACGTGGGAAAAAAATACCTAGATACATTTCAATTTAGAAAAAATTTTTTAACATTTTAAAATCCAATAAATGTGAGCAAACACATTAAATGACCAAAAAAAAAAAGATAAGTAGCAAAAACACGAAGCCATTCTCAACTAGAAAACCATGGCTCAAGGATAAACAATAGGGAAATGAAGATACCAGAGTTAAATTACAGATGCAAAATATGGAATACTGCACTAAACAACTTTAAAAATGAGTGCAAAAGAGACTCATACTAAATTAGACAAGTAAAACCTGAGCAATTTTACTCAATTGTAGAGAAATCCTATAAAGGGTTTACATTAAAAAAAAAAAGTTTAAATTTATCACCAATGCAAGGGAAATAAAAAAAAGTCAGTAATTTACTAATCAAATGGTGACTAAGCTTCTGAAACTGGGCTTAAGTAGCTTCTTTTCCTTTGACTTCCTTACAAGAACTCAAGTTTGAAAATCTTAATCTTGGGATTTTATTCACTTGGGAGTTTATTCATCAGTGAGCAGGGCTCTGTGTTGACTTGTGTAAGACACAAATTCTTTCACTGTTAATTCAATTCAGCTTTATTTTCTAGCGTCAGTGTAATTTCTTTCTTTTATTTAAGCTTTCAAATCATTAGAATTATCCAATCCATCTCAAAGATGAAATAAAGCATTAAATTTTTTACAATTATATGAGAGAAGTTAGTAATCCATTCATTAAGACATTAGAATTATAAGAGACTTAAGCTATTATGTAATTCTACACCCATGTAGGAAACGGTTAATTCAGTAGGCCTGGATTGCTCAAACTCTGCACATAACTGAAAAAGGTGTATCTTCAGGACCAGCCAGCTTCTGGAGATGAGTTCTGAGCTCTTGGAACACAGGGTACCAATTTGATGAGATAGATCATGCTAACAATGTGACTTACGGTGGCTATGTCTAAGCTCTGGGAGGCTTAAGTCTGAGTCATTGATGAGGATAGTCATACAGGTAATTCACGACTACGTGACTGGCTCCGGACAAAAACCCTGGGCACCAAAGGCTCAAGTCAGCTTTCCTGGTTGGCAACATTTTGCAAGCGTTGTCACATATGATTGCTGGGGGTATGTCCACGCGACTACATTGGAAGAGGAAGCAAGATACAAGCGTACGCCTGCTGTCTACTGGACTTTCTTCTCATTTGCCATTTCCTTTTGCTGATTTTAATCTGTATCCTTGAACAGTAATAAAACATTACTGTGAGCCTAAAAGCTTTTTTTTTTTGAGTATTGTGAATCCTTCCAGTGAATCAATGAGCCTAAGAGGAAATGTTAACCCAAGAAAGTGTAAGAGATCCATTCAAGGTATTATAACAGGGGTGGGCCTGGAATTCCCACATGGTGCTTTTTGCCATATCCTGTTGTCAGTGGTGATAAATCAGACATGGTTTTCATTCTTTCCTCATCACATTCAACTAAAGTTGCTCAAGTTTCTTACATTAAAAGTAGTCACCCACTAATAACAAGATTTATCAGAATATTCTAGTTCCCTTATTCCACATGATGCTGGATGCTACTGCTTTGCTTATATTCAAAATAGCGAATTTAATTGGAATGAGATAATCCCAATTTTGATTATTGGGCTATCTCCTTTTCTTTCTTCTTTCCAGAGGCTTTTGAGGCTCGTATCTTCTGACTCATAACTAGATAACCACTGTAGTGTTGTCTCTGATTCAGTGGGCAAAGTATGTTTGCAGTCAAACTGCTCTATATCACGCTGTGGGGAGGGAGACTGAGTCAAGACAAAAAGCAACTTGGATGCAGTAACCATGCTGACATTTTTAATTCCAAGAGGCTCTCATTAAGGTTGGGCTTTTAATTTCATAAAACAGAAAACATATTTGTATTTTCCAAAATGTGACTAAAATTGGGAGTATGTTTAGGTTATAAGGGGCAAGACCAGATACAAAGAATTAAAGGGTGACAAGAAAAGTCTGAATTCTTAGAGATCCTTTTTTTTTTTTTTTTGGTCTATTTGGAAATCAGGCAAGAAAGGCATTTCTCTGAAATACAGAGTCTGAAATAACTCATGAGAGAGCTACTGACATCCAAATCTTCATGCTTTTCCACAGATGGAAATCTCATTATGGTAGCGACAACAAAAAACTTTGTTCCTAAATATTGTTCTACTATTTCCTAAATACAGTTCTACCAGATGGAACTTCAATAAGGTATACTCTGTCATCATATTGCCAAGGGATTTTTTTTTTTCCAAATAAAGTATCTCTGTCTTCCTCCTTTGCCTATCACTGTGTTCCCTATTGCAATTAACGGCATCTCCAGCCTCAGCCGTTCAGAGGAGACAGCTCAGAGGCATCTCCCACTGTGGGCCTCTTCGTCATGCTTCTGCTATGTTCCTATCGCCGTTCTGCTTTCTCTCCTGTACAGTTTGTTGAATTTGGTTCCCTCCTTTGGACTACCATTACCCTACCCATAGGTTCAGGATTCCATTATGGATTTAATCCCCACAGCAAGGAGGTCAACTAGGAAATATTTCCAGTTTTAAGATGAAACAGACTAAAAAACATACAGTTAGACAAAAGTACAAAAAAGGTATCAACCCGACTTATAAACCTTTTAGGAAATGACACAAGTAGCTTTATTCTTCTTTGCTTTTTTAATTACACTCTTCTACATCTTAGAATTTATCAACATACTGAACTTAATTTTGACATTCAAGTTCTTAAACCTGAAATGAAAAATGAACTAACAACAAAGTCTCAAGCATTATCGTTAGAGGATAAAATAAAGGAAACTAAAAAATTCACTAGCAACTATGATAAAGATTTATCTTCAATCTGATTTGAAAAATTTAATGGTTCTTTACTATATAATCTCTTCAAAAACCTATTTATAAGAGATATGCATATTAATATTTGAAACATGTTACTGAGAGCTTTCCATAGTGCAGAACACCAGGCACTGTGTAAAAAGACAAATAACCAAATAAAAAATTATTGATAGTACATACCTACCAATAATTATTTTAAATGTAAATAGACTAAATGAGCCAATGAACAGATAGAGGACGAATGAATGGATAAAAAAAATAAGACCACCCTACAAGCTGCAGAGGAGAGACTCACTTCAGACCTAAAGACACATAAAGATGGAATGAAGGGATAGAAAAGGATAATCCATGAAAACAGAAACGAAAAGAAAGCTGGGGTAGCAAAACGTGTATCGGATAAAACGGACTTTAAAACACAGACTGGAGGCTTCAGGGTTTTCTACATATAGTATCATGGCAACAACAAACAGTGACAGTTTTGCCTCTTCCTTTTCAATTTGGATGCTTTTCTTTCCTTTTTCTTGTCTGTCATGGCTAGGACTTCTAGTACCATGTTGAATAAAAGTGGTGAGAGTGGGCATCCTTGTCTTGTTCCTGATCTTAGAGGGAAAAGTTTCAAATTTTCACCACTGAGTATGATGTTAGTTGTGGATTTGTCATATATGGCCTTCATTACGTTGAGGTTCATTTCCCTCTTTACCCACCTCACTGAGAGTTTTTATCATAAGTGCATGCTGCATTTTGTCAAATGCTTTTTGTGTATCTTTTGAGATGATCATGATTTTTATTTTTCATCTTATTTATGTGGTATATCATGTTGAATGATTTGCAGATACTGAACCATCCTTTCATCCCTTGAATAAATCCTATTTGACCATGATGTATAATCCTTTCACTGTACTGCTGAATTCAGTTTCCTAATATTTTGAATTGAGGATTTTTTCATCAGGGATATTGGCCTGTATGTCTTTTTACAGTGTCTTTAGGACTGGAATTAACTCTTCTTTAAATGTTTAGAACTGACCTGTGAAGCCATCTGGTCCTGGACTTTTGTTTGTTGGGAGTTTTTTGATTACTGATTCAATTTCATTACTAGCAATTAGTCTGTTCAGATATTCTATTTCTTCTTGACTCAGTCTTGGAAGACTGTATGTTTTTAGGAATTTATCCATTTCCTACAGGTTGTCTGATTTGTTGGCATAGAATTGTTTGCAGTAGTCTTATGATCTTCGTATTTCATACTTCTCTTCCACTTCTGATTTTATTTCTTTGGATATCGTCCCTTTTTATGGTGATGAGTCTCGCTCATGACTTATCCATTTTATTTATCTTTTGAAAGAACCACCTCTTGGTTTCATTGATCTTTTCTACTGTGTCTCTGTTTTGTTTATTTCCACTCTGATCCTTATTATTTTCTTCCTTCTACTAACTCCAGGCTTTGTTCTTTTTCTAGGTACTTTAGCTGTAAGGTTAGTTTTTCTGAGATTTTCCTTGTTTCTTGAGGTAGGCCTGTACTGCTATAAACTTCCCCCTTAAAACTGCTTTCCCTGCATCTTACAGATTTTGGAGCATTGTGTTTCCATTTTCATTTGTCTGAAGGTATTTTTTTGATTTCCTCTTTGATTTCTTGCTTGACCCATTGGTTGTTTAATAGCATGTTATTTAGTCTCCATATATTTGTGTTTTTTTCTGGTTTTCTTCTCATAGTTATTTATAGTTTCATACCACTGTAGTTGAAAAAGACGCTTGATATGATTTCATTCTCTTAAATTAATTGGGACCTGTTTTGTGGCCTAACATACAATCTGTCCTGGAGAATGTTCTATGTGCACTTAAGAGGAATGTGAACTCTTCTGTTTTGGATAAAATGTTCTGATTTATCTATTAAGTCCATCTGCTCTAATATGTCATTCTAGGCCAATGTTTCCTTATTAATTTTCTGTCTGGATGATCTATCCATTGATGTAAATGGGGCATTAAAGTCCCCTACTATTATCATAGTACTGTCAATTTTTCCATTTGCGTGAGTTAATATTTGCTTTATATATTTAGGTGATCCTATGTTAGGTGCATACATATTCACAAGTGTTCTTTTTGTTGGGTTGACCCCTTTACCATTATGTAATACCCTTTTTTCTCTTACAGCTGCTGTTTTAAAGTCTGATATAAATACTGATACTGAATGAAGTCAGTAAAGTTGCAGGATACAAAATCAATATAGGCTTACCTCAGAGATATTGTGGGTTTGGTTCCAAACTACTGAAATAAAATTAATATCTCAATAAAGAGAATCGAATAAATATTTTAGTTTTCCAGCACATATAAAAGTTATGTTTATACTATACTGTGATCTACTAGGGGTGTAAGAGGATTATGTCTAAAAAACAATGTACATAGCTTAATTTAGAAAAGTCATTGCTAAAAAATGCTAACCATTATCTAAGCTTTCAGCAAGTTGTAGTCACTGAACACAGATCACCATAACAAATATAATAATGAAAAAGTCTGAAATCTTATAAGAATTTCAACATGTGGCATAGAGACATGAAGTGAGAAAATGTTACTAGAAAATGGTGCCAACAGGCTTGCTCAACACAGGTTTACCATAAACCTTCAATTTGTAAAAAAAATGCAGTATCTGTGAAATGCAATAAAGAGAAGCACAAGAAAACAAGGTATGGCTATATAAAAAATCTGTTGCATTTCTACACACTAATAACAACTATCAAAAGAAAAATTAAGAAAACAATTCCATTTGTAATCGCACCAGAAAGAAGAAAATAACTAAGAATAAATTTAACCAAAGAAGTGAAAGACCTTCTCTGAAAATTATGACACTGACGGAAAAAAATGGAAGATGGCACAAATAAAAGGAAAGTTATAGCATGATCATGGATTGGAAGAATACTGTTAAAATGTCTATACTATCCAAAGCAATCCAAGATTCAATGTAATCCCTATCCAAATACAGATAGCATGTTTCACAGCCTAGAACAAATAATTCTAAAATGTGTATGGAACCACAAAAGACCCCAAATACCCAAAGCAATCTTGAGTAAAAACAAAAAGCAGAAGGTGTCACAATCCCAGATTTCAAACAATACTACAAAGCTATAGTAATCAAAATAGTATGGTCTTGGCACAAAAATCGATACGCAGATGAATGGAAAAAGAATAGAGCCCAGAAATAAACCCACGCTTGTATGGTCAATTAATCTACAACAAAGGAGGTAAGAACGTACAATGGGCAAGAGAGTCTCTTCCATAAATGGTATTGGGAAAACTGGACAGCTATGAAAGTGGACCACTTCTCTACACCATAACAAAACCAAAACTCAAAATGCATTTAAGCCCTATATGTAAGACCTAAAACCCTAAGACTCTTAGAATAAAATATGTGGGCAGTAAGCTCTTTGACACTGGTCTTAGCAATATTTTTTTGGATCTGCCTACAGGCAAGAAAAACAGAAGTGAAAATAAAGAAATGGGACTATAGTGAACTAAAAAGCTTTTGCTCAGCAAGGGAAATCAATAATAAAACAAAATGGCAACCTACAAATGGGAGAAGATATTCACAAATGATATATCTAATATCCAAAATATATAAAGAACTCCTAAAACTCAGTATATAAAAAAAATCCGATTAAAGAACAGGCAGAAGACCTGAATAGACATTTATTCCAAA
This sequence comes from Zalophus californianus, assembly GCF_009762305.2. NCBI lineage: Eukaryota > Metazoa > Chordata > Mammalia > Carnivora > Otariidae > Zalophus > Zalophus californianus. The sequence goes on along the minus strand of NC_045599.1, from coordinate 17,002,254 downwards.
GATGACATAACAGATGGCCAATAGGTACATAAAAAGATGCTCAAAATCATTAACCGTCAGGGAAATGACAATCAAACCACCATGAGATATTACCCAGTACTTGTAAGACTGGTTATTATCAAAATAACAAAAAATAAGGAGTGTTGATAAGGATGTGGAGAAAAGGGAACCGTCGTGCACTCTTGGTGAAAATATAAACTGGTGCAGCCACTGTGAATAATAGTATGAATGTTCCTCAAAAAATTAAAAATAGAACTACCATATGATCCAGCAATTCCACTTCTAGGTATTTACGCTCAGAAAATGAAAACACTAATTTGAAAAGTCACATGCACCCTATGTTCATCACAGTATTATTTACAATAACCAAGACCAAACAACCTAGGATGTCCATTGACAGATGAACGGATAAAGGAGATGTGGTGTACACACACACACGTGTGTGTGTGCGCACGCGCATGCACAATATTACTCAGCCATAAAAAAGAATGAGATATGGCCATTTGTGACAACATAGATGGACCTATAAGGTATTATGCTAAGTGAAGTAAGTCAGACAGAGAAAGACAAATACCATAGTAACTTCACTTATATGTGGAATCTAAAAAAACAAGTAAACAAACAAAACAGAAACAGATTCATAAATACAGAGAATAAGCTGCTAGTTGCCAGAGGGAAGGAGGGTAGTGGAAGGATGAGTAAAATCAGTGAGGGACACTAAGAGGTATAAATTTCTAGTTCATACAATAAAGAAGTCACAGGGAAGAAAAGTTTAACATAGGAAATGTAGCCAAAAAACTTGTCATAATTTTGGATGATGAGAGATGGTAACTAGATTTACCATGGTGATTATGTCATAATGTGTACAAATGTTGACTCTCTCTGTTGTATACCTGAAACTAATATAATGCACATCAACTATACTTCAATTACAAAAATAAAAGAAACCAAAAAGAGAAGAGTTTAATTTTCAAAATAATCCTCCTAATAACACAAAGGAAGATACAATGCAATAGACTGTTAAAAACTCATTAGCTAAGTACTTAAATATTTGAAGATGAAGTAAGCAGGGCAACTTCTGTTTAGTGCTGTACTTCTCAACGGTGGGAACAACAGAAAGATACAAATTTAATGTGGGACTTTTCTGAAATTGCACATACCTCCCATCCATTATGATCTATGTCCACGGCATGAACCTTCATGCATTTACCCCCTGCTTCCCCCAACAAAACCACTGTTTTAGAGGTTCGTGAAAGCTATGACAATGATTCACTCTAGTCTTCTAAGGGTATACATGAAGTGGTGGTGACTGCTGCTTAATCAGATAGAGCTAGAGGATCATAAAAACAGGAATCCATATTTACATGCAGGAAATATAATGCTGCCTGTAGTATGCAGACAGAAATAGGGATGAAAGAGAAAGCTGCTCAGTATGAGAGACGCCAAGTGACAAAAAAGCTTTTAATACCCATGAGGAATTAGACCAGGTGTGGGAGAAAATAGGAAGTTAATTTAGGTTCTGGAGCAGGAGAGTGATACAATAAAGCAAAGTAGTTTTACTACTAGGAAATTTTACTAGTGTCAGGTTTTTGCTGGCAGCCAGTTAGAGAATTACTAAATGTCTACAAATAGTACTGTCTCACTTCAGTATCAAGTTGACTTTCATGTTTAAAATAACATCTTCATATTCTAAAAACTAAGCTGTGTACATCTTTCTACTATAAATTATTTTCATCATAGCATATCTTGATGAAAATAATTACTGATATGAAAATGATTACAATCTCAGTGGGCAAACACTGAAAACAACTTGCATAATTCAGTATCTCTAAGTTTGCATTTCACCTCACAGGAAATTTCAAGTAATTTAGCCAAATGAAGCTCCAAAACCACTGTGTCATTATATAGCCCTATCTCTCACAGTAGAAATACCTTTCAGAAAATAAGACAAAACTGCTTGCTTAACCCAACTGATTAAACTGGATTACATTTTTTCATGACAAAAAAAAAAAATCTACACTAGTCCTGGCACATAAAATTATTCACTTCTATCATGTCTAAAGAGGTAGGCAGAGGTAAGTAAGGTCCAGTATTTACCTCAACCTGAAGATTCTGAGAGCCCTTTTGCATTCTAGTAAGTCAGAGGAGACAGATTTCTTCATTCTAGAGACTCTCTTCTAAAAAAGTGGCTGGCCTTGGGGAGAAAAGTTTACTGTATCTGGCGTAGAATCTAAACATTTGTTTAAAAGAACATATTGTGGCCAATTTATAAGAAGTAGATGAAATGCTTAAAACCACTTAATTTTTATGTTTTTTCAGGATAACATGTTAAGAACAAAAATAATTAGTGGAGGTAACAGGTATAGAGGTATTACTTTTATTACCGAGTACATCAAATAAATAGAGGACAAAGTTACAGCTCAGTCTGAACATACTATATTTGCATTTTTATTCCTAAAATATTTCATCTACATATATTTGCTAGTTTTCCCTGCTCAACCACAACCAGAAACAAAACCTCAAACTTTATGGACAATTACTTAAGCCTATAGCACATTTTTCCCCTCACAATGAATCAACTTGGGAATTCATCAAAAAGCCTTAGGGAAATTACACTAGGTGACTGAGCCAGTTTTCTCCTATAATTTTGGAATTATGACTAAGATATAGAGAAGTGCTAAGAGGAATATAGGAATATGCTGAGAGCGGTCTTTAACTAAAAAAAAAAATAAAGGAAAATCTTGCAAAGTCCCAAGGAAGTCAAACTGTTTGTTATTCCTTCAAAGTATTTTCTCTAGAATCTGCAAGTTTCTGTAATCTTTTTTAAGGGCATATGATAATAAAATCCATATTAATTTCTTGATAATACCTCCATGTGTTAACAGTTTAAAAAGACAATATCAATTAATATTAGAATCACATTACATTCAAATGTGTCTAAAATATAATTCCAAATTCAGCAAGAAATGAAAATTTTTTAAAACCTGATCACTGCTACTAATTCATGGTCCCAAGGCAACTGTTTTGGTGTTTAGTTTCCAGATAATATTTCTAAATGCTAAAATCACACACAAAACCTTCTATAGATAATAAGGCACTCTATCTTTTAGAAAGGTCCAACTATTCTAATTATGTCAAATTATGAACAGATCCTATTTTTTTCCCAAGAGGCAATGTTGATATATTATTTCATCATTGTTTTCACTTTTCTATTAATAGTGATCATTAAAATTATAATGCAAAAGCACATTTCTTTATATACCTAGTTATACTTGATAAAATTATACATTTAATACTTAAAGGGGTTAAGGTTAGTAAAGAACATGGACCACTGATTCAGACAGATTTGCACTAAATTCTGGTTTTATCTATCAAGGGTGTGTGACTTCAAGCAAAGCAATTATCCCTTAAGCCCCCAGTTTCCATGTCAGTAAAACGGAGCTAATGAGGAACCTTGGAGAGCTCCTATGCAGATTAGGACAAATATGTGTAGGCTGCAGCAAAGTGCCCGGCACAGAGGAGGCGCTCAAGAACCACTAAGATTATTATTACGTTGTTCATGAGCAGCGGTGTTCTTACATCCGAGGTTGAACTTCCTTGTGCTAGAAATAATATATAAGTCTGGGATGTGAAGTGGCTACATTGTATCCTGCTATCTAACTGGAATACAATTAAAGAATAACAAGGAAATACTCAATTTGGTAATAACATTAATATTTTTTATTAAACTGGTCACCCTTCCCAGGAAGCCTTCCTTGATTACTAGCTAAAAGCAATCTCTTGCTCTTTAAAATTTTCAAAGCACCTATCATAACTTACCCTGTTTTTAAAACTGTGTGTACCAGCTTCTTTCTCTGATAGTGTCAGATTTTTACACAGCAGGAACTACGAATCATATGGCATACGACCTTCCGTAGAGACAAGTTTAATAAACATGCATGAAAAAATTAAGTCAGTAATTGCTTCCTATCTAGTTATCTTGCCTCCCATCTCTTCTCCCTCTAAATCAATCCTTCCACAGTCCTTCAGATTTATCTTGCCAGAAAACAAATATGATTACTCAAAAAGCTTTGACCATCCACATTTCCTAAAAGGCTTTCAACTCTAATTTAATTTACCATTTTGGTCACTATTGTCAACTATCTGTGATTCCATTCATAGCATATTCGATCCAGGACATGAATTCACTGAGGAAATACTTGCTGAATGTCTGCTTTTTGCCAATTAGTGCACTAGCACTGGTTAATATCCTATTTTCAAAAAAGGTGACATATAAAGAAATAATCACAGTTCAGTGTGCTAAATACTATATAAGAAAAACAGAACTGAGCACTCCTTCCCAATCACACCATGTACGCTTTGTTCTTGGTGTGCTCTTTACGGAGCCTGCCTTTTCAAAAACAGAATCATATCTATTCTTAGAGCTGCAACGCAGTATCCCCCATTCACTTAGGTTTTCCCTAAGTCCTGTAAGTAATTAAATTAACTGATCCCTTTCTGGGTTTCTACCACTCTGTGGTTTTAATACTGGTACAGTACGTATCCTAAACAGATTCATATGCTTCTTGCTTGTTTCCCACAGAACAGTATGTTCCCTGACAGGAGAAATCTATTCATCTATATACAGAGCAGTAGGTTCTAAATTAAAATGTATTTAACTAACCTGAACAGATAATAAAGAATTTATAATAGCTGTTCTGGAAATGCTTAATTTTTTTTTTCACTTGTACCTTTTGCTTTTCTTTTCTGGTTGAAAAGTTTATGGATTTTAAGAAGAAAAATGATCACTGATAAACTGGGATGCTATCTTAGATTGTGATGAACAGAAGAGTAATTTTTATTGGTTAACTAAACCAAAACCCACAAATTCTATTTTAATATACTGGGTAAGATTTATTATCACAAAATATCAATTCTTTGAGTAGCCTGAACACTAATACTAGTTATTCCAACATGCAGGAAAGAACAGAAACCATACACTGTTTCCATTACAACAGGAATCTAACAATGTAGGACATGTGTTCAAGTTAATGAGTGTAAATGTTTCAATGAAATTTGTCTCAATTTAACCAAAATTCAGGTGACATCCAATTAAATAAAAAACAAAATCCTATTTTGCAAGACCAGTTATTTACTGCTGTTATTGCTGCTTTTCCCTAGGGCCCGTTCTCTCCCATTGTGGATTTCCAACAAAGTATGTTGTAATATTTGCCTCTTTTCTCAAACACCACATTATTTTGCACTGGAATTATGATAATGGTATTGGTTGTCCAAATTTTTAAAATTAGTAGTTGAAAAGGGCTTTGGGTACTTTCACAGTTAGTAGGAATGTTCTGCCAAGGTTTAAGGTCAAATTTCCAGAATTACAAAACTTAAAAAATTAATAAAAACAATACAAAAAGATACAAAAATTTTTTTTAAAAGGCCATGTGATACTCCTTTTTTCTTCCTACCCCTCAATCCTGTTTACACACTCATTTCTCTTTGAACTAGGCTGATCTTGACTGAAGCAATTCCAAAGTCAGTTTTTTAAAATTAGGTATGTGTAATGACTCAGTAAATGCTAATCATATTTTCATCACTTGTGCCAACAAGGACCTCTAACTTATCCTTTGTTTTCACACAGAAACAAGCAGGTTCAAAGCGAGGATGGGTACCACTTTTATCTGTCACAAATGCTCTTACTTAAAAGAAAAAAGTATTTTAAGGCTACCAGAGACTTGATATAATATCTTCATATCAACACAGCTTAATAATGCAGTACTGTTAAGGGCTTCAGGAATATGACTTATTCAGAATGTTGGCTTAAAGCCGCAGAAACCACATGCCAGGAAGCAAACTGAAATTCCTATGTGATGATCTGTTTCTAAACGCTGTTTCTTGAATGTGAGGAGGGCAGTATATACTGATCTTTTAAAACACCGCTAGGCCTTCCTGTTTATCATTTCAAATGTCACAAGTTGAGTACAGAACGCTATTAAATCAGGGTATCCTACTCTGCTTTAGAAGCAATAAGAGTTCTGCCTTTAAAAAAAACTAAATTAGAAGGCAAATGGCCTAGGAGCAATGGCAAAGGTGAGTGTGAAATGAAGAGCCTATTCATCTTCGGTTGCTGACATTTAACACTAAAAACAATCACTGGTTTTAGACTCTTCTCAGTCAGTAATGGGTCAGTATTCTACTTATCTATGGAGATGCAGAGCAACCTTGACATTCTAAATAAGTCCAATGAGAGTAAAAAAAAAAAAAAAAAGAAAAGAAAAGAAAAGAAATTGCTTAAAATTCACTCAGTCAGCTAGCTAGGCAACATCCACTATGTACCTGACACATTATTAGGTGCTGGGGACAGAGAACTGAGTAAAACCACCAATTTTCTTTCTTTCTTTTTTTTTTAGATTTTATTTATTGGAGTGATATAGAGAGAGAGCTAGAGAGCACACGTGAGGGAGAAGGAGAAGCAGGCTCCCCACAGAGCAGGGAGCCCGATGTGGGGCTCGATCCCAGGACCCTGGGATCATGATCCGAGCCGAAGGCAGATGCCCAACGACTGAGCCACCCAGGCGCCCCAAAACAACCAATTTTCTTAAGGTTTAAGTAGTAGGAATGGCATGAAAGGAGACCACTATATGATAGCAGGAGTCGATACAAGGTCAGGGCTACAGAGAGGAGGTGGGGAACAAGTCTGGGGTGAGAGTGGTGGTATGAGTTTCTGAAAGCAAGTAACCCTAAGATGTAGGTGTAAGAGTGAGTCTTTGTTCGGGTGACAGACATAGATAAAAAGCCTGATCAATAGCAAGGAGGCAGGAAATAGACTGATCTGTGTGGGGTTCAGTATAGTTGGCACAGAAAGGACGGGGTCGACGGGAGAGAGAGAGGAGGAGGAGGAGAGGAGTCAGAGTATAGACCACACAGGGCCTGTATGCCATGCCACAGAGATCAGATCCATGTTAGAAAGAACAGACCCCTAAACTGAAAGGGGCCACATATTTAGAAGAGAGAATTAATAGATTTGGCAGAGAACAAGATTTGGGAGTAGCAGGTAGCTAAGGAAGAAGGGAATGCAAAGGGATTCCGAGATTTCTGGCTCAGGAAACTAGATGAATAGTGTCAAAACCAAAATCAGAAAGAGAAGAAAAGAACATCCGAAAAAGAGTCATGATGAGTTACAAAATGCCAGGGCCAATACTCAGTGGTATCTTTCGGAATATCTGCTCATTCACCGTCTCCTCTCTATCGTACAGTATGCCCAGCGCCCCAGGTGGGAGACCGCCAAGGGACGTTATCCCAGGACAGGCTGGAGACTTCAGCCAGCGTAGGTTCTTCCCTTGAACAGAAGGTGTGAGGATTCCAGATTAGGGCGGCCACTGTAAGGTGGCCCCTGGATACATCTACAGAGTGAAAGCTCTCTGGAGAGTGGAGACTGAGGAAAAGTAGAGATGAGCACAAAATGAAGGGAAGAGGGGCAAGAAGGAGACACATACATGAACCAGCCAAGTTTCTGAGAGCTCTCTAGATCCCGACTACAGTCCCCAGCAAGGTAAAACTGAGTTCTTGCCCTTAGGCTTCTTAAGAAACGCCACAGTCCCAAGAAAAGGCCTCTGTAGCTTAGCTCAGTGAGTCGTGTCAAATGTTCAGTTTCAGGTGCACGTGCAAACACCTAAGTGGAGCTAGATATAAGAGCGCATACGGGAAAGATTTGCCTCAGAGATTCTCGTGTCCACAATAGTCATACGAGTTAAACTTGCAAGCAGCCAGGCTAGAGAGTATAGTGTGAGAAGCTAAAGGAAGAACTGAAGGGGGGAACACCAACGTAGGGGTCAGAGTTCATCCTATTCAAGGATACTGAGGAACAGGCAGGGAGGAGCTAAACTCTGCGGCTGGAAGTGAGAAGGTCGAGATCACAGTGGCTAGACTATTAGGAACAAAGAAGCTATTCTAATAAGTAAAAGAAGACAGTGAGAGGCAGTTAAAAGATGATGATGGGTATTCAGGCACAAACTAAACAGGTTTATCAGCTGAGGAACATCCACACGTTAAGGAAGAGTCTGAGGCTATCAGTGAAATAAGGCATAAGCAATAAAAGGGGCAAAAGAAAGGGACATGGCAAATTAAGAGGGATTGGCCCTGAATAGAAGGGGAAAGGAATCCTTCCCCCCCAAGACCAGTAAGAACAAACTATCAGTCTAGGGTTAGTTTCTTAAGAAACAAAGACTTATAATAAACCTTATAGAGCTTCACCATATGTCACTTTTTAAACACCAAACTACAAGGAAGATGATATCAAAAACTACTGCCATCATTAAATGTTAGATACTAAAAGGATACATGTCTAGAAAGGCCTTACTCTACCAAAAATACAAAATAAATAACTGGCAATTTAGTAAAGTATTTAAGGGGTGTCAGTAGTATTATAATATGTAAAAACGTGTCAACTGTGGCTCTGTAATTAAAAGATAAACACATTAAATTAGACACTTTAT